>NC_088602.1:141856031-142159942 GCF_036013475.1 Columba livia | reverse complement strand
GATACAATTACTTTCAGAGGATGACCCATTAAAATACTCGATGGGTTTTGCAAGAAACATACAAGCTACTGAACTTGTCAAACTGAAGTCTTGCTTTCAAGGGCTTGCTTGTATCACTTTAAAGTTTACAGTGCAGGAAATATGAATTTATGCAATTGGTTTAATTCACCTGCCTATCTGGGTTACCTTTCATTTTAGGAAACATTTTTTCTTGCCTTGATACAGAATAATCTACCAGAAAATAAGATGTGAGGCTAGCTGACTCCTTTTGCAATGCTGAGAAGTGGTCCATGGGCAGAGCAGGAAAATCCTGGCACATGTTCAGAATCAAGGCTGTCAAAGAATTTGGCTCACTACCATTAAATACTGATAAAACACGTAACTTCAAAGGGAGCTGTCACAATGATTCAGTTAGAGAGCATATATCCAGGAATGCTTTTAGATATGCAGCCTTCTTTTAGTGTATGTGGCCATGAGCAGAAACCCTTGGAGACATGAGTATTTGATTCAGAAAACTCGCTCAAAGTGAAAATAAAATAAAATAAAATAAAATAAAATAAAATAAAATAAAATAAAATAAAATAAAAAGCAAGCTCCCTCACTAACCTAAAACGTTACGGCCCTGTGAAATACATGGATATATAATACCTAGGCAGCATAAACCATCTGTTCATTATTATGCATAAATACATCTCTCAGCACTAGACATCTTAGAAAGTAGATTAAAAAAGAAAGCCCAGAGCACCAGAGCACTGTTAAAAAAAAAAAAAAAAGAAACCAAACAAACAAAAAAAAACCCAAAAGAAAACAAAACAAAAAAACAACCAACCAACAAAAACTCAAAACAAAACAAAAAGCAGGAAGGACCTGTCATTGCTGCATCAGTTAGCTAACCTTTCTACCTTATCTCTCACTCCTAAGCCTCTGTTAACTATGTGTCCAAGAAGTGGGGGAAAAAATAATAATTATATATATATATATATATATATATTAGTAAGGAGCAGGCTCAGGCAGGCTTACATTTAGTTTGTGGCATAGTCATTTTATTGAGCAGGCCTCTTTCTCTGAAGGAAGCTGACACTTAGAGGTTGGAAGAGTGGGGCAGTATTTTGACCTTCGGGCCAAGTCTCAAGAGCCTCAGATCCCAGTCTCAAATAGGAACACAAGTCTTAATTATTGCAAAGGGTGTTGCAAATCAGAAATGTGCTCCAAATTGACCAGTACTCCCAGACTACTACTAATGACAGCTGCAGAAAGACCAGAGACAGACAGGAAACTTCAGTTGTTCCATTTGAAGGGTTGTGACAGATCTCCAGGATCGGCTGATGATCTGTCTACATTGCCTGCTCTATATGGAGTGTAGCTCTTAGAAATTACGGGTTTTCTTCTGTTTCAAGCATTCAGTGTGGCACAGGGATATTTTTAAGAGCTCTGCAACATGGTTGGACTAGGCTAGTATTGGACCTTCATGAAACAGATGAGTCAAGAGAAGTCAAGGAGTAGGGTTAGCCATTCAGCAGGTGTCACCCTTCCCTCCTTATTCACTCCTCACTCTGTTTCAGCATGGCATTTGTAGGTATGATGTTGTCAAACTACAAGTCATGGTCTAGTCAGATGTTTTAAAGGCACAAAGAGATCATTAATTTTAGCAAGATGTGATTTGCCTTCCTTTCTAATCTCACTCACAGATAAAGTCGTACTACCTAATTGGATTGCTTCTCTCGTTCAAGAACCCAGAGAGCCTGACTGAAGAGGATCTTCGCTGTCACAGTCTCCAAGGAACACTGCCTGCATTTCTAGTAACTACTATTAGTAACAAAAAACAACTGAGGCCTCCTTTTCTTTCATTATGTCAAATATTTTGTGTTTCTTTCATTTTCAAATTGCCAGTACAAAACCTAGAGAGTACACTCTTTGGAAAAGCAATGTTACATCGTTGTTGCCTTTGGCCAATGGTCACTCACTCTTCCTACCTACAGACACATGTCCTAGTCTATGACTACAAGCCTTTAGAGGTTGCAGCTAGGCGTACTTGCTCTGACATCTTGGCTGCATCACAGCTTGCCTTTAACCAGATAAGATGTTCTTTGCTATGTGTTTCAAGATGTTACGTTCCCATTGACTGCAATTGGGTAGATTCTTCATGAAAACCTACTGATTTCAGTATAATGAATCAATTTTTTTAATAATACATACATTCTTATTCTTCCTATAGCAGTGATCCCTCACTACTGCCATATATGCACACCAAAATCTGACACAAGGTGGTAGTGAAGAGAAGGGAAAGAGAAGAGTGAAAGTATTTGCAAGTATTGTAGATATATAATATGTCAGATGATTTACCTGTGGAAGGCTCACAGCAGGCTGGAAATTAAGAGTCCAGCAATATGAATAAAGAAAGCGATATATGAATTTTAAATTGTGTTCAAAATTTTGAAAAGGTTGAACCAGAAAAAAAATGCATTGATTAAGGAATAGTGTAGGAGTCAATGTTCAAGACATTCCCAAGAAGTGAGTTTGGGTTAGGATGAGAAGCATGATCACAGAGAACTACGAAATAAAAACTAAATCCTTACAGCCACATTTGAAATAAGAACTCCATGATGCTAAAGCTACTATCTCTTTCATAAAAGATCATGAAGGGGAAAAGAAGGGAGAGGGAGGAAAGCATATGCCATCACCAGCAGAAGGGGATTGCCTCAGCAATGCTCTTAGCAGCTTTTCTAAGCTAGTCAATGACTTGGAACAGCTCCACGTCACCTAAAACTGGGAACCGGTGCAAATGTGACAAGACAAAGCACACATTCTCCACAGAAATCCAGGTAAATCTGCATGAAAGAGAAACATTTATATTTATACAACAAAATAATGAGTTAGGCAATAGGGATACCTGAGACTGAGGGTACATTTCCTAGGCTTCTAAAAACAGATCTGATAGATCTGATACAGGCTGATATCTTGTGCAAGGTAATGGGGAAGAAATCCTCCTGAAGACAATTACCCAGTGCTCCTCCAGCAAGGAGCAAAGCTGAAATAACTTATGGACTTCTTTCCTTTTGTTTTCAATACATAGATGACATTAGAGAATAAAGTTGAAAGCAGGGAACTTTGCTATAAGTAAGTTGTAACTATTTCACTTGAGAACAGCTAGTCCTGGCATGCCAGAATGCCTGATGAGCCATAAGCAGATTATATAAACAAAATTTGGTTTGTTTGTTTTTTAACTTTTCCCAGCCTCTGCTACAATCCTTGCCATTGCAGATTCCCTGGTAGCAACTTGCTACCAGGATGGACCACTCAGTGGATAAGGAATTAGCTAGATAGTCACACTCAAAGATTTGTGGTCAACAACTTTATGTTCAGTTGAAGACCAGTGATGAGTGGGGTTCCTCAGGTCTGTATTGGAACCAGTGTTGCTTAACATCTTTGTCAACAACATGGACAGTAAGATTGAGTGCACCCTCAGCAAGGTTGCCAATGACATCAAGATGTGTGGTGTGGTCAACACGCTGGAGGGAAAGGATGCCATTCAGAGGGACCTTGACAGGTTTTAGAGGTGTGCCTGTGTGAACCTCATGAAGTACAACAAGGTCAAGCGCAAGATCCTACATCTGAGTTGGAACAATCCCAAGCACAAATACAGGCTGAGTGGAGAATGGATTGAGAACAGCTCTGAGGAGAAGGACTTGGAGATGCTGGTTGATGAGAAGCTACACATGACCCAGTAATGCGTGTTCACAGACCAGAAAACCAATCGTATCCTGGGCTACATCAAAAGATACATGACCAGGAGGCCGAGGGCAGTGATTCTCTCCCTCTACTCCACTCTTGTGAGACCCTACCTGGAATACTGTGTCCAGGTCTGGGGCCCCCAACATAAAAAGGGCATGGACCTGTTGGAGTGAGTCCAAAGGAGGGCGTTGGAGCACCTCTCCTGTAAAGAAAAGCCAAGATAGTTGGCATTGTTCAGCACGGAGAAGAGAAGCCTGACTGGAAACCTTATAGCAGCCTTCTAGTACCTAGAGGGGATCTACAGGAAAGCTGGAGAAGGACTTTTTGTTAGGACATGCAGTGAAAGGACAAGAGGTAATGGGTTTAAAATGAAAGAGGGTAGATTTACACTAGATATGAGGAAGAAATTATTGCCACAAGGGTGGTGAGACACTGAAACAGGTTGCCCAGAGAAGTTGTGTAAGCCCCATCTCTGGCAGTGTTCGAAGTCAGGTTGGATGGGGCTTTGAGCAACCTGGTCTAGTGGAAGGTGTCCCTGCCCAGGGCAGGGGGCTTGAAATAAGATGATCTTTAATGTCTCTCCAATCCAAACCAGTCTATGATGCAATTCTATGGTATCATTCTAGGATACGCATACTGATCACTTAAAGGTAATTAAAATGCATCTACAATGAATACATTCTTTGAGGTGAATGTTGTTTAGCTGGTCCCTTAGATGCTCACATCAGTCAGTACTGCTTTATGTGCTAGTCCTCATTCCAGGAGTGATAGACATGTGGAAGTCCTTGCCAAAGAGGGTCACCGAAACAAAAAGTTCAAGAGTGCTTCAATCACTCAGAAGAAGATTGGACAACCATACAGAGGAGAACTCTGTTGCTAACTGGACAAAGTGCATCAGATTCAAGAGCTATCTTAAATTGGAAACAGTCAGAGACTGGGAGAGCATTTGGTGAAAGTATAGTACAACTTGATCTTGGCTTGGCTGCTGTTTCACATCTTTTTATAGCTGCTGTTGGAGACTGGGACCTTGCTAGACTGTCTCAGATGACTTTTAGTACAGTCATTCTTAAGTGGTCAGACAAACTTGAAAAGCAACTTGGATTCTCTGGAAAGGAAGGTATAGCATTACTGTATAGACAACTTTAACTTAAGACTGAATGGAGTTCATGCAAGAACAATTGGACTGCATAAATCTGCAGGATCTTACTGGCATCAAGGATCTTCACTAGTTTACCACAGCTCTGTGCAAAATAATGTGCTGCTTTAAACACTTAATGTTCTGTACTGAACTAAGCAGATGAATACATTAATAAATTATTTCATTAATGTCTTGGGTATCCCCAATAAACATTTAAAATGGTTAATGGAAGTGCTTTTTACTTCTGGATTGAAAGTACTAAAAGGGCTGACTCTGAAATATTTGAGAAGTTTGGTTTGTATTAAAGTTTAAAGGTTGGATCCTTATCCGAAACTTTTTGGATATTTTTGGGCAGTGAATTGTATGTGAACAAGTTTTCCTCTGTGGTTTGTAGGCCTTATGCTTGGCAGTGTTAAAATTACCACAGGAAGAACTTTTTCTCATGGCATTTTGGCTTCCGGTCACAAGCATAGCCTGGAAGTCAAGAGGCGTGGGAAATTGAAATCAGAGGGGAAACAGTTAACCAGAATTCTGTGAAAAGGCTTTTGATTCACTGGAAATTATGGGAAGGTCAATCCTTATTGTATCCAGATCCATTCTCCCATGCCTAGTAAATTACAGGATTAGGTCAACAAAGTTACACATATAAAGAGACACTAAAATGTCTCAGGTCTTTCTGTTTGCTTTCTGAGGATTTTTCTCCCACTCTGTAGCCTCTGAACTAGGTAAGACAAACTGTTAATTCCCTGGGTAACAGAATCCTGATTGCTTCTCTTGGGAAACGATGTCATCATTAATTGTGCATAGCTCATAGTGCCTTGATGCTGTTGGTTTTTTTCCCTGCTATTTAGCAATACTAGTTAATTTCATGATTGTTCAATCTAGTTACTCCTCTGAACTCCTTCTGATTTTATGGATTTACAAAATAGCATAAAATGAATATATGACGTGCCATAGACTATACACTGAATCTGAGCTAAATCAGTCAACAGAACCCGGTTTCCCAGTTTTCAGACAAGTGTTTTAATTTCAAGTTTACCCACATTCTGTTGAAAGTGAAGTTGTCCAGATTGGTCCATACTATTGTTCAAAACCACATTAGATTTGGAAATCAGAGTCTTGGAAATGAGGTGTGTTGCTGCATCCCCAGTGTATCCTCAGAGCAGTAGCAGTTCTTTCCAGTGTACTGTCCCTTCAGGCTCTGACCCCTCCATATGAAGATACACAGACCCTGGTGCTCCATTGATCTCATCCCATTCCAGCCATTCTCTAACCACTTACAGTCCCCTTCAATTCTACACATTTTCCTGAGAGAAGATTCACTTTATCCTTAGCGCTGATTCTCTTGGTATATTCAAAGGTTGCCACAGAGTAGCTTCTCTATCAGGGCTCAGATCATTCTGGGCCTTCCCTTTATGATCCCCCACTTCTGTCTTTTATTGAGAAGGAAAACAATGTCATGCTAGAAAGCGAGACAAAGAGGAAATTAAACCTTGAAGTTGAAGTTTAATTGACACTTGAAATAAAAAGTGTGAACTCTTCAGTCACATAATCCAGGTCACTTGACAAGCTTGAGTTTTCAATCTGTACTGCGTGCAGTTCTGGGCACTGCAGTACAAAAAGGATATAAAGCTACTGAAGAGTGTCCAGAAGAGGGTCACAAAGTTGGTGAAGGGTTTAGAGGGGAAGCTGTATGAGGAGCAGCTAAAGTCACTGGGTTTGTTCAGCCTGGAGAAGAGGAGACTTAGGGGAGACCTCATAGGGGCTACAGCTTCCTCACAAGGGGAGGAGGAGAGGCAGGTGCTGATCTCTCCTCTCTGGCAACCAATGATAGAACCCGAGGGAATGTCAGGAAAATGTGCCAGGGGACATTTAGGTAGGATATTAGGAAAAGATTCTTCACTCAGAGATTGGTGGAGCATGGGAACAGGCTCCCCAGGAAGGTAGTCATGGCTCCAATATTCCAGAAGCAATTGGACAAAGCCTTCAGACACATGGTGTGAATTGTGGGGTTGTCATATGCAGGAACAAGAGCTGGACTTGATGATCCTTGTTGGATCCCTTCCAACTCAGGACGTTCTGTGTTTCTATGATCTGAGGTAGTAGACTGTATTGGAAGGGATTTGCATGTTTGGTTGTCTGTTGCTCAGCACCCCTGGCCCCCATGGCATGCACCTACTTGTTTCAATAAAATTAATCACTTGAAGAGGTGAGATATCTCTTTTCATTTTCAAGAAGTGGACTTTAGGTTTGGAAAAGTATACGTTGATTTAGATTCACATTTACTGCCACAAGTATGTAATCTGAAAACCCAGGAAAGAACAGTAGATTTAACCTTCAAACATTGTAGTCACTTTTGTTCTGTAGAAAGTAATGCTTTATTGCTATTTGGAAAAAGAAAAAGACAGCTGAGTAAGTAACAGAGTCAGTCTTTGTCTCTTCTGAAAAACAAACAAACAAAAAGCTGCATACTGTGTTAGGGAGAGCTAACTGACATGAAATATTCAAAAGCCATAAAAATGGTCCAAGTATAGTGACTTGGCCTCATATATTAATTGAAAGAGAGTGAAAACTAAAGTTTTCAGTAAAGCTGACCAGATTTTGCACTATATCCAAGGCTTTCTTTTCAGCATAACGACCTAAGCAGATCCTATTCGACCCTGTACTTCCCCACATGAGAGCATCTTTCTGTTACATCCTCAAGCTCTTGGAATCAGCATAAATCCCTGACTGCAGGCTTCATTGATCCAGAATAAAGGAAAGCATTGGTGCAATATTATGTAACGACTATTTTGCTCAGGAAGTCTTTACTTCTTTTGATTCAAACTAGTTAGTATTTGTCTGTCTACTGGATTTATTGCAACAGCCATCCTTTAAGAAGGATTTTCAGGGTGACTGGATATTGCTCACTAGATGCAGGTGAGATAAGTGGGTCTTCTCTGTTGGGCAGAAGGTGGGGCAGATGGAGGGTTTGCTGTATGGCTTGTTTCATTCTAGTGACCTGTGGCAGCTGGAAATATTGGTGTGTGGGAAGCACTGCTTAAGTGAGATTTTAATCTTTACCATCGCATTGACATTTTGGGAGAGGCATCCTTTCAAATTGATTTGTTATCAATCAACTACCTATATATGAAAATAGTATTCGATTAGAAACTGTCTATTTTCTTCAGCAGACATATGAGCTCTGGTTTCAGAACATCTGTCTTAATCTGTTTGTCTTCACAGACATCCAGAAAGTGTTACCACAAGAACCAGATATAGAGAGATTAAATACCTTTCCCAAAGTCATATAGGAAGTCTGTGGCAGAGCAAGGAAATTAATACACATCTCTTGATTTCTTGGCTACTATCTTAGCAAGGTTTATTGTTTTTGTTTTTGTTTTTGTTTTTGTTTTTGTTGGTTTTGGTTTTGGTTTTGTTTGTTTGTTTGTTTGTTTTTGTTTTTTCCTGCAAAGCAAATCTTATGTTTGAGTTTAAATTTCCGGGTGAATTTCAAGTCTCTCTGGGAGTTCAGCTTCATACCTTTAGTAGGGCCACTGTAAATTTTCTCCAAAGCTCTTCTGACTCATAAAGTGGAAAAACAAAGTAGGTCTTTTATGTAACTGTATCAAGGGGCAACTTAGCAGCCAAGCCTTTCAAGGAAAGTGGATTTCCCTTGTGTGTTCTGGCTTATACATTCTGCCTCTTTTATTTTAGGAGTATAATTGCTGCACCTTCCAAAACACCACACAAGAAGCCAACTGCAACAGTCAGTGTCTTGTGTGCCTGTGAATGACTTTGGCCAATGCAATGAAAGAGGAGTTGGTATCAAATTAATGGAAAGAAAAGAAAGAAAAAAACCAAAACAAATGGGTTTAATCACTACAAATAACTCACTTTTGTCAAGAAATCATCTGTTGGGTATACATAAATGAGTCATTTTGTTTCTGTGTTCCCTAATCAAAAGGGATAATTGGACCCTTCCAGATGCTGATTCAGTCCTCCTAAGATAGGTTTCTAAAATAAGTGTGATGAATCATTTTCTAGCAGCTCTTGTCTCCCTTCACTGAACGTTGAGGAGCTTACAGTAGATACATGACTTTGACATAAGACAAAACCCAAACATTATTTGTCTTGTGTATGTGCTAGTTCCAAAGCTTTTCCTAAAACTTAGGTAAAGCAATTAAAGCATCTTCCTGTTTCTTAACTCTGATTTACTCCTGTCACGTGTTCATCTGTAGATTGTCTAAGATTGAAAAAAAAAAAAAAAATCATGAAGGAACTTCCAAAAACTTTGAGGTATGCAGAAGACTTTACATAAATAGCACTTCTTGGATGTACATATGATTAAATTCCTCATAGAATCTTTTGAATCAGTTGTATTTCTTCTTCAGTCAGCTAACAAAGGGAAGTGATAAACATGAAGTAAAACTGGAATCTTCCTTGAAAAGACACTGTGTTGTAGAATCTTTTCCTTCTCCAGAAATTACTGTTTGTCACTTGTCAATATAGAGAAAGAACTACAATACTCGTAAATAGATGAGGTGTTACATCCTTTTACCAGGTCATCAGTATCCAACTGCGTCTGCTGCCTAATGTGAGAGTTCTTAAGCTACACGATGCAAATGAAAGGAAGAAGTTGCCTCTAATTTCTTTCCACTTTCCAATAATTTATTTTATCCTCAGGTTTCTTTCCACCCAACATAATATTTTTTTAAGATATCCATTTAGGACATTTTTCACTTCAAAATCTTTTTTCAGCTGCATGTTTAGAGAAGGAATATTTTACTATTATAATTTCCGATGTCTATTACAACACCACGTGGATATTTCAGGAAACTAAAAGAACTATTTCTTTGAGTTACAGTTCCTCCCTAATTCAGAAATCCTTCCAATCAAATGATCAGCAATACATTGGTATGCATATGATGCAGGAGAACCAGGCTATGAGTGTGAGTATACAAGGTTCATGCATCAGCATTCATGCGCACAATTAGTTAAAGAATAACCATTGTCTGGAAGCGTAAAGTAAATGAAAAACATAACTGATAACAGTACCTGCAATAGAAAAGCTCAACTGTTTCAACATTGAAATACAGTTCTATCCTGTGACACTAGGAATCTCATTCCTGCTTTGAAAGTCTGCATGTTTTTATAGGCATCTAATATTAAATGAATCTTTGAGGAAATTTCTGCAGGAAGGCACTGAGAAAGAATGCAATTCTTCTGGTTTAAAGTCTACAGACCCCATATTTTTTGTACAAGTGTGTAACTATAGAATATCGTGCTTTGCTACTAGCTGTTTATTTTGCAATAACCCTTTTCTCCTACAGACCTCTTTCGGCTTATTTTCTTACATTGCTTACATTTTTTAACTTCCTTTCTTAACTACTTTACTGGGCTGGTGCAGGTTCTTGTACATGAGCAGCACTGGGAGCCATTGGGCTACCTACACTCCCTCTAATGAACTCAGCAGTCAATCTATTGACCCCAAAGCATTCTCCAGCCTCAGGGCTCCCTTCTGTCAGTGCAAGAGCTGAGCTCACATCATTGGGCAAAGACAAAACAGGAACCTTGCTTAAAATAGTTGGTGATGACATATTGTCTGCGATTTTATTTTTAACTGGTCAACCTTGTGACAGTGAAAGTGATAGCTGAGATGTCCAATTAAAGTCATAAAGTGATTTGGGCTTGCTGATTAGGACCGTCTCTCTCCCAGCTGTTGCCAGAGTAACCCAGCCCAGAGTTACTTCAGACTCTGACCTTCCATCCATTCTCTAATACCTCCCCACAGGTTGCTCTGACCATGTCCACTGTTGCCTCTGCAGCATGCCTCAGTCCCAGCACATCACTTCTGCCTGTTGTTCCTGTCCTGGCTGTCTCCCAGATTCGATCTACCTCATATAATCCCAGTAATCTCATATAACTATATGAAGGCACTTCTACATTAGAGGGTCCTTTGGAGAAAATAGCACCCAGTTACTTGGTCTGCAGCACTGTGGATCACTCGAAGATGAAAGTGAAACATTGTAAAGCTGAATGGGGCTGGTAAATTATCATGCCTGGTGAAGAAAAGACAGACGTATACAATACATACAACACACTTGGTTTTTCTTCATTAGTAAAGGAACAGGTTCATGTAGTTCTCTTTTTCAATGAAAATATAGCATGTGCCATTTCTTTAGACAACAGATGTTAAGCTGTGATGATTAAAGCAAACCATATTTTTTTACTTGAAGGAAAATATAATTTGCATCTAAGAATATTAAAGCAATTGTCCAAGGAGATCTCAGAAGCATTAATAAAGTTTATTTTTAAGAAAGACTAGCACATCAAAAAATTCTAGAGGCAATTGATAAGAAACAACTACTGATAGTAGTTGGGGAAATCAGGGCAAGTACACAATGAACCTGACACTGATCTTTGTCAAAATCACAGAGAGGCTGCTATGCAACACCTATCCAAAAGGAAGGAAGAAATTGCAGCATGAAGATGAAAGATATGCTGTCATAAAAGGCTTGGGCTTGTTTGCTGATTATTTAAGTTCTTTTCAAGGCTATAGGGTTGATGGCTAGAGATACTCGTGTAGATATAATGTCTTTAGCATTCTATAAAGCATTTGATGCAGACCTATGTGACTTGTTTTTTCATCTGAAAACTAATAAATGATACTAGAAAAAGTGAACATCAGTGTAGCTCATGTTAAATATTTCAAAGGTTAACGGATTACAGCAGTTTGGGGTATTTTTTGAGTGTGTGTGGGGTTTTTTTGTTTGTTTGGGTTTGTTTGGGGGTTTTTGTTTGTTTGTTTTTTAAGAGCATCATCATCCAGTACTGTTTTTCTTTGTAACCCATAAGGATCCTTTTCCTGGCTGAGTGTTAACTGATGTCTATATCAGAGATCACAAATATTGGCAGCAAAATCTAAAAATATGTACATTAAGAGCTACTGGAACTGCAAGTGGTATCAGAGACCATATTATCCTGGTTACAAATTAACAAAGGCCATATGGTAAACTGGACTTAAGACACGTGCATTTTAAAAACCATGAACGAAGAATGGATATCATGCCTTTAAAACAGGCTAATTAGTAACTCTAAAAAACATGAGGATTCTAGCAAATGATCATTTATGAGTTCTGATGAGATGTTGAAACAGTTTTTGTACACATAATTTTGGTTACAAAATAAGGAGACTACTGAGTAGCAAAAGAAAAGGAATATTCCCCCTCTATCTGGTACTAGGGAGAGTTTTTTTGGGAGTCCTCTATCCAGTTTGACATTTAACCTTGCCAAAGAATGTAGAAAAACTGGAATGTGTTCAGAAAGAGCTATGAGAATGACCCATGACCACAAATACTTTGTCTCACAGTGTGAAACTGGTTTGGAAATATCACAGTTAGAAAGTAATTTCAGATAATAGATACCTTTCTTATCTAGCAGAAGAAGACACAAAGAAGACACAAATAAGATTCAGTGACTAGAAGTAACAGGGCGACAAATCAGCCATTGGGATTATGGTGCTTTCTCTCTCTGCCAAGAACTTGAAATCCAACCCAGACCTGGACACATGAGACCAGTCGGCCAGAGCTCTGGGCTTGATGCAGAAAATTCTGGGTGAGATGCTGCAGCCTTCACCATGTAAGAGTCAGAGCAGTTTATAATTTTCCCATCCTATCTGTTTTTGAAACCTCTGAAAAACTTGTTGTGGAAAAAGGACCAGAGTTCTTGTGTCTCCAGAAGAGGTGTGGCCATCCACTGAAGTGCAGTCAGCAGACTGCACTGGAAGAGTGGAAGAGATAGATGAGGAAGGTGCCCCACTGGATTGTTTACACTCGCCATATCTGTGGCAGACCTGAATGAGGTTTTAATGTACATTAAAATTATTCTGTAGGTAGTTATATACTGTGAAGCCAAAACATTTCCTTTCCTCCACCTCCCCTCTTCTGAGCCCTAAGGCTTTCATTTACAGTAGAAAAATGGAGCCAGTAAATCTATACTGTTCTATAAACAGGGCAGCACAATGTTAAAATTCTGGGCAATTTCTTGTAATCAAATATACTTAGGGAAAATTTACATGGTCATTACGAGCTGCTCTTGGGCAATGGCTCTTTGTCAGTCTATAGTGATTAGCACATCAGTGCTGCCAGGACAAATTCTGTCAGCACCACAAGAAGCAATTTCATCAGATTTCTTTTTACACAGACTTGCAGCTCACACTGGCCCTGCAGCCTAGTAGACTATTTTTTTTATTCCCTCTAGCCATGCAGTCTGACTCTTCAGATGGAAATTAAAACAATTTCAAGAATGAAGAGTTCTAGTCTGCTTCTAAAAATAGCCCTGATCTTTACCATGGGATGTGATTCCGTAGCCATGTGCAACAAAGGTGACCTCTTTGTCAGGTCTAGCCTGCAGCAGGAGGTGTCTGCTCCTGGTCTACTTTTACATTGGTTCAAAAATAAACAGCAAGTTCCTCTGGCTGGTCTCCCTTGCCAAAGGCAGGCAAGGAACATTCTGTACAAGGAAGCACTCTCACAATCATTTGAGGGGCCAGCTCTAATGGAGTTAATTGATGCATCAACAACGTGTGTTAAGCGTTAATGCTTTATTAATATGTTCACGGATTGCACAGATACACATTATATTAGTGCACAGTAAACACAGTACCGTACATTTGGGACATGCTATGGACGTGAGTTGAAAGAGAATGCATTTACTTTTGCAAAATGGAGTCTTTGTGCTCGGATCTGAAACTTATGTAGCATGCCAGGGACACCAGAATATATCACTTACTTTTCTAAAAACAGTTGAATAAACCAGAAATGTGTGTGACATTTTACAGCAAAAAAAATTCCTAATAAACAAAGGTCATTTGAGTCCTACATGAATTACATCTTTTAGAAAAACAAAACAGGGAAGGGAAAAATTTAAAGTTAAAGCAACATTAATGTCACTGCAATGTGAACATAATTGAAAATTAAACCCTGGTTTAGTGATCTTTATTATTAATGAATTAGAAAACTACACTACAGTACAGGCATGCTGGGAGAGTGAAATATTAGGTAAAGAACAGGGTGCCCTATTCCAGCAATGCAAAAGATTTAGGTGGGATAAAACAAAAATGTATGCCAAAATATATTTTCTTTGTGAGAGAGATGCTTAGTGTTGTTAGGACAAGAACCTGGACCTGCATCTTTCATCTTGAAGCAGCACATACACCAGAAAAATGAGTGAAGTGTGAACACTGTACTTCATCCTGTCCCAGCTGTATCACCATGTTGTGATTAACAAATTCAGAGACATGGAATAACACTGCTGATAATGTCTGGGCTGAGGAGCCATCTTTTGGTTTTATGAAAGAAACATCAGAGGAGAGACAGTGCTGTGTCTCTCTGTTGTGGCTTCCCCCTGGCACAAGATATCGGTGGTTTAGCTATATATTATACAGTATGATGGTGGCCTCCATAACACTGGGCAAAGAGACAAAGTTGCTTGAGAGACAGAGCAGGATCTAAGGTTAGGGAATTATTTCACACACTAGAGTCGTTAGCTGCTTTAAAATGAGTGGTAAGACCATAAGTGTTTTATTCCTGTTGTTGGCTTATGTAATAAAAGCTCATCTCCACACATGAAGGTGCACAGTAAAAACAGTAGGTAGGGGAACCCAACTAATACCCTGATGTGGCAACTAGCTCAGGAGTCATCAGCCCATCAGTGGCTCATCTCCACACACAGAATGGAGCAGAGAGACACAATGGCAGGTGGGGACACCCCAAAAACCTAGTCAGAGAAATGAACCTCAACCCTGGCACATCCCAGGTTTACCACAGGGGAGCATCAGACACATGGTTCACCAGTGACACCCATTATGTTCAATCACCCTGAACATCTCTCCAGGTCACCTCACAGACTGGGTGGGGGGCACTGCCTGGGGCTATGGGACACTTTACAGGATGCAGGGGAAAAACATCTTGGGACTGTAGAAAATTTGCTGTGGGATGTTAAGTGGAGGAAATGAAAGCCAGGAAAGGGAGAGATCAAGGTGGTTTGGGAAGGAGGAAGTGTGGAAAATAGGGAGAAAAGGGGACAAAAGCGGTTGGTCATGTGTAAACAGTTGCTTGTCAGTACACTTGTCTGGTCATGCCCTCTGCCTGATATGTACAATCTGTCCTGTTCTCTTAGTAAACTCCACTTCTGGGTGACAGGCTATTCTGTGTGGATGTGTACATATGGAGGTCCAAGTGCTAGCTACTGGAGAGAAGACCATGGATCAGAGGACCTGTGTATCCCTGGTGCTGGCAGGTGCAGCATCTGAGGGTGTGCATGTCAGTGTGTGATCACTAGGGAGTATCACAAGCTAGATTAGGCATCGAGTGGGTGAAGTGACCTGGGAGCCAGGCGTGTGTATGTGTATCTGTGTGGAGGAGTCAGTACCTGAAGGACTTTGCTACCAGACCATTGTGTTTGTCTATGTGCCTGCCTCTGAGCAGAAGGCTACAGGGGAGACACAAGATCTAGGACCAGCTGCTGGGTAAACTGTGAGAGAGGCTGGTCTAGTGAGAAGGTCTGTAAAGATAGGGTAGGCGTGCAGGTACATGATTAAAAACTGAATGAGCAAGAATAATGTTGATGTATTCTCAGAATACAGGGACAAGAAGACACCTATTGAATATGAAATGAAACATTTTGCTTTTAAGTACAACACACTTCCTTGGGGAGCTCAGAGTCACAGTGTATTATTTGGGATAAGCAGTTACCAAAGAGCCAGAAATAAAAACAAGGCATTAAGACTCCAGAGTTTCAGTCTTAAGGGTTAAAAGCCAACCTTTAACCACCTAAAGTGAGAAAAAATACTTTCTCCCTCAGCATGGTACATTGCAATTCTCCATTACGGACTTGACTAGCTCTCAGGACAGCTTGGTACTTCTTGTGGTGAGAACTAAGGTCTACTGTCCTGGCAAGTAGCAAGATATCTCTCAGGTGCTACTAAAAGTTGGTGCCATCATTCAGACATTCATACAGAGAGACCAGAATAGTGAGTCTCTCCTCTGCCACAGTCTTCTAGTGTGATCTGAGGTCTGTTTTTTCATTTCTTCATACTGTGGTTTACCCATTTGTAAAGGGGAGATGTTGCAGCCCATTCTTAACTCACGTGTATTTTTTTGAGTCTGAAATAAGGCATGGTGAAGTGTTAAAAGCTATGCTACTAGGAATGACCCAAGTGATAGGTAAAACAACCATCTACATAGGAAGCAAATTCTTTACCAGTGAACTTTGCAGAAGAAGGTGCTTGGACAGATTTAACACATAGAAAACTAGCTCCTCCATTGTTGATTGTTATTTCACGGATTTTCTTACCACTTCTTTTTCCATTTAGGGTTTCTGTTTGTCTCCGTGTGTCCTGTCCCGCCTTCTACTTCCCATTTTTTCTGGCATTGAAGACACCATTAGACAGGCATTGAAGCCAGAGAATCCCAGATCTAAACGTCTTCAAAGACTGGAGGATGAAGGATGAAAACAGACTTTTGGCTCCCAAAATATAAGTTCAGCTGGGGATTCAAATTCCACCTAGTTTGGGGTTGTGTGATTGTGAGATTCCAGTTCAAGTCCATCTCTCCAGTCATAAGGTGGAATTCATGACATTAAAATTCTTTCCACAGCATGAAAGGGATGTCATCATAAACACTGCATTATGACTTCCCTACAGGTTGGTGCAGAAGAAGAAACTATCCCAGGAACAGCAGAGACCTTTATAAAACATAGTCAGTAACAGAAAACATGGGAAAAACTCCAAAACACCTGCAGAAGAAGAAACTAACCCAGGAGCAGCAGAGACCTTTAAAAAACCTTTTAGTAACCGAAAACAAGGGAAAATCTAAGTCTTAAAGAAACTCATTTGGTTCTGGCTTGGCACTCTGTGCAAATCCCTGCATAAAGAGAAGTTTAGGGCAGAGGTTTCTATGCTACCTCCTTAACTGCAGACACAGTTTTGCACATAAACATTCTAAGCCTGAGATCTTGATGCAACCTAAACCAGGCGCTGATGCTTCCAAAGTATAGAGATCAATTATGAGAGTGTCATTGTGAGAAAGGCAACCACAGTAACATACATCTAAGCTCTGAATCTGGACATGGAAAAAATAACAAGGTAGAAACAAAAACAATGAAAAGAAACAGAGTCTGTTTTGGAGACTTTCTAAAAATCATATGCAAGTATCCAGATGGAGAGAGTTCTGGATGCTGTTCATGCCTAACATGATCAGCAGATAGATGAGTGGCTTGGAGACATGAGAAGTGAGCTAGAGGAAGTGCCAGACTGCTAGCTGGGATTTCAAGGAGTGTTTGTGGTAAGCCACACTTCAGATCTTTTCTTTTTTTTTTTTCTTTTTTTTTTCTGTGGCCTTAGTGCTGTTCTAGAGACCATGAATGGAAACTTAAGGACCAATTCTTTAGGGGCTGATCATGGTTTCACGATAGTGATCCCATTTTCCAATCTGTAAGCCGCTTCCCTCTTAAGACTTGTGAGCACCATTGGATCAAAAAACCAAGCCTGTCTCTCTTCAAAAGGATCATAGCATGCAGACCACAGTATTAACAAAGAAAAGGGCTATACAGGTATTCTCTTGCCCCAAGATTTAAACTTGCCTTGCAGTTATCCTCCAATTCTCCTCAGCCTTGACTACTCCAGTTTTTGAGCTGGGGAAACTCTCTCTCTCTTTTTGCATCTCCCTCCCATTCCCTCGTCCCTGCTGCTACTGACAACTCTCAGTCTCCCATCTTCTTCTCCAAGTGGACATTTTATGTTTCAGTGGTCATGTTCAGTCTGTGAGATTCAACCCAGGCTTGTCCAAGTGGTTTAGACTCCTTCCTTTTCCCTTTCACCGCTGCTGTTATGTAAGGAGGCAGAATTTGCCACTTCACTGAAAGACAAACCCTGTAAAATTC
Organism: Columba livia; assembly: GCF_036013475.1. Lineage (NCBI taxonomy): Eukaryota > Metazoa > Chordata > Aves > Columbiformes > Columbidae > Columba > Columba livia. The sequence continues at coordinate 142,142,148 of NC_088602.1, read as the reverse complement.
CTGCTGTGAGTATGTGTGGTCAGGCTTTTGTCGACAAAAGTGGTGGTTTCCTATCCTCAGCGTTGTTGGAGTGCAGAGTAAAAAGGACGAAAGCCCAAAACGACATGCAGTGTTTATGCTAGGCAAACCATCTCAACCCTTCTGTTGGTGTCAGGTGCGTTGACTCAGCAACAGACCTTTTTTTCTTATTTCCTCAAAGAAATAAGCTGCAATTACCCTTTGAAAGATGATATCTCTCTTTCTGTTCTCTCGAATATCCAATACGTCTCACTTCAACCATAAAAGACTTAACTTGTCCATCCCTTGCTACACAGTCTGTCCCAGCTTCTCAGCATGAGAGTAAGGTCTGGAAAGAATTATTTGGCATTCTGATCTGCAGCAGAACCTGAACTAACCCAGCAAGTGAGGATCCAATTGACCTGCAGCTTATGCTTTTTAATCTGTTAACTACACATATATCAAATGGGAAACACCAGGAAAAGGAAGGCTCACAGATGTTGGAACGGTGTTACAGAGCCCTAGGGAAAAAGGTTCATTAAGGCTTGAATATGTACTGCAGGTGTCAGGTTGTTTTATAGTCTTGATTCAAAGCCATTAAAGTCAAAGAGAATCTTTACATTATCTTTGATGCATTTTGGATGAAGCCTATGAACATGGAGGTGTCTAAAGTGACAGCTTGAGCAGGACTGATAGAAAGTCATTAGAAAGTGACTATCATGTAAAGGGATTTTCAAGCAGAATATCCACGGAGTATTTCTACCTCTATATTCATACTGCAGGTTGATATGTAAGGTACCCCAGAAGAGTGCCCGGGACCCTGTGCATTTTACTGCTCCAACACAAGTTACAAGCTGGGTAGGGAGAAAAGCCCTTTTCCGGTTGGATTTCCCCTTTAGCACAGCTTTATGTGCTTGTATAATATGAAACAGCCTTTTCTATTTCTGTTCAAGCTCTAGAGGCTTGGATTTCCCCAAGAATTTTTGATTAACAGCTGAGCCTAAATCAGAACTGCCTGGGGTCTCCTTTGCCTTACTGACACATCATAATATCCTTTCATGTGTTATTCCAGGCCAGATCCTTATTATGTCAAGCTTCTCACCTCCTCCGAGAGAGAGCATGTCAATCCCTCTCCCTCTCTAAGACCTTACTGAGCTGTTTCAAAGCAGGACATCCGCTATAGCAGGGAAAATCTTTTTGTTTGACTGATTCGGAACCAGACTGCAAAAGACTCTGGATTATGGGCTGCAGGCCAGAAGATGGATTTTGTTAAAGGTGGTCAGATTCTGTACACTCAGGCCCATTTCAGGCTTTACCTGGGTGGTTCAGGGGCCAAAACAGTAAAACCACACTTTTCACAGCATCTCATGTAAACTAAAGCACTCTGACAGCATTAATTAGGATCAGTATGTTACTCCTTTCCATTATTCATACAGAGAAAAGCCCTGACTGGTCAATAGGTTCAATTCTTGGTGCTGGAGGAGATGAGACCAAACCCAATAAAGCTAATTTACAGTTTTAAATGGGCTGCCATTTAGCCATCCTTAAATAAGCTGAATCACAACAGGCTTTTTTCTTCTATTTCTGGAGACTCAGTAAAAATCAGCAGTTTCTACAGGTACACTGGTGGAAGAAAGGCTAAAGGCCATGTGTATACTTTGCTCAGTGGGTTAAGTGGCCCAGTGACAAACTATAGGGAAAAATATGTGATTTGTAGCACATATTTTTCATATGTAAGTCTTGTCCTTAAGCCTCCCAAGTTTCTGAGCCTCCTCACACAGCCTGTGATTATTAAGCAGTACTCACAGGAAAAGGAGTTGGGAATCACTTCACCCAACTGGATGTGCACAAGTCCATCAGACCAGACAGGGGGAATCTGAGAGTGCTAAAGGAGCTGGTTGATGTTATTGGTGGGCTAATTTCTATCATGTTTGAAAGATTGTGGCAACTGGGGTAAGAAAGATCCAGGAAACTTGTAGTTGGCCATCTTAACCTCAGACCTTGGGAAGGTTATGGAGCAAATGCTCTTAGAAGCCACTTTGAAACACATGAAGGATGAGAAGGTACTTAGAGGGAAGCAGCATGGATTTACCAAGGAAAGATCATGCCTACCCAGCTTCATTGCTTTCTGTGGTGGAGTGCCTGACATTGAGAACAAAGAGAGGAAGAGGGATGTTGAATGCCTTGATTTTTGTAAGGCCTTTGACACAGTCTCCTATAGTCTTCTGGTCATCACATTGATGAGATATGGGCTGGATCAGTGGGGTGAAAAATTGGCTGGATTGTCAGGCTCAAAGGGTTGTGAGCAGTGATGCAAACTGGTGCCTGACTGTTATGAAACAGCTCTGCAGAAAAGCATCTGGGGATCATAGCACATATCAAGTTCAACATGAAGGATCACTGTGCCCTTGAGGCAAACAAAGTCAGAAGTGTCCTGGGCTTTATTAGAAGGAATGTAGCCAGTAGGTCCAGAGAGATTCTTTCCCTCCCATCTATGGACAACCTTGTCCAGTTTTGTGATCCCCAGTACAAGAAGGATACTGACATATGAGCTCAATTTCAGTGGAGAATCACAAAACTGGCAACAGTGCTGAAGCATATGGCATACAAGGAGAAGCTGAGAGAGCTGGGTCTGTCCAGCCTCGAAAAAAAAAAGTGAAGGGGAGGCCTTATTTCTGCCTGTAACTATCTGATCACAGGGTTTAGAGAAGACGGAGACACTTTTCTTGGAGGTGCACGATGGTAAGACAAGGGCAATGGGCACAAGTTGGAATGTGGGAAATTCCAAATAGAGAACATTAATTATACCGTAAGACTGGTCAAATAGTGGCACGAAATTTTCCAGCTTCTTTCAGGAAAATGGAAAGAAGGCTTTGAAATCTGACTGCCAGGGTTTACCCCACATCCATTTTTGAATGTGTGTGAAATGCTCTAACTGGGTGTTTGCACATTGCTGATGTTTTTGGAAATAGCACTGAGTGAAGACTTGAGTCTTCTGTAAAAAACAAAAGAAAAAAATTGCAAGCTTCTTACTCCCTTCCGTGTTGTTACGGGTAAATTTATGATTCTTCCTCAACACCCACACCCTCTTTCAAAAAAACCCACCAGAATACATCTCCACAGCAACTGCTGAAAAATACCTACTGGACTTTAGAAGTTCTACTCTCAGACAGCCTCCAAGAACACGAATTTTTCAAACTAAACCTAGGAACAGAGATGTGATGAAGCAGGGAGTGCCTTTAGAAACTGTTTCATAACCTTACAATTGTGTTCACCACTGAAAACTTCAGCTGAAAGTTGAAGCTGACAACACTTCTATACAAAGAAGCAGATAGTTTTTGGGCTCCTTTCCATAACATAATCCATAGCCTGTCAAATTTGGGCTTTCTGTCTTTGGTTGATTGTATTCATTTTTAACCTGGGTAAAAATTTATGCACTGCAGCAAAGATCCTTAGATTCAAACTTGTTAAATTGCTCCCCATAAGTGGGAGCATATTTTGTCTAATTTTGAATTCTCCTAATTTCTTCTAATGCTGAGAAGAAAAGAGGTTCAGGTCTGTTCCCTAGAAGAGAATGGGAGTTCCACAATTGCCTTCAGTTTTTTTCTGCCTCACTATCTTGCATGCTAAGTGTTTTCTTCCTGCTTTCAACAGTGGTTTTCTCTCTTGTCCGTGAAACTCCCTCAGCTATTTTATCACTTGCTGAGGTTTTTGGACAACTGTCAGCCTTTCAGTTGCTTTCCTATTTTCTACAGCTCAATGGCAAAGTGTTTTCATGCACTTCTATTATATGAGCCTTTGAACCAACACTTGCCCACAGTTTGGGAACCATTAGTCAGAGATCTGAATTCTTCTCTGGACATGAGATGGTTCTTTAGATTCCTACCTTAAAATCCAGTGATAACAATACAAATATCATGGAGATATTTGTGAGATACAGTTGAATAAGAAAATTAAGTAAGCTTTTACTATTGCTTTTCACTCTTGCTGAGTTCAAACTCAGCATACCGGTTGCTCTAAGGAAAGCTAAGGCCTTCCCAAATATAAAGCCATTAATAGTGCACATATTGAACCTGCCACCTAGGTGGAGTCACATGGAGACAGCAGTGGATGAGACTAGAAACAGAAGATCATTAGCGTGCTTTGCCCTCTGATTATCCTCAGCAAATAAACCAGCTCAAAAGAGCAGTTGGCCCAGAATAATTTAGCAAAGTATTTATTTAAGCTGCTGTAAATGTCACCCAAACTCATTCCTACCTCCAAGTAAGCACCATTCAAAGCTAGGGGGAAACAGGGATGAAGGAGAGCCACCTTCTTCCCAATCAAAAAGCCCAAGCTCATTCTTGAGTATAGCTCAGCCAACCCTCAAGCTGTTATCTCCATTGCATATTCTTCCAGAATGTCAGATTTATGCTTTAAATAATGCTGCCCACATATTCTGACGTTTTTTTCCTAAGTACACACAAGATGGTAAGTAATCCTGAAGCATGCATAGGATACATCTTTCCATCCTGCCTGCTAATGGCTCTTGGAATCTTCAGATGTTTCGTTAATAAATTTGTAATTTACAATCACTCTGCTGCTTTTACACAAAAAGGACAATGAGGTAATTGACTTCAATCATCGGCCAGCTCAAGTTAACTGGAATGTAAACAACAGAGACGTGGGACGAAACTATGGAAAGGGAAAGAAGAGTAGGAAATTACTGTAGAGTTAAATTTTGTCTGGGTATGTAAACATAAATAGGGTTTTTTAAGAAAAAAATTGACTTCTCACTTCCTATTTAACACTTCCATTACATAATGTAAATATGTCAAAACATCCCCAGATTCCTTCATGCTGAAAATCAGCTTATACTTAAACAAAGTTTGTGTGTGTCCTTCTCTGGCAGCTACTAATTAAATGTCACTGTTTTAAACACCATATTTAGAACCAGCTTTTATACGTTGCCAGATGAGGTCACAACTGCTTCCTGTTAATTGCTAGACGTTTTACTAAAACACAGAATTGACAGCACACATGCTTTCTGTTGTTTGCTTAACTGTTTGATTTAAATAAAGGCAAGTGTGTGGGGGGAAGGGAGATCCAGAGGGACATTGATCAAGAGATTGGGAAATGTTCATCCTCTAATCAGTCCCTCCAGTATGAGACAATTTCAGCCATTCCATCCTGCCAGGCAGACCGCTGTTTCACTTTAGGTGTGGATTTTTCAGGGTGTCGGGGTGCTTTATCACCAACGACAGCCTTTGCCACAGTGCAGGCTTCACAGAAATTATTTTCCCGTTATCAGACTCCTTTATAATTCCTAACTTCATGCCTAGAGGCAAAGTACAAGAGAAAGGTTGTAGTTCTGTGCTACAAGTATGGTCTTATGGTGTGATTCGGGGATTCTGCCAGGGGACACATATCTCCCCTTCCTGGCAAGGCTGCATCACCCCATCACTCTCAGAGCAGACAGGAGGAGAGATCCCAGTATTTTCCCACTGATACTTTCCGGGATCTTTTCGCTGTTCAGTCTCCAGAGCCCCTGTGTAAACCAATACTAACTCATGATCTCCTCATAACTCTAACTCATAACTCTTAACAGGCCTGGGAGTGAACAGGATGAGAGCATTTGCCAGCTGAAGCAGCTGATAGCCCTGTCAAGACCACGCTGTCACTCTGACAGACTGGGTTAAGTGTGATACTGGCATCCGCTACATCTGCAAAGGCTGACACAGCGCTTTAAATTATCTGCGCTGTCACTATGAGATCCTAGTCAGCAGCATAAGAAAACAGCATTTTTAAAAGACACAAGAAAAATTAATCCCTTAGAGCAATTTACATCATTTTCACTGGGAAAGGGACTATTTTGTTTCCCAATACTTTGCTGTCTGAAAAGGACAGTTAATCTAACACATCTCCTGGTACAAAGCAAAAATCAAAGCTTCTTCAAAAGCAACAACTATCAGATTGCTATCATACAAAAAACCAACCAAACAAAAAACAACCAACTAACCAACCAAACCAAACCAAACACACTGAAATAACTTCTCTGTGAAAACTGCTTAAGCCAGCAAGTGAATGGAAGTAGCACAAACTAATTTGGTGACCAGCTGGTCCAAATCAATCGAAACAGATGAGCTTTTGTGGCATGCTGTTGTGGAGACAGAGGAGTTTCTATCTGGTCTCTTTGCAGGTATAGCATTTAATCTTGAAAAAACTTTGCAGTATCATTGCTCAGCATCAGCCTTTGAGTAGTAAAGCTTAGATCACATTCTCCTTTGTTGCTTCTGTACTGGTGGTCTCTGCAAGGATGAAGCTGAGGAGCTCTCTGAGAAATCAGAAGAATCAAGTGCTTTTTACACCATGAGAGACAGCAGTGCAGCGTGTTCCCTCAGAGTCTCCTGCACATCTTTGCAGGCAATTAATCCTGTTCCCAAGACAGCTACCAGACCCAAGTCCGTAGGTTGTAGAGGAGATAATGAATCCAACCTCACTCTGAAGGCAGAATTAACAGGGGCCTGGTAGGACTGCAACATCCAGCTTTTCTGTCCTAAAACCCGTCTAGCAGGTAGTGATGTGTGTGTACTATTCTTCATAGGTGGAGCCTGAGTCTCAGAAGCTGCCAGCTAACTCAAGATGATACCTACGTCTGTGTATACCAAAAAACATCCCAGGTCTCAATGCTAGAGCTCTTCTTTTATTCAGTTCAAACAGAAACCATGCACCAGCACAAGCCCCTGCTCACTGTCACTTACCAAAAGGATTCATCAGCACAGGTACTCTGAAGTTTTAGGTGAAACACAGCAGCCCCATGTTCCTTCCAGCTCCACTTCAGTTTCAGACTCCATAGAGGTTGTGGTAGGAGTACATAGGCTGTTTAAGGACCACAGTGGATGGCTGTGTAAAGATCTAGCAAGTGATAAATCACATACAGTCTCCTTTGCCTCAGAGACATACCAGGCTTTTCCAAAGCGATACTGAAACGTGTTTACGCCTTGTGAATCTGTGATTTTGGGAAATCAAAGATTGTTATGTCAAGGCTCTTCACTCACTGATTTCCATGAGAACACCTCCTACAATAGATGTGGACCACTCAGTGACCCCTTCCTGTGCGCAGTCAGGAGAAACACTGGTGCTTTCATTTTATCGCAGGCCTTTTGATTGTACTGGAAATACTTTTTTTATTCTGGATATACTTGACTCTGTCATTCTGTTCACTCTGGTCGCTTTTAAATCTGGCCCTGAATTCACCTTGGAAGCATATCCAGTAATGGGGTGACTGAAGGAAACACTCCGGCTTGTCTGAACATCTGTGAGATGCGAGAAAAAAAACAGAGCAAGTTCAAATTACTCCTCCTAAAAAAAGTGACAGATATGAGTAAGAGGTACCGCTCATGAGACACCTCTGTGGAGTAAACATTTTGGAATAATATTCCAGGCAGCAACTACAGAGGCTCTGACAACAGATTGACCAGCCATCTATTACATTTCAAACAAAGTGACTCAAAGGAAAATGTTCCAAACAGGCACCGCTGGGCATTTGACTCAGCCCAACCAATGGTTTAACTATTGCTTTGCCACAAAGCATACACATGGCTTCCGTAAACTGTCCCTTGGTAGCCACTTTTGTACAAATGCATACCACATCTGACTGTTTTTTCCACCAACTTTCTAAAGCAAGTAGCTATCACAGGGTGCTGTTGTTTCTTCTCAGTGTGTGATGCCATGTTCAAATTAGTTATATAGCTATTTAAAATCTATTTAAAACACTTTATTTTCCTCCTTAAATAACATTAGAGTTCTGGGTTAGCTGAAGGCCTAAAAGCTGGTTTTAATTTAAATATAAATAATACTTGGAGTGACTGTGTGATTGTACTAAAAATAGATTGTTTTCTCTTCTAAATGTTTCACTGATCTTAAAGTTGGAGGAGGAGAGAAACAGGAGACGATGTCCAGGACTTTTTTAGTCTGAGGGTGCCTCAAATCTGTGGCATTCTGTCTCTAGAGAAGTGGGTCATTTCTGAGATACCATTAATTTATCTGGAAATTTATTTACCACATTTTACCAGTATATCTATTCAGTATGTGGTTCAGAAATCATGCAGGGAAATCACACACTGTTAAGATTAAACATTCTTGAGCGAGCCTCAGTTATGGCAAGTTCAGCAGCAGAAAAAGAAGCTGTGGTGAGTGCTGTTACTGAAATTTTCCAAATAAATAAAGCAAACAAGTTGCTCCAGGAAGAAACACATACCTATATGATTTATAACAGTGGGAGTTAGTCCATGAAGGCAAGATGAACCCAGTGAACCAGCAGTCACAGGCCACCCGTGGGCTGCAGCGTTGCCTGAAGTGCCTTTGCTCCTTGTAACCAGTCCACGACAACTGGTACGGACCTCATCTGTTCTGAGGTGTGTGTGTGGCTTCCAGCAATGCTCAGCAACTTCTATGGGCTTAAAGGTTGCTGATGAGCTTTAATGTAGGTTAGTATCAACAGAGAAAAATATAGGGATCCTATTTACAGCCTGCTGGCAGCAGACAGGTAAAAAAAATAAAAAAAATGCTTCTCCAAAATCAATGTTTGCTTAACTGAGGGCCTCCTTAGGTGTACATTGGAAACAATTCTGTCTGTCTTCTACCACAGTTAAGTCACCCTAGAGTTTGGTGTGCCAGCCAGTAGTAGTTAGCAGTCCAGAATCAACAGGTTTCTGCTGTTGAGCAGTACCAGACCATACTGGCCAAAAACACATGGAAAATATTAAATGTGACATGGCACCAGAAGAATGATGAGAAAGAACAAAAAGTGAAGTGGGGACTGGTGAGCATCATGGCTCCTTCTCATCCTAATTGTGACATGACTAATGGCCAGCAACACCAATGTGAGGAGAGTTTTTATCAGCAGGACGCCTCTCCTTCAGCATGAGCCAGCCCCTCCTCTCGCTCCTGCTCTCTGCCCAGTCTCAGCTCAAAGCAGGTCCTGGGCCTGATTTTCTACTCTAGTTACCAGCACTCTGTGCAATCAATTCATCCTGGGCAAAGCCACTATAAAATGAGAACTCTCAGTTCATCTCCTTTGATAGAAGGAACTTTATCCCTGCTGTTGAAGACCATGACTGATTGTCCAATACACAGAACAATGAGGGAGATCTGCAGCCTCTGAAGGCAGGCTAAAAGAAGGACCCACCTACTTTGACAGCTTCTTCATTATCTTGTGTACACATTGTTCTCTATGCCTTCATCTTTGCATGTGAATTTTTCATTATGAGGGCCTCCCAGATGGAGAGACTGGGTGTAACTAAGTCTTGGTGGTCTGATTTAAGACTAAAATAATTCCTTTTCTCTTCACCACCTTATGTCAAGTGATAGAATTCGTCTTTTATATTCCATGTGCCTTCTGATCTAATTCTTATGGATTCTAGGTGCTAATAGAAAGGTATGATTTAAGCCCTTGTTATGGGGTATCTGGATTTTCCTCATCAAGTCAGTGGAGTGACACTTTCAGAATCACGAACTCCATTGTGTCAGATTTGCTGCCTGGGTTTCCAATCGGCAGATAGATTATGCTCCTCAGACATTGCATTCTGCAAAAAAGCCTTTCAGGTAGGCACAGCAATCTCAGTGGCTAAAACAATGTAAAACCAGGAAAACAGCCCTGACACTGCTGGAGCTGCTGTGTTCTCCCTTCTGCTACACAGTTTGGTGAGGCCACCTGTTATTACTAGCTAGACGTACACACGGGACAAAACAGATGATGGATTTCTGTAGCAGATCATGAAGACAAGCAGTGAAAGCAAGTATGGATTCTGATTCACTTGATTTCTTTGAAAACAGAAGCAAAAAGGTTCACTTAAAACCTAAAAACTATTTGTCAGCTCTGGCATCTCAGTCTTATTGCCTCCTCTGGGGTTGGTGGACATAATGTGCCATCTCAGAGACTGAGTGAGGTCAATAGGACTCTGCTTCAGCACAAAACTGCCCTCAGTACAGCCAGTTGCAAGATCAGGCCAAAAGTGTGGTAGGGTGTTTATGCCAGTGGACTTTCAATGCAGGAGGTTGGTCCCTCAAGCAAGGAAAAACCCAACCAATACAAGCTGTCTATTAGGAGCAGATTCCTCCTCTGAACTGTGAAAAACTCCTCCCTTACAATGTACCATCAAAGAAGCAAAAACGCGCTCCTATGGACAGACATGCAGTATTGCTTAAATAGTAACTTCATCTTCAGCTAACTGGTTGCACTGCACCCACTATTCCCTTGGTGTTCTGCTTGAGATTCTGCTAACAAACAACAAGCACATCAGGGTTTGACCTTCTGCAGGCTTGCCAGTTCTGCCAGGGTTTTGTTTACACACTTGGCATATACTTCAATAAGCCATACCAGAGCAGGCAGGTAAAGCAGGCTTTTTTGCTCCTCAAAAAAAAAGAAGTAAGGGTTTGTTGCACATGATTTCAGTGCTGTCAGAACACTTTCTCCAACTCACCCCCAAACCTTATTTAAAAGAATGTGCACAGTTATTATAGCGATACTATGTTGTCATAATTTTATCCTGAAAACAGTGTGAAACGTATTTTTTTACTGTTTACCTATGATTCATGAAACCTCTTTTCACATTAATAATTGGTCACTTCTTGTTTATGTATCACCATGGTACATAGATTCTAGCAGGCAAAAAAAAAAAGAAAAGAAAGACACAAATCTAACATTTAACCATTATATCCACGTACAACCTACTTCCCTCACCCCCTCTCCCCAAACCTCCTTGCTTTTTACCTTCTCCCAATAAAAAGAAGATGAAGAAAATATTTCCTAGAAAAGGTCCTGACAGTTTTACCTTTCCTAGCATTCATTAGCAATTTTTTTTTGCTTCATGCTTGCTTTGCGCTTCACATTTTCCAGTATAAAGAAAACAACCAAAAAGTTCCTTACAAACAAACTGAGATGATGGAGAAGGAGGGATGGTCTGAGTATACAGCTGCTGGGAATGGCAGCTTTCCAAATACCAATTTGTTTATTTCTCCGGGGATATACAGTCAAAATAATGCTTTTCAACAGTCACCTGAATTAGAAAGCACCTCAGTATGTTCTCAAAATAGTGTTTCAACTTCTAAATCCTTTAGAAACAATTCATTTTTACAGTGCAGTAAACTGAGGCACAAATTAATATGTTTACAATGGCTACTCAGTGAGTCACTGCTCAAGTGACTCTGCAGTCAAGCTTTGATTTGCAAAACTCCTCCTCTGCCTTCAATTACAGCCTTCTAAATGGACGGCATGACTAACTCAATGTGACAACATCTGTAACAGATGAATGTGTATTTCTGCATGTGTGTATTTATGTTTCCTGCTGTTAAAGCCGAGGGCCACCTTGTGAAGTATTTTGACAGTAGAAAAGAAATCAAACAATTGTATTTCTGCTTGACAGCATTGTATCATAGCAATCCAAAAACACATTAGAAAACAGAAGTCAGCAGGAACATTAAAGAACATAGGAAAAAACATGTTGGCGTAAGACCAGCTATCAATCTAGCCCAGTAGGTAGTGTGCTTCTGAAAAAGTCAATGCAAAAACTGAATGCAAAAGAAAATTTTTGTTAATGTGAATCCATGAGGACATTAATCTCCTCTTTACCACAAACCCAAAGCAACAGCAGGTTTTAAGACTGGGTAAAAAAAAAAAAAAAAAAAAAGGCTGAGTGGTTTTTACCTCATATAGACATGAGTCAAACCCAAACCCTCAAAATCTGAACTTATTAAAAAAAAGGAGAACGAGCTGTGAGGTTTTTGTTTTCCTTTTTTGTTGGCAATAAGGTAGAGAGAGGAGAGGGTGAAACTTCAGTGAGTGGTGGGGGTTAGGACATGGGAGGAGAGAAGAGGACAAAGGAGAGAGACAAACAACCACTTGGAGTCTAAACTTGTGGTTCAAATACACCTTAGCAGCACTGGTTGGAAAGCAGACTCAGAAGTGGAAAGAATTTCTGGATCCTCATCAAGACAGCAGAAATATCTTAATCTTTGCTGGGCCACAATCTCCTGAGAAGGCTTGTGAGAATTTGATCCTGTCATTCCCAAACTAGAATCTTAAAACTGATTTGTACCAAAACTACAGTTGGTTTGAAAATGTTATTACTTCTTCCTGTGGAAAAAGAAAAATAAAAAACCCAAAAGAAAACAATAAAAAAAAAGGAAAAAAAAAGTCAGCCAAACCCAAATTGCACAGACTCATTACAAGCTCAGGAAATCAACTCTATTTAAATCTCTTTCAGCACCACTCTCCTCCAACTTTAACAGTGCGTGTGTGAAAACAAACATTACACAGAAGTCCATCCTCTCCTCCTGGTTTGCCACCTCTCTCCCCTCAACCATAGCTCTGCATCTGAATGGTCACTATTTGTTTTTTCTTTCTGATTAGTCTTGTCAAAACTTTCTCTCACTAACCACTTTTCCATTATTTCCAGTGTGGTTAACTCGGATATCTCTGTGATCTTCATTATCACACCCTTGCACTCTTATGCTTAGCTCAGCCCCTGCTTTGCTGGCTTCTCTGGTGCCAGCTCTCAACACTACTCATTCCTCTCTTATCAGTTGTTTCACTATTCCCTTATTTTATTCTCTCATCCAGTATTCTAATATTCAGGACAGAGTACCTGAGTGCTAGCTGAGATTACTCAGCATTCTGCCATTTTGCCATTCTCACATGCTGCTGGGATTCTTATAAGCAAATCCATGCTCAGGAAGGACGGACTCTATCCTGAGAGCTCTCTCCTCACCACTGGCGCTGCATACCAACCTTTTCCTCTACACTACGCTCTTTCTCCCTCTTCCCCCTGTTCTTATGCTTCCAGCTCTTGCTGACAATATAACGATGTTGTGAGATGAGTAAAGACCTATGGGAGACTTGCATCAGTTTTCTGGCCCCATTGACATGACTGGAGCGGGTATTCACTTCAACGAGTTGTCACTGAGGCTTTTTCTGAGCAAGTTTATCTGTATTTTTTAATGTCCCTGTAAGATTGCTAATGATGATGGACCATTTGTTCCATCTTCTTTCTGCTCTCTGCAATGCTGCTTCCCTTATGAAATGCATAGCAGAAGAGCTTTTTGACATGACAATAAAAATGACTCTCCAGCAGAGCCATTTACTCATTTGCAATGCTTACATGTCCAATAGGGGAGGAAAGAAGAGTCTTCACACTTAATATTATTAACTCAATCTCATTCCAGTATTAAATTAGTATTTATTTACAGTACTCAATGAGAACTTCTCACAATGCTGAGGGATCATCATTCTTCCACAGATTTTCTGCTTTTTCCATTCACAGACACAAGTCACCTTTTGGTCTTGATTTGCACATTGAGAACCAGTCATTTTCAACCAGTTTTCCAGTCAGTTGAATGAAAGACATTGTATTAAGCATGCTCTGATGAGTCCAAGTCTATGTCATTGTCTCCGCTTTAATGAACTTCTATGAGGACCCAATACGCTTTACAAATTTCTATCTCGGCTAAGAACCTGTGATTAGCCACTTTTGTTTATGTTCTTTATTTTTAACCTTACTTCAGATGTATCCACAGGGTAATCAATACAGAAAAGAATTACTGTCTTTCCTCGACAGTACCAAGCTCTCCTCTACCTGTTGGCGATTATATTTAAAATACAATTGCCAAGATTTAAGTCACAGGTGCTGCAAATATATGTTTTGACCATATCAGCTCTACATTTTATCATGTTTTATTGTGTGTCTGAATGAGGTAAGACTAGGACTTTCTAATGTGAAGAAACTTTCCTGTAAACAGGATCATCGACAGAAATTTGACACATGAAGCAGTTGTCGGTTTCCACATTTTTGCCTTATCTGTATCCAAGCTGCCTTGCAGCCTGTCAGTTTGGTATGCAATAAGCCAAATAATGTGGGAATGATTAATTCAGAGTCTGCATGGTTTTGTTCACATTTATGGCAGACTGTCAACAAGAACTAGTGAGGACTCCATACTCTCTCTAAACACAGAGGCTACGGCTCCTGTAAAAGCATCAGAAGCAGCCTACCAACTCAGATTGCATTGGAATTTACATGTTTTACACAAAGTTGTGTCCCTCTGTTTTCTAGTGTTTCCCATGGTGGTGACATTTGTTCAAAGGACAGCAATCCTTTTTCTCCTGAATAATCTGAATAAAAAACGTTTGTCAAGAGCTTTGAGGTTATATAATGTAGGACAACCCAACAGAATGGTACAATGCCTGTATTTTCTCATTCATAAAAGAAGACTGTAAGATCACAAATGAAGACAGCATTAGTGTAAAGCCAACCTGAGAACTAACCCCAAACCATTACTCTGAGGGGTAAGAGAAGTTATGACCATGTAACTAAGGTTAACAGAAGGGTGGGAAAAGCAGGGCAAAAGTGTGACACCCTCCCATAAGTGATTCACTGATGGATCCCAGCCATGGCTGCTCCCCTGGTGCTTTTATCATAGAATTTATAATAACTGATGCTTTCCTTAACACCTTACCTCCTGGGATGCTTGTAAATCCTAGATTTCATAAAGGGGAAAAAAAAGCTTTCTAGCATTTCCATTTCCAGAGGAAAGCTTGAATGTTAAGGAGTTAAAAACTGTACGGCACACTAAAAAAGCATAGTTTATTATTGAAATGACTAAAACCACTCTATGACTTTCAGAAATATTGAAGATCTTGCAATATTTGATGCTAATGTTTGACTATTTAGGATTTTATAGCATTGTCAAGCATGTACATATTGGGGCACTAGTTTACTGGCCATTTCACGAGGTGCAAACACAAGGGTCAACTCCTCAAACATGTCAAAAGAATTACGTACAACACCTCTCTACCAAAGATGAACCTAAAGCTGAATGATACATGATGCCATTTTTGCAAGTTGTGCTGACATGCGCTAGAAGAAAGTGACCAAAGCTTGGCAATGATGTCAACAACTAATATTTAGATTATTTGTCGTTACACGTGAGTACCTCGTTAGCATCCTGCTTCCTGATCATAGGAGTCTGGGGCAATACAGCATGGGAAAGCATGAAGGGAGGAGAACTGGATTATACAGGGATTACGTTATATCTGACTATGCAAAGGTAATCAAAGGCCCTTGTTTTACTTACTCTCATGGGTCAGGCTAAAACTGATCCTCAGGTCTTCCAGAAGGAAAGGAATGAGACTGCTTCACCATCTCCTCTATGCGAACCTTCATGTCACTTGTTCTTTTTAACAGGTACCTGTTTCACATGCTTTAGAGGTAACAAAACTTGCCTTTGAAATGAAACAAAATCCTAAATTGAAGAGGATGAAAAACAGTCTTCTGAGTAATTCTGTCTCATCAGCCAATTCTAAGTGCTAAGGACACTGGACTCTTGAAGACACACAGAAAACACCTTTCATTAAAAGAATGCTGAAAGCCTTCCTGTACTAGCAATCTCCTCCTCTGTACAAAGACATATAAACAGTTTTCACTAATGGAACAAAAAATAAAATTAAAGATCTTTTCATACAGTCAGTTTCCTTTCAGTAGAGTATCTGAAGTATCTTTAATACAATGCACAACAGGCAGCTATGAATAAATCAACATAGCACAGCATGTAACAGACCACTGCTGAGTACAAGATGTATTGTCACTGTACAAGTGTGATAAAACATTTCTCTCCAAGACTCAAAACACATTATAAACCATGTAAGTCTGGGAGTTCTCCCTGCAAGTTTTGAGTACACTGATAGATTTGGTGAGAGAAATTAACAGGATGAAGTAGCTGGAGATGGAAGCACCATATTCCCAGCTGGACTCCAGGATGGAATGCTTTTCAGTGTTTCTCTTTCCTTGTCAGAGAGTCCTTTTTGAGGGTGGTTTAGCTCATTTTCCCCCAAAGCTCCATTGCCAAGAAGGCAAGGCATCACCTAGAAACAATTAGCAAAATCCTGGCCTCGTTGATTAACAGCAGGAGTAAAATTCACTAACGACTTTGATTTTCCAGTCAACAAAAAATAAATCTGTTCTGGTTGATTTCTGGACTCTTTCAGAATAATAGATATTTTTCAGAGCACTGTAAAAAACATTACTGACCAACAGGCTTTCTTAATAAAACCAAGCAAATTTGGCACCCCAGTTTTGTCTTCTTTAAAGGAAAACAAGACCCATTTCACCCAGCTCAAAAAACAGAAAGTCTAGAAATCGTGAATAATTTCTCAATATAATGTAGGAAAACTTTTAAAAAGTTGTTAATTGACAGTTCCAAGCTTTGTCCTGGAGGCAGCCATGATTAAATTATTCATGAAATCAACAGCAAACAAGGCACATTTATTCCACTTACCAGCTTGATTTACTGAAGCTTAACCAACAGTAAAAAATCTGATTAAAACATCTAATTGCAACTGACAGTGATTGCCCTGTGAAAACCAAAATGCACTTCTAGATGCTTATGCATCGAATAGGTATTAACATTTGACCCTAACATACAATAAAGCAATCAACCACCCATTTGGATCCTTCTTAAAAACAGTGGAGGATGACCTCGTAATCTCCTCCTTCAACTTACTCATTCTTTGAAAAATTTGTTAAAGAAAAATTGTCTTGAAAACTGTGCATACACATTATGACTGTGATGTTTATAATATATATTAATATAATCAAATTGAGTGCAATTCAATGCTGAACCTGCTTGAAGTTATTTGTATTCTTCCAAGTAGTCTTTTGTAGACCTTCTCCACTGCTATTTTGATTTTACAGGAATTTTTATTCTAATCTCTGCAAATGAAAAATTATTTTGTCCGAGACCTTAACACATTTCTTATTCCCAGGAAGATGAATAAATGATATATTACCTTTGAACACAACATCTGGATCCCTTTCAGTTTTATTTGGCAGACATTTAAAGACTTCTCCATTGTGTATATAACTTTGTTTTTAATAGTAGTGTAACAATCAAGCAAGAATATGTTAATCATCCTGATACAGTAGTACCCCAGTGAGCACTATTCCTTCAGAGAAGTTCCCAAAACATTCTGTCCAGGATGCCCAGCAATTTCTATTGAGATTTGTCAGACTAATGTATTTGGGTCTCAACATGTCAGCCTTGAAATGCTTTTAAGCTTTCCAGAGCATAAACTTCTATTTTATTTTATTTTGAGGTTTTGGATGCTGTTTTGAAGTACGGATTATCATGTAGTGCTATTTTCTGAGACATGATACCTTCTGGTTTAATAGTCTAGGTCTTGAAAGAAACCACTGTTAGGCTTGAGAAGATCTGAGTCCTGAAACTAAATGCTCTTTAAACTGCAGAGGAAGTAAGTGATTTTCACCTTTCATATTTCTGACTCAGTTCACTGTTGACATTTGAAAAGTGTGTAGGTTCAGGTAAGTACCTTCTAAAGGATTCAGACTCTCCTGTCTGCATTTCTCATTTGAACATGTCATCCCTCTCTAGTCTGTGAAATCACATATTTTTTTTTCTCTTAATATAACACAAAGTTCACACTATAAAAGAATATCACTATCTCTTCTTTCTCACCAAATCCCTTTCAATTCATAAACCACACTACTATTTTTTTTTTTTTTTCTGTATCTAAAGAGCTTGTGTTCTTTCAAATATCCTTGCACTCACTACCAAAAGTGTATGGAGAAAATAAATTACACCTAGCTTACAACTCCTCCTTTTGTTTCACCATCATGCTAACAAACAGTTACGAAAACACTGTTCCTTTTACCCTCAGGTAAGGAATACATGAAAAAAACGCACAAAAAAACCTTAAAGACACAAGAGCTGGAAAATTGCATATGGACAGCTTTCTGAAATAATCATGATTTCCAATGTCAGTGTTATTGTTTCAAACAAACCAAATGAAGTTCTGTTATATTCAGGCAACTGCTGAAATCCTTGGCCACTGACACTTCAGGGCAGATTTTGACTTACTCTAACAATAATCTATAAAAAAACAAGATGGTCTCACTTGTACAAATCTTTAACCCTGACAAACTTATTAAGATTCATCCAGTATCAAGCTACTATCCAGCTGTACACTTCATCAGAATTTGCAGGACATAGAGCATTTCATGATGACCTCATTTTCTTTGTCAAGTAAAACTAGTAGTTAAAGGGATACACAAAAAAAATAGTAGCGCCTTACGTTTACCTTCATGTTTTCACTACTGTCAGGCTTGATATTAAAATGGACTGATTTATATCTTCGTGATAGTGATTTTGTTGATATAAGGTAAGGTGTTTTTTCTAGGCATTTCAGTAGGGAATACCACAGAGTCATTATTAGTTCTGATGTACCAAGGGAGAAGTAGCTTATTTCAAGTAGAACATGAAAATATCTTCCTCTTACCAGTAGTATAGTAATAACGAGACACACGTATCCCCTCACCAATGTCTCAGCCAACAGCTTACCCCTCTTCACTATACCATGAACAGAACAAACGCTGATGTTTTCTTCAAATAACTGATCATGAAATCTGCTCTTGAAATAACTTTTCAACACATTTCCAGAACCATAAAAAACAAAGCTGTGTGCATTATATTCATTGTAGTCACAGTTGCAAAATATGTGAGGAAGGATGAAACTTTGAGCTGGACATAAACAAGAGCAGAATTCCTGCTGACTTCCTGGGAGCCAGAGCTTCACCATCACTCTCTAAATATGTAATCTACAGACACAATAAAGGAGCAGGATGTTTAAGTAATGGATTTTTAAAAATTATTGCCACAAAAATAGAGACTGGCCATTTATCATCATGACCAGCTATCTTTCAGAAAATTTATGTAGCAAGATCAATGTGAAGACTTAACTGATGCCCTATTTTGGTAGTAGTACAAGAACTGAAACACCCTTCAAAGTTCACTCAGTAAAAACAATTCTGTTTCTCCCTTGGCTAAAGGGCCTTCTACCGATATACTGCGGAGGGATCAGTTAAGACAAGCTTATTTTCAAACTTGGAAAGGTGCAAATCCCATTGGCTTTTGTGAGAAGACAAAATATTTTAACTTGAAGAAAGAAAATGAATGTCAATAACTTGCCATCTGATGGTGATCTATATCTATTGATACAAATTTATTACCAAATCTGAAAAATAAAAACATATATATATGTATATATATATATATATATATATATATATAACTGCACCTTCAGTAAATTTGCAGATGATTTGGGTGGGAGTCTTGATCTGCTGGAGGGTAGGAAGGCTCTACAGAGGCATCTGTACCGGCTGGATCAATGGACTGAGGCTGATTGTATGAGGTTCAACAAGGCCAAGTGCTGGGTCCCGAACTTGGGTTGCAATAATCCCAGGCAACACTGCAGGCTCAGGGAAGAGTGGCTGGAAAGCTGCTTGGCAGAAAAGGATCTGGGGGTGCTGGTCAACAGCAGCTGAACATGAGCCAGCAGTGTGTCCAGGTGGCCAAAAAGGCCACCAGCATCCTGGCTTGTATCAGGAATAATGTGGCCAGCAGAACTAGAGAAGTGATTGTCCCCCTGTACTCGGTGCTGGTGAGGACCCCCCCTTGAATACTGTGTTCAGTTTTTGGCCTCTCACTACAAGAAAGACATTGAGGTACTGGAGCACATTTAAAGAAGGGCAACAAAGCTGGTGAAGGGTCTGGAGCACAAGTCTGCTGAGGAGCGGCTGAGGGAACTGGGGCTGTTCAGCCTGGAGAAAAGGAGACTGAGGGGAGACCTTATCGCTGTCTACAACTACCTGAAAGGAGTAGAGAGGGTGTTGGTCACTTCTCCCAAGTAAAAAGTTACAGGACAAAAGGAAACAGTGTGAAATTGTGCCAGGGGAGCTTTACATTAGGTATTAGGAAAAATTTCTTCATGGAAAGTGTTGTCAGGCACTGGAACAGGCTGCCCAGGAAAGTGGTTGCGTCACCATCACTGGAGGTGTTTAAAAGACGTGTAGATGAGTTTCTTAGGGACATAGTTTAGTGCCAGTGTTAGGTTAATAGTTGGAATGCATGGTCTTGAGGGTCTCTTCCAACCAAAATTATTCTATGATTCTATTCTATGGTTCTATAAATTTTGTAGCATTTTGTTGATAACTATATTTTTAGGATCTATGTATTAAAAAACATATTATTATTTCACTACTGTTTGCTGTTAAACTCTTTAAAAATGCTATCCGAAAAAAGTAGAATAGTCTGAGTGTTTATTTAATACTTTCTTTGTGTATCATATCATCCATGCTGGACAATGGAAAACATCTAAAAAATGCCTGTTTTGTAAGTCTGAAATGTGAAAAATTACAGGCAACAGAAACAAATGTGAATCTGTGACGCATATTAAAAATGTTATAATTAAACAGCATGTAAGTTGCAGATAAAATACTGACACCACAACTATCACAGGAAATTGTTGTTATTATGGGATAATAATAACAATTACTATTATCACAAGAATGTTGTATTACTGAATGGTGATACAACAAGTTTAAAATACACACTATACAATAAACAAGATCAATTAAAAAAATTAATCACCTTTACTTTGTGTTGCTAAATGTTGTGTTGTTACCAGCACCTATGGCTGACTCTAACAACTTTCAGGACATTACTATAGGTCTTAGTAATGTAATGCTGGCAACACTTCCCAAAGAAATGTAAACACCATAACATACCATGTGGCATTTGGCAAATGCGCAACTGCATAAATGGCATAAAGCAAGACTGACCTTTTGCTCCACGTATGAGGGAGGCTGATGAGGGCATTTTTAGCTACTACATCACCATGGCAAGTGAACTGCTTAGGTAATGTCTACAATGAGAAGTCTACACACCTCAGTGCTTTCCTTTAGCTAACGAAGCATGTGCTTCCGAAGGCAAATACGAAATTCACACCAAAGAAAGTGCAACTCAGATCGTCTCCCCATCATGTTTACCTGTTCAAACGTGACCCTAATTCAGCAGCAGTGTTATTAATTTTATTTAGGCTTGGAAACTAATAAAGAAAACTGTGCTTAAGCTATACTACTGGATAAGCCATCGATTCTTGAGGCCTTAGAAGAACACTATTCTTGGAGAGAACACAGAAAACATTTGTTTCATCGGTTCCTGCAAGCGCATTGAATTAAAGGCCCAAATTATACCCATGTAAGAAGTGTTTTCCAGACCAATGTTTCTCTGGCAGATTTAGAATCCATTGATGAAAAAGGAATGCCACAGATGCTATAAAATCTTTCTCTATGGCATCCAGAATGGCCAGGTAAATATTTTTTAGACAATCTCATCCACAAGTTATCACTCCTGTACTGAGTTTACAGCACCTAAACTAGTTTAGGGAAACTATTTCAGGTAGCTAAGTGTAGGCTGCAATGCAGCTGGGTTGGCAGGAAGATGTAAATGGCTCATCAGACCCTGCTGTGCTCTATGCTTTACCACCTACCCACCTGACCTTCAAGAAAGCCAACTAGCTGGAAGTTTGATTGGGTGTGCCCCAATCCAGCTCATTTTACATTTGTATTAAATCCATTTGATGACTGCACTGACACTGTACATGATCTGAAAGTGAGCATAAATTATACCTGTCCCCTTGATAAATTATCTTTATTGGTGCCTATTTCCTGCTAGGAAATAGGATGAAATCTTATCACATATTCCCTTTATCCAAGCGGTGGGGAAAAATCTGTAGACTCAAATATGTGGACATAGGAAATAAACAGTGGAACAGGAGGGTCTAGAATGCTATAGGGGAGCTTCAGTGTGAACAGGAATTAGGCTCTTTAAGGTCATGTCTGCACGGATAATTTCAGACAGTCAGGAATTAACATTGCCATTTACTGAGCTGGCAGGACATGAGGCAGCTCTTGATTAGATGCCAATATAAAGATGTACAAAAATCTCAAAACGCTAATGTGATCTCACCCTCTGGAATGACTACTGCTTTTACTTTGTTCTGCCTTCTTGTGATGGAGTGAAGGAATTCAATGCTTCAAGGAATTCAAGTGTCATTTGTCAATGAGATTCTTAGAGTAATACAAAACTTGAAATATTCTTGTATCTTAACCACGGACAGTGGACAAAAAGTGTGTGGGCAAATGATTTCTTCTTTGTTAATGACTTGTACACACATAGTCTCAGAGCTGATCTAGAATTCTGTAATGGAAGCAGATAGGGAGCCAACAGAAACATACAGAAATATAATATAAATACAGTAGGACTGTATGATATCACAATATTCAGTATTAACTTAGTAAACTATTAGATACAAACACCACTGTTCTCATCATCTTCTTTGTTCTAGATCATCAAGTAGAAGTGTTAAAATAGAATGGGCCTGACTGACATCAGTGAAATACACTGCGATATACACTGGGATCTACTGTTACCCTGTGGTTTAGGTAACTTTTAATACCAACAACTGATTGCTTAAAACACATCTTTACATAAAAAGATTTATGGTTTATTTCTAATATAAAGTATATAATCATATATGTATATAACATTTCCACAAACTGTATCCTCCTGTGGTTACACAGAAATAATGAATAATAAAACTAAGCTTGAAAGCTTTGGATGCGATGTGGAGAAGATGGAGGTTATTAGACACTCTGAAGCTTGCATAATGGATAGGTTTTTTTCTGCTGGATGACTAAATTTTTTGTCTGAGACTTGGAGTTTTGAACGCCATCCAAGCTCCCAATCTGATCTCACATGTCTGTGGTCTAATTCTGCAGTTCTGCTTTCAGGGTAGAGAGAAAGATTAAAGGACCAAAATCGTCAAAGGTAAGAAAAAATACATACCACTTTCTGTGACAATCACAATATTCAAGAGCTGAGATTAAACAACACATGATGTTCTAACGGGAAAGATACACCACAGCTGCCAGTGAAATCTTACTGACTCCAATCATAAGTTTCTCCAACAAGTGCTTTTACATATTGTTGCAAGTCAGAATGCAAAACTCTTTACTAAGAGAATGCTGACGTACCACTAAGGCTCTGGCTTTGATGAGGAATGCTTTGAGGTCTTCAGTAAAAAAGAATACTATTCCATCTGCAGGCCTAGAAGTAAAAACGAGAATACTGAAGTTCATCTTGGAATCTGCTCATACCATTTCCAGAATTCAATGTAGATTGTGAGACAGTAGTAGACAATCAATTTGATTTTACACTACCTCTGCTTTCAAAAAAAACCCACATGGACATCTGTATCATCTTTAGTGCAGTTGACAAAGACAAGAATTTCACTGTCTTAAGAATGATAAATAAGTAGATGACTCATTAAGGCTAAAATATTTTTTGTCTGCCAGAAGAAATGGAAACTGATCAGTCAGTCAAGAAATATGAAAAAGACGACTCAATTTTCATCCATTTTCAGGGTGAGGTCATCACCTAGTAAAACCAGCATTATTTACTTCTTCAGTGAAACTCTGCCTACCGAATACAAAACTTTTGGTTTTAATCATAAAACTGAAGCAGAGAAAAAGATTTAAATAAAAACTTAAACTCTCTGCAATACATATTTCATACTGCCAAATACATATTCAACCATTTGGTGTTTCCTTATTTCTATAAAAAAGTCACTTATGAAAAGTGACTGCTGATGCAAAAAAAACCCCAGCTAAACAAAAAAAGCAAAACACCACTGAGTAACAAGAACCACACTAAAATATGCAGATAAGTCCCCCATTGAATCACAAGCTCACTATAAGAGATATAATTGTCAGTTTATTTACATTCCTAAGCATGAACATTTATTTTCTCTTATTTCATTCAGAACTCTTTTATAACTAAGGTCTGAAATCTACAATTAATAGAGTGTAGGCACAGAAATCCCCCTCCACGCTGCCACCAGCAAGACTAGAAAGACCTAAGACTTGATTCAAAGTCCAATAATGTCAATGAGGAGTTTTTCTACTTCCTTCCACATGTTTAGAAAGGGCATCTGAGGTCAGCAAGCAGCACTCATTCTGTCAGAAATTCCACTGAGGCAGTGCAGTATCAGTCTCCACATAATTACATACATCTTCTTCCTGAAACTGAGGTCAGTCACATTAATCGTACTTTCATGAGAAAAGGACTTTTGGAATCAAACTTGCTTTGTAAAACAGGAATAAAATACGTACCATACATCGGCTATGGCAATGCTTTGTACTACTCTAAAAAGATGCAGTGTTTTTAAACTTTTACATTAAAAGAGCTGCAGCTGTTTATACATTACTAAAGAATGACACTTTATGTTTCAGTACTGATTCTTCTGCTATAGATCAAAGTAATAAGAAACAATAAGCTCCTGAGGCTCACTGGAGGCAATGCACTTGGGCATATCTTTTGAAAACAGAGGTACATTTCTATCTATATTCAATTAAATGTTTTTCTCAACGTCTTAAATTACCAAAAATACTGATAAATTACATTAAGACATGATGACAAATTTAAAACAGACATAACAGGGAAACACTTTCATCATTGCTGCAGCTATCTAGAACTTCAATCATGGGCTACTAGAAAATATAATGGAAGAAAAATCATAAATAAAAACAATTTTTCCAAGGATTTCCGCTCCCCCCCCCTCCCGTATTTGAAATCTGATAATAATAGTAAAATAAATAAACAAATAAAAGATCAATCTTGAATCAATGATACAATCCCAAAAGATTAGAATATCTTAATCATTTGCTGGATTGAGGTTTGCAGCTTCACAAATCAGAGAGTATCAGCAGTGCTGAGAACGTCAGTCTCTGTTTTCCTCTGTAGTGTCTGGTTCTTCCTTTAATAAAACGCTTAACTGCTTCTGTGCACATGAGAGGAAAAGTTCCAAACTATGCAGATTTCTCTGACGGACAACTAGATCAAGCTGTTGAAATAAAAAACCAAAACAAAACTTTAAGAAAACCTGGAAATAAGTGCCAGGGTTTGGCAGCAAAAATTCAACCATATTCAAGAACAAAAATTCAACAACCAAATGCAACAACAACAAAAGAACCTAAGTAACTTCTATGTGTGCAATTTAGTGACAACTTTTTAGTGAAGTATTTGAGTTTCTTCAAAGTAAAATGTATATAAGGCTATAAGTAACTTTCCGACAGCTGTCAAATTCTACACAAATAATTTGAAAAAGCTGAACAGCCTACCTGTCACACTAGATAGATCCTCACCACATCTTTTAAAATAGCAGCTGTTACTTTTATGAAAGATACTGCTTCTGCTTTAAAGCAAACACTACATAAAACTGCATATTCAAAAATCCAAAGTCTACAGTTAATTTAAATGGCATCATGTTTAAACAGTTCCCAGAGGAAAAGTGGTAATATTTTCTGCCTGCTTTGTTTATTCCAACATTTCTTTGGAATCCCCTACTGTCAAACAATGTGAACTATATATTTACTTACAGTAAAGACAATGGCCCTTTCTTCCCCACCAAAAAGATAAGACCACAATAACAAGACTTGGTAGGTTATGTCATAAAATTGGCATACAAACATGGTTTACCAAAAAGTATTTGAACTTCCCTAACATTATAATGTTAATAAATCAATGCACTGCAGAATTCCTTCCATTTGAATTCTAAAGTTCAAATGTCAAACAAATAATATTGCAATTCAGAGTTGTTTTCAACTTAACTATCCTTCAATCAGCCACAAATTTAACAAAATACATATATAACAATGACACAGAGTAAGACTGAAAGGTCGTGGTACAAGGCTAATAGGACATAAAAGTTCTGGCATGTGACAGAAAAGGAAGCAACAGAATTTGTAAGAAGTCCAGGTCTGCTACTCTGTCAAACTGTTGTGCATAAGACCACAAGCAATGTCTCCAACTCCGTAACACTGGCAAAATGCTACTGTGAGGCCACATGGCCCTGGTAGACTAGAGGAACTAGTCGAGCAGACTGGTGGCAATCATCTGTAAATGGCCACGTTTCTTCAAAATATATATCATGCCTCACGTATCTAGCACTCACAGCTTTACTTGTAGCTTTCAATAAAAACTCTGATCCTATGGTATCTCTCTGCACATATAGGCTCATCATTCAGTGCTTCAGTTAGTTGCTCTAGCAATCACTTGAACAGATATTTTGTTTTATAACAGATACAATCTTTAAAAAAAATATATTAATAGAGAATGCAAGGCAAAGTTAATGACACCTCCCCATTTCACTTTGAAAATGTTCTCAGGGTATAGCTGCACTGCTGTGACTAAATACACAAAGCTAAACATTTTTATGACTCTGTGCTTTGCTGCTCTTTAAGCCCCTCTAACACACAAAACCAGGCTCCAGTAGTTGGAATACTGGCATTTTGTTTCAACAGAAATGAATGTGTCAAATCTAGTCACAAACAGAAAATACACATATTTTCTAGAAGCCACAGAATCATAAAACTCTCCTTCAGTAATATGTCTGCTTGTACTTCTACTTCTCCCGCAAATTTCCAGCTGTTGCGCAAATTTTTATATGTCTTAGCAAAAGCAGACAGTAGTGCTCCATGAATAGCCTGATGTGAACCCAGTCCACTGATTTACAACAGATTTTAAAGCAGATCTAGTTCAAACAAATTCAGAAAAGTCTGCTCTTAATATATTTAAGTAACAGCTGCTGCTGACAAGAAAAGGGAAGACTTAGAAACAGTAAATTAAGATCTGAAGAAGTTGTACCTAGAAAAGACAGTCTGGAACAAATGAATGACCTAAACACAATCTTGTGACAGTGTATTTCTTCTGATTTGAAAGGTATTTTGCCTCCTTCCTCTTCTCCGGTCTGGAATATAAAGAGTATTTTTCATGGGAAAGCTTGCAGATGTTTTTGTGCTTATGACCCATATTTGTCTGAGGAATGGGCAGATATAGTGCAATTCATAAAAAATATCCATTACATCTTAAAGAACACGAGAAACCTCTTTCTCTAAACATATTCTCATCAAATTCTGTTGCTTCTGGTAGATATATCATTTGGAGGAGCTTAGCATGAAACTGATTCTTGCTGTTTTCCTTTTTTGCGTATTATATCATCTATACTCCCAGATAGTTCTTCATCGAGGTTTGGTTAAACTCTCAATTTTATTTTCTTGTAGCCTTTCCTTGCAGATTCTGCTTTAAAGAGATCGAAGTAGCTCACCAAGTGCATGTTCTGATACACTGCTGTGAACTTTCTTTCCTAAGGCGGCAATTTCAAATTGTATACAGTTCAATTTATTTCACCAAGTACCAATGTAAATATTTAATGTGTCCAGTGATTGGCTGGAATATGAACAAAACAGAATTTCTTCAAGAGAAAGATTTTAAAAGTCTCAAATGACTTAAGTACACATTTGAACTCAAGTGGCTAGTTGGTAGCCTCCCTTTGTGCATAAGAAAAGTTTATTGCTTGTTAAAAGTTTATGTAAATTCAATAACATAAAAATTCAGAATTCAGTTGCCCTTGTCTGCTCAGTGTATGTATAAGCTTTGCCTTAAGCAGCACATTCCATGCTGCAGTAAATGATAGAACACCCTGAAAAGACTCGGGATCTTCACATAACACAAAATGAGAAGCAGCAAAATTACGCTGGCTTTGAAAACAATACATTTGAAGGTATTCAAAAGAAGAACATTCCCATTAATAGAGAAATTGACTGGGAAACAGAAACAAAACCAATGAAGTCTTGTCATATAATATACTGTTTAATGAAGTGTTAGGAATGGACACTTTTTTCTGAACAGTGTCTCAACATTGCTGTGCTTCTGCTTGCACAATATACCATAAGTTGTGAAAATATGTAAGCAAGGCATTTTAAATCTTGTTTTTCTAAACAGCCTTTCCTCTATATTTTTAGGTCCTGTTCACTTCATGGAGTGATCTCATACATCTGGCAAATTCAAACTAAAAGTGACTCATATGCAAATGTAATCTGTATGAGTAACGTATTAGGGATTGAGCATTTGCACAACCAAACCATCCCAAATGTTCTAATTCTATAGATACTGAAAAATGCACTGTGTTGGTCCAGATCTACCATGTGAGAAGGCAATTTTTTACGTTGTACCATCATTGTTGTTATTACTAGTCAATGATTCTCTTCCACCATGTGAAAGCTATCCAGTTCAAAGTTCCCTATTCTGTACATTGTGTCCTATTAGCACAGGTTTAATTAGCTCAAAGTTTTAATGTTTCTGAACTTCATTATTTTAAGTTACTCAACAGTTTAACTCTGTACAGATTTTTATTTTTTTTTTAAGAACCAGAAGTTGCTTTGCTATGTACTTGCATGGAACCTACTGAGGAATTGGCTACGTAAGATTTGGAAAAATAGTTCCTGAGCTCCCCAGGGCCTATAACACTCCTGGAACTCCTACAGTCATTGAGAGACATTAATTTTCAATAAATGAGCAGGACATTCTAACACATTAACTGCTGGATTTTTTCCCTTCTGTTTAAATCTTCAGTCCACTTTTAAGGTCTAAGAGTGATTCCACCATCCTTCTGGCCAAAGACAACTGGATGAGACTCCCTGTAGGTTCCCACCTCAGGCATATTATCCCTAGACCATCCAGAATGACGTGCCTGTGAGACACGCAAGGAGGCCCTGAAGCGAGGCGTAGGCCTCAGCACAACTCCTATCACTGGATGCAGGAATTTGACTTGGGAAATAAAAAGAAAGGCTCACACATAACTGTGCAAAATGCTGCCACCAGGTGACTGCTTTCATCCCAGGCTGCTCTATTTTAAAGTCAATCCATCTTGCCCTGCATCACTTCATAAACCCACTGCTCAAACCAAAGTTAACAATTATTCTCAGCTCTATGTTTTCTTAGCTTTTATCGCATGCAGCTCGGATTTTCTGTAAAATGGAATGGAAGTGCAAAATAATTTGCCACATAAATAACGGAGCATGCATATCCTTCATATTTTCCCCTTGTAACATCTACCTGCAAATAGCTATATTTTCATGGCATATGCACTTGGCTTCCTCTATTAAATATGCTCCAACTTGTTCAAAATTTCAAATTGCTAGAAGAGAAACCCAGTCAGACCACTATAAATAACTGCTACCTGTCAGAATTATATTATCCATGACTACTAACTAATAAAATATCTTACGGAAAATATAGTTTTAGGTTTATTACTGAAGATTTAAGGATAAAATTCTGATCTCACCATAGTAAAGACATGTTTCATTATTAGTCTCACTGTGGTCTGGAGATCACCCAGAAAAGTGAAGAAAGCAAAATTAATGTTATATGTGCCACTTGAATTGTTCCTTTTGTATGAATAGCAAGATGTTTTAAAGTGTGTTTTTCCAAATTGTTCCTCAGACAATAAAATTTTCAAAACCAAATATATTAATAGATGTAGAAAAATTATAAAAATATGTATTGAACAATTTGCCTGTACTTCAAAAGATAATCTGATGAGTAATGTATTCAAATACAGTTCAGCTCACTATTCTGGTTCTGTAATACTAACGAGTAAAAGTTGCAATCTTCTTTTTATAATGAGATTCAACAAATAGAATGACGAGAGATTAAAAAGAGCAAAGCCGTTGAGTAAGAAGTTTTTAATTTTACTTGTATTACTGGTATTTTTCATAGTTGATCACACATATGTACACTGTAAAATAAAAAAATAATCATGCCAATATAATTTAATGACGCAGAGCACTTTTCTTAGAGATCAGAAAATCAGAAATCAGCTTTTGAGTCTTGTTAATTTCTTATAAAACTCATGCAAAGTTGTATATCAAGAAAACATTCAAATGCAAAATGAATGCTTAAGGGAACTGAAAACACAAGAGACTGATGTGTAAGAGAATGTGTTCTGAAGATGGCATTTAGTAGGCCCAGATGAGTGAGGCTGATATAAACGCTTTCCATTTATTTAGTGTTTACAAGCAGCTACTTCTTAGCTGTTGAATAGGATTCATTACCAACGTAATTATTTGACGTTGAGTATTGATTAGCCACAAGTATTTATAGACATTGTCATAGCATCATTAAATTTTTTTTTTCAAAGGACTAGTAGTAGGAGCCACCCTATATGTTTCCTGTCCTTTTTCTAAGTAATGTTCAGTAGGCAAGGAGACATTTTAACATTGTAGGTAAAAGCAACGGAGATTTTTTTGGCAATATTTGTCAAATTTTATCTTCTATTTCTGTATCATTATTGATAAATATACAAAAGCTTTGTCTATTTGCTGTTCGCCAACTAACTATAATTCCTACTTCTTATTTTCCATATTGTTTTCTATTTTATGAATTAACTAACTAAAGAACGTATTTTTTTAAAAAACCCACAGTAAATATAAATTAACAAATTATTATAAACATACTTCAGATTATGATTTTTTGATAATTTCATTCCACATAGCCAATATGATGTTAAAAATATACTGGGTTGCCCATTGAGCAGTTAATCCAGATGTAATGCAACTGCTTGCTTAGAATCAACCATTGATGTTGCAACTGAACTCACATTTAGGTATTTCTGTTTGTCCTAATTATATGTACATCTGTACTAATATATAATATTTTCTTTAAATCATTTTAGCATCAGTCCAGTCTGCATTACAAAATACAGTTCCAGCCTTTCTGAATAATGGCCTGAACTTCAGTGCTAAGTGGATAAATGACTGCATTTTAAATCTGTAGGCACTTTCTAAACAGATCTAGAGAAAAATTATTTCTGAAAAACTACGGGATATCTTTTATGATTAAAACCTTGGCTTTGGTAGACTCCTCCTGCTCCCATTCATGGTGTGTAATAATTCATTGAAATGGACTATTGCAACTTAGCATTAGTGTTCTTCACATATACTGTACTAACAAAGTAAGAAACTAATTGGCCAGCAAAGCCAGTGTTCAACAGAACATTACAGTGTTAACGACAGACTCACAAATATCTTCTCATATTTTGACTGGTAGATGTCCCTCTTTGAGGAAAAATCAAATGTGAGGGGTTTGTTTGGTACAATTTTTATACCATGTAGGTTTTATTGGTTTTTTTCCTTCATGCAACTAATCCACACTAGTGAATGAGTCCAATAGGATTCTGAAAAAAAAAAAAAAGTAGTTGCAGAAGTTCAGCTATGTGATTATATTTTCTAGTAAAACTATAGGCTCAGAAAGGTACCCCAGTGCACTAACATGAACTTCTCCCCACAGATTCAACAGAAGGCTTTAAAAAATTCCCTAGCACATTAAATAGACCATATAAAAAAATTATTACCTTGAGGAACCTGCAAATCTGCAAGTTGGATGAGAAAACAATGAACTACTTCCTCTCATTTCTATAATGGATGAGAAGGAAAACAGATCCATATGGTACATATGTGTAGCAGAGCTGATTTTAGAGTTAATCCCAGAACAGGACATTTTTGTCTGTCCACCTGTGTATTTCTACTATTGATAACACTTAGTAAGTATATAAAAACAAGATTCTTCATGGCTGTAATTTATACAGTATCTGCTACATATTAGAAAGGTATCAGTGTTCAAGTCTGAACCTCTAGGAAAGAGTTATGTTTAATAAATTATATTGCCATGTGAAAATGCTTCTTTCTCCTTAAATAAATAATGCTGCAGCTTCTAAACCTTTAGGATTATATGCTCTGAACTTGATCAGTGAAGCCATTAAAATAATACCATATGTTGGACACATCTTTAAAACAGATTTGCCTAGTCTGCCAAAGGTGGTGGGAAAACACCCTGTCAACCCTCTCAGAATCTCCACTGTCTCCCAGCTGGACACAAGAATGTAAGAAAATACTAACTTTCCCTCATATAAATAAGAGAAGAAAATTTTCTTTCAATCAAGGAAACTATACTGAATGCACAAAGGAACTAAAAATGGCTGTAGTACCTCCTCAGACTACTGCAGAAGGTGAAAAATGGGCATTATCTAAATGTACAAAAACAATAATGGAAATATTTATGTGTAGAAACACGTGAGCAGTGTCTGGGGCGACCTACCTACTTAACAGATTAGGAACACAGGATTCCACAACCAAGTTATTTACAGACTATTGTCATACATTAAAAACATTGAGTTACCATAATTGTTACTACAATGGCTGATTGGTATAGTAATCAGATTCAACATACTTATGACAAACATACAGACACATATGCAAACAGTACTTAAGCATTGCCTTATGCAATGAAATGCATTTGTGTAATCTTACAAACTGAGGACATGAAGCTACAAACATTTGGATGCATAGGGGCAAAACTGACCACAGTAGGGCCTCTCCCACTATTAAAGTCACCTTTGTATACTATGCGGACAGAAATCTCATTGATTTTTAAAGGTTTCCCAAACAAAAGCTTTTGTAAAACTTGCTGAACATGTAGAAAACAAGTGTCTTCATCATGGATTAATATCAGATGCAAGGAAAATGCTGACTAAATATAAGAAGGAATCCAGACTGTTTTGTTTTGGTTTTTTATACTGATCTTTCCCTTCTCACTGTTGAGGAATGACATTCCACTGTGCATGTACCCATATGCACAGCCTTTAATTGTTCTTTCCAAGATCACAGGATTTTATAATGCTGACAATGAAAGTTACAGGGAATTGTGAAGTTGTTAAAATTCACTTCTGCTTACAGGTATTGAAACAAAGTGCACTCTGCCATTTCTGGTTCCCTCTTATGAGGAAACCTCTACTAAAACACGCACTATCTTCACTATCAATACATCCTGCTTGTCTTTATAAATTAAAAAAACCCCAAAACTATAACACCACCTTATGCACTTCTCTTGTTTAATGATTGAAGAGTATTAAATAGACAATAAAAATTAGGAAAGAAAAGACCAGATCCACTACTAAAATAAATAAGAAAACAACTAAATTTGGTACCTGTACATTAAATGAAAAATGCTTATATTTGAATTCATAAAAGAGAAGAAGAGGGAATTATTTTGCAGACTGCTTCTAATGTTTTATAGACTACAGGCTGAGTAACACTGGCTTAGACCAGTCTAGTTTCAAATAAAATCAACTTCCCACATGTTATGCCACACAGAACCAATTCATATTTTCCTCCAGGCATAAAATTTTCTACCAGTTGTGAGAATGAAAAAAAACCAAAACATGGGCACAAATCACAGATATTCTGGTCCTCTGTTTATTCAAAATGTTTCTGCTACCCCTGTTCATACTCAGCATCTCAAGTCTGGCAAGTGTTTGTACAGCTTCTGATATCCACTAGATAACAGTCCCCACAAGGTAGGCACAAAGCAGAAGACTAATTGCAATGTAACAAAGGGCTAAATTAATCAGATCACCTCTTCTGATACAGAAGAAGGAACTAGGGCTACACAGGGTGTTTCAAAAAGATTGAATCAATTTCAAAGCAGTAAAATACCAAATTTGGTCCATCTTTTTGAGACACCCTGTATAACTGCACCTAAATAAAGGATTTGTAAGTGACTCAGATTGCTTTCTATCTGGGCTTGTCAGATCTTGAGTCCTCACAGAAGGTAGAAGTCCGAAGTCCTTAATAGTGTGTGGGAGGGTTGTTTGCTTGTGTTTTGGTGGCTTTTTTTTTTTAAATCTTGAACTGTTTTAAGTACGCAAGTCAGGCATGATCACATGCTGCTTTTATATGACTACAAATGACTTGGCAGAGCTTACACAGGGCTTCTGTGGAGCTTCATAACCGCAAATTACCATCTCTACAGGAAAGTGCCTAAAGACTATCAGACTGTGCTTTCTGAAAAGCCCTGGCTGCAGGGTTGGGTGCTAAGTCTGGTACCAAAGATTTGTTTCACTTGTCAGGATGCACACATGTTCCAAATTAATCAAGGGTAAGCATGTTTGGTTAAAAGCAACAAATATTTTCCTACATATATAAATTGCTGCTATTATCAAACCAATTAAAAATTGTTATCTGATGGGCTCATGGTGAGTCATGCTCACAGAATTGCCTCACGGTATTGAGATGGTATCTACAGACCTAGATTACTTAAGCCTAACTGAAAAGCAAACAACAAATAAAGATATTAATAAGAACAATATATTTTATTACTGTGGGAATGTATCTAACAGCATCAGGGAATAAGTATGTAAACAGAAATAATCCTTGCATCAAAAGTGTTTGGAGTGGATACAAACTAAAAAAAACCCAACTATCCTAATAATGTGCATGACTGGGCAACTATAGAGTAAATCTTTCTGCAGTTGTATAACTGATATTTTGTTACCATGAGTGTGTTCTGAATAACTATATGATTCTTCATTAATAGGGGAGCCACCAGAAGCACCATTTCCTTGCCTCTAAGAAGAAATATAACAGGTGGTTAGACCTCCTGTGATAGACATCACAGAGAATCACTGTTTTAAACTGGGAGGTGAAAAACAATGTTATACACAAAGCTGAAACTACAGACAACATAAGGAGTTAAGACTGTAGTTATACTACTTAGATATCAAGAACACTGGAGATATATCATGATTATCTGAAGGCTGCTATGAAAATGTGATACTATATGCCATTAGTTATCTCTAAAGCAACGTGTCCTCTAACAACACACTGGAGTTTGGTACATACTGAAGCAGCATGGGAAAAATTCTACCTCTTCGATTTAAGGAACACTTGATTTAACAGTCAGGTTTTCGGTTTTCATTTTAATGAAGCTTCAAATTTAAGTTGTGACAGGATGAAACAGTATATACCTGATGACATAGGCAGAGATTATATCACATGAAATACAGGTATCTTTCTAAAATTATCATTATAGATTAAAGTTGATGGATCCACATGAAGAAATTCAACAAGTAAAATCACCCTGCAGTGAATCTGTGATACATTTAGTATTAGGTCAGGGGTAAGCACATATATGCATTGAAATAAGTAATTTAGCATTGAGATTCAGGGAACAGAAAATCAATTTTCTACTATTCAGATAGGCATTTTCGAGACCGCACTTAGTACTGGACTTCTTCAGTATTGAGAGGACTGCAGCTTTTGCTAATGCTTTCTACTGACAGACACATTTTACTGGAAACCCCAGTTTGGAATCTGAAGCCAAATTACTGCAGCAAAATTGAGGACAGCTGCTGGAGAATCACTTCCTGAAGCTGCAGCTGCAACAATGTCATCAAAGATAAGACCTCCTTATTTTAAAACATACACAGGTTGAGAACCTATGGCTCTCAGCAGGTCACAACACCACAAGCAGAAGATTCTAAAGGAGGAGGAAAAATATCACCAGCAAAACATAATCATCTGCAGGCGTTATGCTCTGCACAACTCCAAATTACTTCTGCAATCACCAGCCAGCAGAGACTTCTCAACAACATGAATATAGTACATTGGCCAAAGCAGCTTCCTTTGGTTACTAGACCAGCTATTCTGCTTCTTTTCTTTTTTAAGGCTTTGGAGTGAAAGAATGTGCAAGGATGTGCAACTGCAAACAGAATGGTAGCTTTTTACCTTGAGAATATCTTATTTTACACTACTAAAACAAAAACAAGCAAGAAACCACTGCTAAACAGGGCAGGAAGGGGGAGGGCAAGAGAGAGAAAAATATCCCTGAGCAAACAATATGAGTCAGTAGTCTGCAGCCAAAGCAGAAAAACAACATATATACATATTAACTATATACATATTTAAGTCTCTGAAGCATCTTGCTGAATTTCTAACACATGGGTAAAGACTGCTTAGTCTTTTTATTATTCACACTGACTTGAATACAAATAAGTAAAGAGGAAACTACATCATGTTGCTTCATCTATCTAATCTTACTATGGCTGTAGGTAAGAAAATCTACTTTTTGACATGTTTCTTTAGCTTCACAGACAACTTGATTGAGTCTCAGATTTTGATCCCACTTGCTTTGCTGCAGAAATCCAATTACAGGAAAAATCATAGGAAAGATTCATCAAAACACATACAGTAAGGCCAGCTTTCCCATTTATTTTTTAAATCACAGTTCAGCAGAAGGGTAAAAACAGTAAAAGACATACCTGAAAAATAAAGCAAAGAAGCTGCAAGATTAGAGATAAAAATGAGTTGAAAATTTCTGCATATAACCAGTTCTGAAATGTTTCCAATAATTCCCCAGCTAAAAACCCAACAAAAAAAAGCAAGCAGACAAAACTACAGAGGTTAAAGTACTTTCGCATAAAAGGACTTGGGTGTAAATGAGACACAGTACAGAAAAACTCAAACAAACACTGAACTCTGAATAATCCTCAGCTGTAGCAAAACACATTTAGGAACAGAATAAGCCATCGTTACACACAAAACTATCTACTCATTTTATTTGTGCATTGAACAAAAGAAAAAATTAATTCCCTCTCAAAACTGTAGAGCCAAGAGGATCTGTTAAGTAATGGGACTTTGTGGTGGCCCTGCAATTACTCTGGGCCTATTCCAGGCTCATCCTGTTCTGGTGTATGGACAGAAAAATAATACAGATCACAACTGTTGTGCTTTTTTTTTTTTTTTTTTTTGTGTGTGTGTATGTGGTTTTTTTGTTTGTTTCTTTAAATTTTATTACATTTATTAAAATGCCTGTGAGTTCTGGATCTTTGCAAACACAAAGCTGGAGACCACAACAGTGTCCTTGCATGTCATGGAAACAATGGAAAAAAGGTCCTTCTGTATTCTGTCCTTGTCTCTTTGGGACTCATTTCTAATGTAATTGAAATGGTATCACAGAAATCTAGGGAAGGAAGAGACCTTGACCTAACTTCTGATCTTTGCACTAAGAACTCACAATAATACTAGAGTGGAACAATTGACTCTTCTCTCTTGCAATGTGACAGCCTTGCAGCTGCATGCCAAAATGTCTTTACTGAGCACATCCACGATTAAGTTACTAAGACTTTCTAGGATCCCCTCGGTGCCACAAGAATGGTACAACAGGGACTGTTGTTGGCCTATGACTAAGAAAATAAAATTGCACATGATTTGCTTAGCTTTAGTTAATCCAAGTTGATCATATTGAACTGATTAAACCTTGCATTTAGTACAAAATAACATGGATTAATTTGAAAAAAGAAAATTTATAACTGTTGCTGTGTTAACAAAATACATGCTTATATACACTTAAAAATTCTGAATTAAGAAATGTCAGTGAAATACAAACCATTTGAATACAAATCTGGTTACAAGCATATAGATGAATTTGAAAGAAAAAAGACAGCAAATGAATGAAAATTTTATTTTAATAGGAGTGACAAAATCATCACCAAGCCCTCCTCCTCAAAGTATTAACTTATATATATGTCTTAACTTATAATATGTCTAACCTCCAAAATTCAGCTGACCTGTCTGACTTTCTCACTAGGATGGTAAAATAAGGGTATTCATGTTCATTCACATACAAGGATCCACAGTTTCTTTCTGTTATTTTAATTAGCTTATCTTAGTCAATCTCTCTTGAAAAAAAAAATCTCTTAGTCAAGCTCTCATGAAAATGCCTATGGACAAGTCACGAGTTGCATTAAAAATTAGTAATCCTGTACAACTAATTAATAACTTGGAATTTTTTCTCTACTTGATCTCAAAGCAGATTTTGAGAAAGTTGTACAGAATGCAAAATAACCAAATTCAAAACAAATGATCTGGTTAGAAATCTCAGATTTCCAAAAGTACAGTACAAAATACTGTTCAGTTATGACACTGAAGGACGAATCAGGCGTAATATTGGAAACCCTCAATTAGGGAGGACAGGAGGTGTGTCAGGGTGAATTGGTTCCTCCTGTCACACACGGCCTGTGAATGGACAGCAGAAAGAAACACGGAAGGCTCTTCTGCTTCCTCATCAAATACTTGCATGTTGGGGATTGGCTCAAGGAGCATGGACATGAGTCCACCAAGCAACTGTACGAGCAGAGCCCATTTTAGTTGACATAAGTAGGCCTTAGTTAGCTTGTCTATTAGGCCGTGGGAAAGGGGGGAACGGAAAAGTACTAACTAAGGCAGAGTCAGGATATTTTTGAAGAGATAAGAGTCAGAAGAATGTGGGATGCGCATAGCTAGCTAAACCCAAGTAGGTGGAGTAAGTAAATGTGCTTAGCCTATTAGATAGAGACAAGTATGCATAATTATGGTATTTGGTATAAATGCACGCTATCTCGGGCAATAAGGTGGAAGTATGCTTTATCACTCATATTGAGTCGGCTGCATTTCTTCCTCCGTCCGCTCGGGTCTGGAACTCTGATGGGATTTCTCTGCACTTGCAGAATGGAGGGACCCTGGAAGACAGATGTTGCATTTCTCCAGACCTCAAGTGTTGCTTAATTACTTAATGATGTGAAAAACACCACGATGGATACATCTGGGTGACATTAGTACAGAGTACACTACAAATCTTTATTAATGTGAACAGTCTATAGACACAGAGCAAGTTGAATGATTATGTGATTTGCAGACCCAATCTGAAGTTGATATACCTCCTACAGTAATTATAATGATGCACATTGGATTCAAAACATACTGCATCTAACTTACAAGAGTAGCTTTGAAATAGTGTAGTAATCAGTCATCTACCGTTGAACATTACAATTCATCCTGTTATTTTTTCCCCTTTTGGCTTTGATAGCACAATATTTTCTCAGCAATAACACCACTTGATTTCAGTTTCTACTGGAATCTTGCCTGACTAAAGAGTGCAGACATAATCTTGGTCTTTGTAGATTTATACAGTGAGGCACAAAAGGATATATGAAACAATTTTAACCTAAGTAAAGACTTTCAAGCTCTGGCATTTTATTCTAAAGGAATTGCAAAAAACATACAACAGGTTATGTATGAAGTTTCAACTAAATTGCTTTCATCAGTAGAAATGATTACTCAAGGAGTTTGAAAATTATAATTTGGGTTATTTAATAATTTCCTTTGGATTTTAATGAATGTAAGTAAGTGGCAGAGAATTGTATGTTTTCCTCTTTCCATTTTTAGAGACAGAATACTATAATTCCCAGGAAATTAAAAATTCTCTTAAATGCATGATGATTCAGTATTGGAAAGTGGCACAAAAAATGCCATAAGACGCCCTGAAGAAAAATGCCTAATAGGATCTATAGATTGAAATACTATATTCCTTCATCAGAAACTACCATTTCATTTTAATATTTAGAAGCAACAATTTCAAAATTTTTAAAAGTCCAGGAAGAAATGCCAAGCTCTCTTGTGTATGACATGCAGTGCACTGCTTCAGTCTGCCTTATTTCACAGAGGAGAAAATGGAGAGCCAGGTGCACCAACTCATCTTACACTACAACTTCACATAAATCCCTTACTTAATCCTTTGGATTTATGCTGCTCTTTGAGTTGGGTAAAGGAGCAGTGTGAAAATGCTCCTAAAGCTTCAATGTAAATGTTTCTTTAATCCTATTAAAGCCACAAAACAGGCCCAGCTGAAGGAGCAGGAAACTGAGCTGAGGAACTCTCAGTGACCCCACCACTACTGTCTCTCTTGGCACTGACCTGTTGGTCACAAGTTCATCCTCGGCATGGCACAGATGTTCTGACATCAGGCTGATTCAGGACATCAACATGTGTACCCCTACAACACGTATGTACATACCAGATGGTGGTGTGCTTTGTAGTAACATGAACTTTTGCACTGGTAACTTCAAGCTGAATTATTAAAACAGTGGATATAGAAAGATAGGATTAAACGTTTTTAAATGCGACTTCATTGCATCACACAGAACTTTGTTGTCCCCAACTATGACATTAAATTCATCCAAAAATGATACAGCTTTATTGCTTTTCTTTTAAAGTCAGAAGAAGGGGAAAAAGTTAAAAGAAAAATACTCCAGGTGACACTACACTTTAAAAACTGGGAAACCGGTCTGTTAAAATGTGTTGGTGGTAACATTTAGGGTTTGGACTCTCATTAATGTGGCCCCAGGGAAAATATAAACACTCTTTCTGAAATTAAATCTTGAGTTTGCCCACCGCAGCCTTGTTTTCAGCTTTGGCTGCTGGCACTTCAGCCTGCAATTGAGGCCTTGCATCAAATGCCAAGCCAAACATTCAGGAACAAGAATGGTAATGACACCCTATTTTGTTCTAAGTCATATTAAAATATAACAAGTATTTAAAAAAAATCACTCATTTGAGATTAATAACTTAAAAGAAACTGATTTTCATAACCTCTCCTACTTGCACTTGCCTTCAAATAATAAACCTTGAAAGGAAAGCTGTGTTTGATGCTTGAAATCAAGCATACTTGCGAAACAACACATATCAAAATTCTGATAATAACTGGATAACACTGAAGGGAACAAGTTTTATCTACAGGAGTTCAACAATAAATTCTCTGGTTTTGATGCAGGTCTTTACAAGTGACTTAACATAAATGGATGAATAAATGAAAGTCACCAATCCGTAATGCAAGATTTTTAAGAAGGGTCCTGTATAATATGAACATATACTGATGTCATAACTCTGTCACTGAAACATGTCATACCAGCATGCTTAAATTCTCTCTCTTATTGTCACCTTCTTTTCCTAAACACATGGCATTCAAGGTGAAAATGTGCTTCACCACCTATTTGTTTTTCTCCTCTCTCTCTTCTGAGACTCTAGCAGCATCTTTCTGTAATCTCACAATGTAGACAGATTGAGAGCACTAGAAAAAATGTATGATATATCTTCTGTCCTGGGTAAG
This sequence comes from Columba livia, assembly GCF_036013475.1. Taxonomy (NCBI): domain Eukaryota; kingdom Metazoa; phylum Chordata; class Aves; order Columbiformes; family Columbidae; genus Columba; species Columba livia. Next base: position 142,101,606 of record NC_088602.1, on the reverse strand, counting down.
GAATAGGGACCTCTTGCCCAAGAAGAGAATGGTCAGCCCTGCCTATCCTACTCTCAGCTTCTGTAATGCCACACGGTGTATAGATACCATCCCCTATACAGGAAAAATTGCGGTTTGGTTCTATGTGGGATGTATGGAGCATCTTATCTAATCACTGCTCTAGTACACTTCCCCTAGACAGGAATCTGTGTTGCAAATTAATCTAACTCGAAGAGTAGACTGTAAACGTGACTCAAAGCAGTGACCAAAGACAGTTTATCTGCTACTGAAGAAATGGAAATTTTGAAGAATGTGAAGTTACTGATTCACCAAAGAGAGAGAGAGGGAAGGCAGTGCCAGGTCTTCTACCAGGACACATTAGGAAATGTTCCACTGAGAATGCACAGTAGTCACTTGAAGAATATGAGATTACAATATACTCTAGACTTCTACCCAACATACTGAGTTAATTCCAAGCTTTCGTCTTCGTTTTGAAAAATAATCATTAAGCATTGCTGAGCAGCAACACGAATGACAAAGTGTGACCCAGTAGGTGCCAATTCATGACCTAGCCTGTGTAGAAACTCCCTACTTTTATTTGCAGACTTCCCAGATTTCGGTCTGAAAGCATTGGACAAGCAGGTGCTGTGCGCTCATCTTGCCTTTCCTGAAGTCAGTAAATGGAAAGAACGCAGGCAGCTGAATCCTTAATGCTGTTCTAAGCTATAGCTGAAAAGGGTTGGCAGCAAACACTTTTTAACCATGCAAGCACATCAGCACTATTCTTGGAACCATAAAGTCAACTCAATATTTTAAAAGCCTGCAGATTATAAGTGTACAGCCTAGTTACTGAAGTAGTTTACGGTAACAGTTTTCTGTTCAATCCAAGACATCAGTAGGCAATTTAGAAGCCTTTTGAAGCACATCATTTCACATGCACGTATAGTACATTTCTAAAAGGCAAGTAAAGATTTTTTTCTTTTACTTCCACTCATCATCAAGCCAGTCAGTTGTATAAATATATACTTTATCAGAAATAGTGAATAATTTTGCAAGTTTACTTAAGAGTGTAGAAAAACAAGACTGGATGAGCACAGTTGAGAAGTCTAGGCAACATAAAGAGAGTAAAAAAATAATTTGTAATCTAATGCTCAGCTTTCATAGTGTAATTATCATGGATTTAAAGCTACATTAGGATTCAAAGTTAAAGTGATTTTGCTGAGTTGCAATGGTTACTGCCAACAGATGTATCACAGAAGTGATGCATGTATAGAAGCACAGAGAGGAAAGCAAAGGTGCAGTCAACAAGAAAAGGTGAAGGAATTCTCAGCTAAATAAAGCTGAGAGATGTTACCTATCAATAAATGCCTAAAACGCAACCTATTTAATAATTTCAAGGAAGACAAAATAAACATGAGCAATAGCTGAACTCTGCGTCAACTCTTAGTTGGACAGAAAGTAGAATGCTATAAAAATTGCTTTAATTGCAATGCACCACAATTTCGATAATAAGCTTGAAGACTGATGTATGGGTAAGATGAAAATGGTTCCAACCTTGGGACATTTCCTCAGTGGCAGAAACATCAATTACATATATAGATTTTTCTACATCGCTAATGTCACCTCCAAAAGCAGACAAATTAAAAATCATTAACAGAAATAGTGATTAAAAACACAGACTTTTATCTGTTTGATAACAGGGGCTAATAAGCCATTGTTATTTTCCATTAAAGCAATGTTTGAAGGAGTTCTCTGATAATAATATTGCTTTCAAATAACATTTTACAATCACAGCCAGTTTTAGCTACCAGACAGACATCTTATTTCTGTTTTACTGTGCTGATTTTCCCCATTAATTTGATCTAATTATTAATATCAGAAGGGTTATAAACTACAAGGTCCTTATGAAGATTACATGACCTGTATGCTAACTAAGGCATTTTTGCAAATATTATAAAATACTAAAATACTATTTCAACTGCAGCACTAAAATATGCAAAGGGAGAACTTTTAGTCTGATTCATTTAAGAAAAACTTCATCGACCATTTTGTATGATAATTTTGATGGATAAATAAAAGAGCAACTATGCAGAGGAGCGAATTACAGAGAGTTCCTCAGACAATCTGAACAACCCGAAGGAATTTGCTGCCTCTTCTCAATAGGGTGGACAATTTAATTAATTTGAATGTTTGCCCTGAACTTCAAGCATTCTTTACCTTGAATAATCTAATACAAGATATTAGTTTTCATCACAAAATCTTCTCTTAAAATATTCAAGAATGATGAACCTCATATAAAGAGGCATCTTCCAAAACTACCTCTGAAAAAGTTTTATATCTTTTGCCAAAAAATGTTGCCATCATCATCTCAAATTATTTTTTTCTTTAACTGATGAATACTATTTCAAAAAAATAGCTTAGCCCTTGGAAGATCTCCTAACAAACTCTGGCTTGCATCAGTATTAGTAAAATGTGCTGATAAGGAAGACCCACTTTTTCCCAGGGAGTATGAACTGAGATAGGAGGTAAGCAAATCTGAAAATCTAATTTACTAATGAAGGATGAGTGGGTACTTATACTTAATGTCTCTAAAGATTAATTTGAGAGTATTTTTTATGTGGGGTATCATACCAGCACTTCTTTTCAGTTTTATGACCTTTCACTACATTTTTCCATTTCTATTATTTTACTTTACTAATAAAAGTGAATTAACATGGGTTAATTATTTGGTCTTGAATCTAAACAAAGCTAAAAATGAATCAAAAACAGTTGTAATAACTTGTTTCATGGTAAAAAGGAACCTGAAATATATGCAAATTTTACATAATGAAGGCATGAAAATATTCACTGCCCTACGTTGTTGGACAAGTTCACAATTGTTACTTAAAAGCCAAGTACAGTAACTCCAACCCACAGAGAAAGTTACTTGTGCTACAGAAGTCAAAGGCATAAACTTAAAATAAATTTATATTTGACATACCAGGACAATATCTGGCCAATCATATCCAACTTTTGAGCCTTGGTATGTATTTTAGCACACCATTACCCTTATTAGACCATGCTTTTCTGAACTGATTGATGATTCAGTATACCAACCAGCATCATATAAGGCTGTTGTCAGAGGGTGTAGGGAGGCAACTAGGAAAGCTAAGGCCTCCTCAGAATTAAACCTGGTGAGAGGGGTCAAGGATAACAGGAAGAGCTTTTTCCAATACGTGGCAGATAAAGCTAACACCAGAGGCAATGTAGGCCCACTGATGAACGAGGTGGGTGCCCTGGTAGAAGGCAGAGTTACTGGATGCCTTCTTTGTCTCTGTCTACTCTGACAAAAGCTGTCCTGAGGAGCCCTGTACCCCTGAGGCCCCAGAGGAAGGCAGGAAAATGGAGGAGTTTGCCTCCGTTGATGAAGACTGGGTTAGGGAGCAATTAGGCAATCTGGACATCCATAAATCCATGGGCCCAGATGGGATGCACCCACGGGTGCTGAGGGAGCTGGCTGAGGTAATTTCTGGACCGCTCTCCATCATCTTTGCCAAGTCTTGGGAAACGGGAGGGGTGCCTGAGTACTGGAGAAAAGCAAATGTCACTCCAGTCTTCAAAAAGGGCAAGAGGGAGGACCCGGGTAACTACAGACCGGTCAGCCTCACCTCCATCCCTGGGAAAGTAATGGAATGACTTATCCTTGATGCCATCTCAAGGCATATCAGGGATAAGAGGGTCACTAGGGGCAGTCAACATGGCTTCACCAAGGGGAAGTTGTGCTTGACCAACCTCATTGACTTTTATGAGGACATAACAAGGTGGATAGATGATGGCAGAGCAGTGTACGTGGTCTACCTTGACTTGAGTAAGGCATTTGACACAGTCTCCCACAGCATTCTTACAGCTAAACTGAGGGAGTGCGGTCTGGATGACTGGGTAGTGAGGTGGACTGCGAACTGGCTGAAGGGAAGAAGCCAGAGAGTCGTGGTCAATGGGGCAGTCTAGTTGGAAGCCTGTATCTAGTGGAGTCCCTCAAGGGTCAGTACTGGTGCCTGTATTATTCAATATATTCATCAACAATTTGGACGAGTGAACAGAGTGTACTATCAGCGAGTTTGCTGATGACACCAAACTGGGAGGAGTGGCTGACACACCAGAAGGCTGTGCTGCCATCCAGTGTGACCTGGACAGGCTGGAGAGTTGGGCGGGGAAAAATTTAATGAAATATAACAAGGGCAAGCGTAGAGTCTTGCATCTGGGTAGGAACAACCCCAGGTTCCATTATAAGTTGGGGAATGACCTATTAGAGAGCAGCATAGGGGAAAGGTACCTGGGGGTCCTTTTGGGCAGCAGGATGACCATGAGCCAGCACTGCGCCCTTGTGGCCAGGAAGGCCAATGGCATCCTGGGGTGTATTAGAAGGGGGATGGTTAGTAGGTCGAGAGAGGCCCTCCTTCCCCTCTACTCTGCCCTGGTGAGACCACACCTGGAATATAGCGTCCAGTTCTGGGCCCCTCAGTTCCAGAAGGACAGGGAACTGCTGGAGAGAGTCCAGTGCAGGGCAACCAAGATGATGAAGGGAGTGGAGCACCTCCCTTATGAGGAAAGGCTGAGGGAGCTGGGTCTCTTTAGCTTGGAAGAGACTAAGGGGTGACCTCATTAATGTTCACAAATACATAAAGGGTCAGTGTCACAAGGATGGAGCCAGGCTCTCTTGGTGACAACCAGTGATAGGACAAGGGGTAATGGGTTCAAACTGGAACACAAGAGGTTCCACTTAAATTTGAAAAGAAACTTCTTCTCAGTGAGGGTGCCAGAGCACTGGAACAGGCTGCCCAGTGGGGTTGTGGAGTCTCCTACTCTGGAGACATTCAAAACCCGCCTGGACATGTTCCTGTATAACCTCATCTGGTGTTCCTGCTCCGGCAGAGGGATTGGAACAGATGATCTTTCGAGGTCCCTTCCAATCCCTAACATTCTGTGATTCTGTGATCACCTAAAAAAAGGTCTGATATTGTTGCATTAACTGAACAAAGTTAAATGTTTCTGAAGTCAGAAACAAACCTCAACTGTAAATCTTGTTCTGAACACTAAATACATGGTAACTTTACTGCATGGAATATTTGTCCTTGCCTTTCCCCCCCCCTGCTTTGTTTTGTTTTTGTTTTTAGAATACTTTGGTTTTGTTTTGAAAATATTAGATACTTCTCAATACTAGACTCCTCTAGCACTTCAGGTCAAATTTTCTCTCATCTACAAGCAATAAAAACTGTTATCTGTGGTGTTAGCAAATGACAAATATTGAGCATAAATTACTTTTACACTCTCTTTTATAAGCATAGGACTTGAATTATAGCCAGGTGATGGGAGTTGAGAACACAGATGGCTTTGCAGAATATCCAGCTACTATGTATTTATGATTTGAAAGAATACAATAAAGATATGCTATGAACACAGCAAAGAAAATAATTAACAAATTAGGAAAAAAAAATCTACACAGATAACAAGGTTTATAGCAATTGTAACATAGATAATCTTCCACAGTCTATATTGGTAAAGGTGCTTTCAAGATAAAAAAAATGCAAACAAAACAATAAAAAACAACAACAACAAAAAACAATCAACCAAACAACAACAAAACCCCAAACCAACCCACCAGACAAAAAACCCAACCTAAAGCAGTTCTAGAAGTGCATTCATGATAGATCAAATCTGTATAATATATGTAATTATGAAATGTAGCACACAGAACTTAAAAAAAAACCCTGAAACATTATTTTGTCCCATAAGCAAACTCCAAAACAGGGTACAGGTCTCAAAAGACCAAAACAAAGGCCTACTTGTTTTCTTCAGACAAAATAAACATACAAAGTATACTCCACAAATGTAACTCATAATCAAAAATGAACCTGATGCACAAGAATGGCCATGGAGGAAATTAGGTGTATTAATCTGACTTACTAATAGATATTTCCTGCTATCTTGGGTAAAACTTTGTCAGTATTTTTCATCCCTTAAAAAGCATTATGACTATAACTCAACTGTGCACAGAATGAAATGCACAATTCCCTCTTCAAACATTAAATACTCGTTTCTTTCCAGAATAATCCCACTGAAACTGGGCAAATGTATGACTTGCACTTTAAGGTATGGCCCAAGATGTGTGTTATTAGGGTAATCTTGAGGATTTTCTAAATATTCCAAGCGGTTTTCAGAAAAGAGCAAAAATGCTTCCAGTTCTTTTAGTTACACGGTAAATAGCTAAGCTGACTGTCCTAGCTCATAGCAAGCCCCCACAGAGGTAACATCCCACGCATCCCGCTGGCTGGACAAATTCACACAGAAAGCACCTGGGCAGGGAAGCAGGAAATAGGCCTGGAATTCTACTTTCCAAAAGCAATTGTATTATTACCAAACTAAAGGAATAATTTCTCCGTACAAAGCCAGAAGAGAAACTTGCCAGATTTTTCTGCCCTTAACAGTAAGACAGACAGGGCTTATACCAGCTTGCCAGTGATTCTTAAGTATAAATAAAATACTGTTGTTGTAATAGGCCCTCAGTTTACATAGTTTCGGAAAAAATTATCTGTGAAATATTAAACCCAAAAAATAATCTCATTTGGATATTCCCAATTCTGAAGTGTGCACTTATATTTTGGTAAATATTAGTCAGAGAAACGCAATGTTTAGTTATGCTTTCTTCTAAAGGTTATGAGGCACAGCTGCACAAATCATATGACAACACACAGTAGTACAGTGAATTTTATTACAATGGTTAGATCTTTGCTCCCAGCTTTTGTCCCTTAAATCAGGATGGGAGTGCATTTGTGACGTGTCTGTATCTTTCAGGGAAACTTGGGCTGCATAAAAACAAGTCTGTCATTCAAATGATTACTCAAGTCCTAACAAGTATGCTTTCCCCTGTAGGCCAAAATATGCCCTTTAAAGTCAATGAGAGCAGTGTACAATGTACCAGATAAAATGTGACTGCTTAATAGAATTATAGGTTTATTGTCAGAAAACAAGCAATAAATCTTCCTAAGGAAGAAGAATGTCAATGTAAATAGCAAAAAATTAAAAATTGCTCGTTGGCTGGCTATGATGTGCTGAAGGCATGCATACTACAAGTAGTTTTTACTTTTAAGTACCAGGCTTTAATTTAATAATTTCCTTTTTTAAAAGTTTTAATGAAGTCCATGTATGTATTACTTCATGTCATGAAAGCATAACGGATTTGGTAAGAGCTCAGTTCTCCAAGCTTCCTGAGACAATTAAAAGCAGAAACATTCGGAATTAGACCTCGAGCCATAATTTAATTTTTAGTATCCTACCACTTTCCGCAAATCCATCTTTCTTTTCTGGTAGACAGAGAAGACTTGATTGCACATATGCCGAAATAAAAACTCACATCAGTTTAGGACTGAGGCAACAAACGGTACATGAGCCACAGGTAGGTCCTACAAATATGGAAGCTGCTGCTCCTGCTACCTTGGTCCCTTTGAGGAAATGGAAAACAACCAAGTGCCTTCTTTCGTATTTCCCCGTGATGTAGCACATGGCCAATGGATTTGGCACTTCTTACAGACATTAACTTTATTTTTTGAGACACACCTAGTATTTCCACACTTTAAGAATCAGAAATGGTAGCAATTAATTTTCAACCTGTCTTAATAAAAAAGATAATAGTATTCTAATTGGAGTGATTATTTTTTTGTACTGAACCCTTCATGTTTGTGTTTATTCTTCTCTGCTGTAGCCATGTTGATTCAAATGATCCAACAGGTAGCAAAACAAAGTGAATGAGAATTTGAACATACTGAATATTAAATACAACTAAATCAAGTTCATCTTGTGGCCTAGAAATAGAAGAAATAGATAAAAATATCCAAAACAAAGATATGTTGCAAATTCCTAAATCACACTAAATTCCTTAATATATGATTGGTATGCTGAAGGCAAGGGAAAGATTAAAAGTCATTCACAGTTAACTTAATGGTGAAATATATAACAATTTAATGAATCTTTTACTGGAACACTCTCTGAAAAGCAGCTTTATCTGCTGAGTTGGAGACTAAAATCACTGAGACACCTAAGATGGGGTCTAAACAATTGTTGGGGACTAAAATGCATTGTAGAACAAGATCTGTTATTATTTTTGAGATTGGCTTCAGTTACATTAAATATTTAACATTGTTGCCCTAGTGCATGGTTCAGCGTTTATAAAAATAGTTCTATATAATTCTGGCAAAACATTGGTATTTAAAAGGTATTTAAATCTTTTGCATTTTAAACCTTAAACACAAACAATTAAATACCAAAGGTTAAAAACCATAGTTTTAAAAAGAAAAAAAGGTGTGAATCAATGTGATCTACAGAGATGACTACCGGGCTCCTAATAAAAGATCCTTTTTTAAACATAAAAGAATAGAAACATAATATTGATGTACAAATAGAAATACAAAAATTGAAGGGCATTTCAGATGACACATGGAGAATAAATTTTAATTTACATTCAATATAAAAAGGACAAAAAAAAAAATCAAGCAAGATGTGTTCTCACTTCAGCTGAACTGAGGTGAAACTAAGTATGTGATTGACAGATACTCAATGACACACATCTTCACGCTCTGACTTCTTCTTTGGAGAGGGAGGTGATTGTCCTGCTCTGCTCTCCACTGGTGTGGCCTCACGTGGAGCACTGTGTGCAGTTCTGGGCACCACAGGATAAAAAGGATATAAAGCTACTGGAGAGTGTCCAGAGGAGGCCACAAAGTTGGTGAAGGGTTTGGAGGGGAAGCCGTATGAGGAGTGGCTAAAGTCACTTGATTTGTTCAGCCTGGAGAAGAGGTGATGGAGGGGAGACCTCATGGCGGCTACAGCTTCCTCACAGGGGAAGGAGGAGGGGCAGGCTTTAGTGACCAAAGACAGAATCCGAGGGAATGTCAGGAAGATGTGCCAGGGGAGGGTTAGGTTGGACATTAGGAAAAGGTTCTTCACCCAGAGGGTGGTGGAGCACTGGAACAGGCTCCCCAGGGAGGTGTCACGGCCCCAGGCCTGACAGTGTCCAAGAAGAGACTGGACAACACCGACAACACCTCAGACACATGGTGTGAACTGTGGGGTGTCCTGTGCAGGGACAGGAGCTGGACTCATTGATCCTGTGAGTCTCTTCCAATTCAGGACATTCGACGAATCTGTGACTCTACTTCTTTCAACCTTTAGTCTCTAAGACCGCAAATCTGGTAGATCTATATACCCATTCTAATTAGTCAAATTTCTCTCAAGCAAATTTTCCTACAAAATTTAGATATTGGAACAGAAAATTCTATACTAAATATAGGTTTTTCAATAGTCTTCCAGTGTTTTTGAGTTCAGAAAAACATAAGTTAGAATCCCATCCTACTCTTGGCTTGATTAAAAAAAAAAAAGTTTTAGACACATTATAAAAGAAAAATTGGTAGAAAAGGAAAACTAGAGGAAATACAAATTTCTGCAGCAAGATATTATTTAATATCACACTGGATCTTATCTATTCCAAATTAATGTGAAGTCACCCTGTCAGAATCCAGTTTGATTATTTATTTGACACTACTGGAAATAGTTGTTTTAAAACACTATGCACAGCACTGTAGACATTAAAAAGTCAACCACAGGCATGGAAAAAAAAAAAAATTAAGAGAAAACAGGGCACAAATGTCTTGCACAAAATTTAGTATGAATAAGTAATCATAAAGAGAAAAAATCAAAGTAATTAAATTATTTAAAATGTCAAATGACATTTTAAATAACAAAAAAACCCCAATATGGATAACTCAAAGAATAAGAATTCCTATAAAATAACTAGACAAATTCAGTTAAAGTTTCATGCTCTAGGATAAAGCTGACATTTTTGAGGTACTTTATTCATACTAAAATAAAATCTGACATTCACTGTTTATCTAAAGGGGGTAGTGGATAAAGCTCCTTACAGAAAAGGGTTATAAAACTCTTCATTAACAATTACAGAAAGAATTTCCAACCTATTCCATATGCAAAAATTATTAACAATTACACTAAGGACACATTACAGAATAGAAAAAAACTTAGAAGTTGACTGAAATACTTTGACATTCAAGAACTGTGCAGAATGAATGGAAATGATTCTCCTTCTAGATGAACCAAAGAGGAACTTCACATGTTTAAGACAGACTAACAGTAGTCAGACAATGCAAATAATGGCAATGAGCTCCAGCTGTGTGTAGGTAGAAAGAAGTGGAAGAAAGTTTCCATTCCTGATGCCAATGGAAATATGAGAGACTAAGGACTAAGGAGTTGCTATTGAGGAGCCTGCAGGAAATTACTGTCAATTCAAAATGGTGCGATCTAGTTGCCAATAGTGAGGAGTCTGCATAGAGGGACTAGATGATCTGCACTAGTGGTCCTATTGACCAATTTATTTATAATTCAAGCTATTTTAATAGTAGACCTATTTTCACTTTCCTCACAGTTTATCCTTTGTAAATGACCACCTTCAGATATAAACAAGCTCAAACATCCTTATGGATGCTAAATGTAAACTTTTCCACACACAACATAATATAAGAGTACTCATTCAATACTAATCTTAACTATTAGTAGAGTGAAACTTCTGAAGTTAAATCCTGTTTCCTATAATACTACTTACTACTACGTTCATAAAAGCATGGAATAGAAGAGGACAAACATATTATTTCTACTTTCTTCTCAGGACATTACCAATTAGATTCAAGGTTAGTGATTTTGTTCATTCAGAATGCTGATATAACTGAATTTGATCTTAGGCTGCTACCACCATATGAAAGAAAGAGGTTATATACTTTTTTATTTTTATAAAGAGCCTCAGAGGGGAGAAGTGTGTTAATTTTTTCTCCTCCTACTGGAAGCAAATCAAACTGTCTCTTGAATTACATTTTACTGTTTACACACAAGCATAAAACTACAAGTATGCAGCATTAACAGAATACTTGAAACCAAGTTTCAGAACATTACAACCTTTCATAACAAGGCCAGTGCACTGGCTATAAATCAAGCTCAATAGAATATCAATAAATTTTCAGGCCATCATATAAGTCAGTTGAGAGGAAAAATTAATGACCTTCATGTGCACATAAACTACACAATAAAGTTAATTTGTGAACATAAAATAGCATCTGTTGTTAATACCAAAATGCTTTCAATAAGCTGAACTCAGATCACAATTTAAATTTGACAGACTGCATTTATGCCTGATCTTTAAGTTATGGTAATAAGAAATGCTGTAAATTTCAACCAGTGCATGAATTTGTGCTTTCATCTTGTGAAGAGCTTAACTTTATAGAAATATACATGAAGAAATATATCACAGAAACAAACTATTTGAAAAAAGGAATGACAAATCTGAAGACGTAGCTCCTGAATCTGTTTTCTTGTCATTTTAAGATGTTTCAGGATTAAACTTCACCAATTTCTCACTGAATGAAATGAAACCCATTAGCCACTGGTAACTCACCCTTTTCTGCTCTTTAATATATTCCATCAGTTCCTCTCTGGTCCTTTTCACTGCTTCTTCAATTGCCTTTTCACTTCGGTTTTGCTCCTCCATTAATGCTTCTTTAACAATTTCCTTTTTAAAAGGAAACATGCAAGTGTAAATATTAAAAGTATTTCACAAATGTAATACAGGTCATCCCTTCCTACCAAAATTTTATCCCGACCACACTACTTTCTCAATGATAGTGATCAGAAATGTATGCAATATCTTCACAAAAAAATATGAATTCTGTACTTCGATCACTAAAGGGCCTAAAGAAGAGTGAAATACACACTTTAAATCTGTTTTAATAGATACATAATGTTCCCTGAGAGCAGAAGAAAAGGAAGCAATACAGGTATTATACTCCAACAGAAGCAGGGATGTACTAGTTGCTATGAATAGAGTAGCATAGCATAGCATAGCATAGCATAGCATAGCATAGCACAGCACAGCACAGCACAGCACAGCACAGCACAGCACAGCACAGCACAGCACAGCACAGCACAGCATAGAATAGAATAGAATAGAATAGAATAGAATAGAATAGAATAGAATAGAATAGAATAGAATAGAATAGAATAGAATAGAATAGAATAGTTCCAGTTGGAACTTGCCTTAACTTTTTACTTTTTTTTTCCTTTGTCAAGTTTATAATAGTTATAAAGTAAGAGTTTTATAATAAGGAGATCCAAAGGTACTCTTAGATTCCACAGAAATTCCAAAAAATGGAAGACTTAAGAATTCAGTCAGGTTCCTAATTGTTTTTCAGTGGCTCACTCTACAATATAAATATTAGTTTTTCTATTTATTCCTAGCATCCAGCAGTTCAGAAAAAAATTAATAATCCTGAACCAGTGGATATTCAAAAATCTCAAAATTTTGAAAAGCAAATACCTATTTCAAAAGGTACTGAGAATAGCTAGTATGATGAACAGCTATTCCTAGTTCTCTAATTCCTGTGCTTTCTTTAGTTTTGTAAAGATTTTTCTAATTACACAGGAGATGATTCAAGATTTGACTGAGAACATCTGCCACAGCACATACTAAGTTAAATTTTAGAGACCATAGTAAATATAGCTTTACTGCAGTAAAGCCTTCAACACTGTTTCCCACAGCATTCCCTGAAGCAACTGGCTGCTCACGGCTTGAATGGGCATACTCTTTGCTGGGTAAAATACTGGCCCCAAAGAGTTGTGCTGAGTGGAGCCAAATCCAGTTGGCAGCTGGTCACGAGTGGTGTTCCCCACGGCTCAGTATTGGGGCCAGTTCTGTTTAAGCTCTTTATCAACAATCTGGATAAGGGGATTGATTGCACCCTCAGTAAGTCTGCAGATGACACCAAGTTGGGAGGGAGTATTGATCTGCTGGAGGGTAGGAAGGCTCCACAGAAGGATCTGGACTGGGTGGATGGATGGACTGAGGCCAGTTGTATGAGGTACAACAAGGCCAAGTGCTGGGTCCTGCACCTGGGTCACAACAACCCCATGCAACACTACAGGGTCAGGGAAGAGTGGCTGGAAACTTGCCTGGCAGAAAGGGACCTGGGGGTGTTGGCCAACAGGCGGCTGAATCTAAGCCAGCAGAATGCCCAGGTGGTCAAGAAGGCCAACAGCATCCTGGTGTGTATCAGGAATAGTGTGGCCAGCAGGACCAAGGAAGTGATTGCACCCCCGGTACCCACTGGTGAGGCCGCACCTTGAATCCTGTGTCCCGTTTTGGGCCCCTCACTACAAGAAAGATACTGAAGTGCTGGAGCGTGTTTAAAGAAGGACAACAAAACTGGTGAAGGGTCTGCAGCACAAGTCTGATGAGGAGCGGCTGAGGGAACTGGGGCTGTTCAGCCTGGAGAAAAGGAGACTGAGGGGAGACCTTATCGCTGTCTACAACTAGCATGGAGGGTGTTCATCTCTTCTCTCAAGCAACAAGCAATAGGACAGGAAGAAATGGCTCAAGTTGCACCGCAGGAGGTTTAGATTGGATATTGGGAAATAAACATATTTACTGAAAGAGTTAATAAGCACTGGAACAGGTTGTCCAGGTAAGTGTTTGCATCACCATCCCTGGAGGTGTTTAAAAGACATGTAGACATGGCGCTTAGGGCATCGTTTAGAGGTGGGCTTGTTAGCATTAGGTTAATGGCTGGAATTGATGATCTTAAGGGTCTTTTTCAACAAAATGATTATATGAATCATCTACCATATTCTAGTTAACCAAATGAAGTACTGATATATCTTCCAAATATATAAACATTTATTACTTGGTAAACCAAAATTAATATAATGAAACTAGAACTGAAATTCATTATTTCAGATGTATTTTAACTACATGTATCATCTGAAAATTACCTCAACAGTCACAGTCTGCCATGACAGTGGTAATTCTACAGACAGTTCATGTAGTCAGCAGACAGTCTGATTATATACAAAGACTTGTACTCCAGTGGGCTTCATCCTAACATTTGTATTTACCAGACTCCTGCTCTAGAAAAGTTAATTTTGGCAATTAAACTTGACCAACCATACACAAGGATGAAGCACATGGTTCTGTTTCTCTGTGATTTGAGTGTCTGTTTCTCAACTGAGTTTAAATGTTATCCTGCTTGCTAAATTCAGGAGATATGAAACAGCACAAGAAAACACACAGCTTTCTTCCCAGGCTTATGTCTTAACAAACAGACACTACAACCACTAACAACACTACTGAACTGTCTGATTTAGTTTGCACTGTCCCTTACTCACAGCTCATGATGGGGAAACATAGACCATTGTAATAACAAAACACCAAAGACTATCAAAAGACAGATTTGCTGCAGTATCAATGGACTGGGAAGAAAACTCTTTTATCCTTTCCAGTTCTCAGAGGGCTTCAAAGAGCAAACATCATACAATACCCAGTCTCCTAGCCAACTCAGTCACAGGTTTTTGCTCTGTCCTTCAAACTGATCAGTGATACTAGTTTTTCCTTCTGTGAAAAGGATCTTCACACCTTCTTCTATACAACCTTTCATAAAGTGTTCTCCTCTACGTTCTCGAAGTCATCTGTCTTCGCTCCATTTCTCTCCGTCGTTACAGTGAATTATCAACTGATATGAAGATTATTGAGAATGTGATAGTACTGATTACTAGTGTTTAACAAAGTGTTAGCGTATGTGCTTCTTTTTCCTTCATCTCTTTCATTGCTCTTTCCTGTTATGCTATACTCTTTAGGTTTTATCCTAATTTAGATTTTGGTTGCAAAGGTAAAATTTGTCCCTTATTTCATCTTTAGCTAAAAAAGGTACAGAATTCTTTGAGGCTCGTAGTGTTATTTTAATAGATTCAAGAAAATGGGGATGCCCAGTTTCACATAAGAATTTGAGGAACAGCACTCCACAAATTGCACTTGAGGTGTAGCTCTTGGCGTTTCTGTTTTTTGTTTGTTTGCCTAATAAAAAGTAAAATAAAGGTATTCAAGTACTCAATTGACAAATCATATTCAGCCACATAATCACAGTCACATATTCACTACATATATATATCTGAAGGAAGACAGAAAAAAAACACTGTACTGTATATACCAGAGAACTCCAGTCAATTGTGTGGTGGATTTTTTTTGTTTGTTTGGTTGGTTGGTTTTAGAGCCATAGAATTGTTTTCAATTTTATAGGAAAATTCCTCTGTTTTCCCACAAGTATCAGGTGGCAGTACAAAATTTTATCTAGGAAATGCAACCACAGACAGCAATATTAGTGTTTTTTCAGAGACTAGTAACCCTCAAATTATCATGTCTGCGGTTATAAACTACTTCTGAAGTCAGACATGGCTAAAGCCTGCATGCAGCAGCCTCCTCCTCTTCCGGACTTTGCAACCATATTAAAAATAAACCTATCTAATGGCAGGGATCTCTTTCCACTCAGTGATACTAAGTTCCGTGCTTCCTCACTTGCAACATTTTGCAATTATGCAACATTTTTTTCTAAATGAAAAATGCTTTTCTGTGTCCTTATGGACTCACGATGATCTCTATAAACGCTGGACACACTAATATTTCTGCAAGAAGCTGGAAAAACAAGAAGAAAGTGAAACTGAAAATATTGGTTGGAGATGCTCTTGAGAGAAATGTAAGCACACTCTCCCACTGAAAGCTGAAGAATATAGTAAAGGCAACAGAAATTGGAGAAGATGTCCTCTGAAGGGCAAGATTTTCTCCAACACATTACATGATACTATGTTAACGATAGCCTATTTGGGTACGAATTATGATGTTGAGAAAAGACCCCAACAACTTCTTATATGACTCCACAAGATTTTGAACACAAACAGCTATGTTATGATAGTCCAAGTCTGCTGCTGATTAAATACCTTTTTTTTTTTAATTCCAAGGATTAACACTTTTCTACCCAATCAAAATCCAACGAAGTCTAACAAAGTTATTCCTGGAATTCCATTACCAAATATGCCACTTTGCTGAGTACTTCAGAAACACAGAATAAGTGGAGTATTTCAAACTCTGCCTCCCACATAGGATTCTGTAACCTATGTATAAGATGAAACAATAAATGGATGAAGAAAGACTGATAAACCAATACTATGTTGTATTCCCTTAACTAGCACTGCACTCAATGCTTTGTATATCAAAGATGAGAAGAGTTTTGAGGATGTATTTAGGAAAGGGCCATTCTACAGCTAATAAATCTGACTGAAAGCTAGATTGGGAAATAACATTGCAGACAAACTTTTTTATTTACTAGTTCTTCCAGCCTTCTCAAATAGGGGAAAAATATCTAGAAAAATAACAATTTTCAACAAAAAATTGATAGTTAAGCAATGGCAGAACAGAAACAAAAGCCAGTTCTTTAAGCCTACAGACAATGTCTTAATGTTCACTGACATATTTTTTGTTCACTAATATATGACTGGGTGTGGAATTCCTTAAGATATTCAACACAAAATTGATTCAGGCTTGCCAAAACTATCAACAGAAACACTCCCTCAAATATGAATGAGCATGAACATTAAAAAAGTTTTAATAATGTAATAGCTAAGTAGCCATTCAGGTTTTGTGATTAAGCACCATGTGTTCTAGACATTTTGCTTTCACCTTCCAAGCAATGTCATATATTGCTATTTGTAAAAAAACATTTAATGTACATTAAAGCCCATACACTAGAGAAAAATATATTTTTTTCAGCTATTTAGAGGTTTACCAGTAAAACCATATTAATACATTCCAAGATAATAAATTACAAATTTATCGTTCTACAAAGAACATCATCACATGAACCCTCAGGAGTGTGAACATATCCAGTTGTCTTGAATGCTTAGAGATTAACCCAGCAAAGACTATTGGGAAGTTCACCTTTTTTCCTTTCTGTAAGCCTTTTAGTCAACTTTTCTTGCAAAAATGTTTGTTCTTTGTGTATCTCAGTATATCTCACTTGTGGCTTGGCTGAATGAAACACTGCAGCCTCCGTTTTCCTGAAATACTTTCCCATTGGTAAGATCATTTTGCCTTAGTGCTTTTGCTCATGTCCAAGAGGAAGCAGAGTTTATGTTAGTTCTTTTAATAAATTAAGGGCTTTTTTTTTCCCCCTAATTCTTTGCAGCCTTCAGAACACTTGAGTCCGTAATGTATCTGCTGTGTGGATTATGGCAATGATGAACTTGTTTTTTTTCCCTTGAGAATTAGGGTAAACTGCAGTAGATTATACACAGTATTTCAAATTTAAGACTTCAGGAAATGACAAGGGTGATTCTTTGCTCTGAGTGCTTTAGGAGAGTTATTAATTTCAAATATGACATGGACCTAAATTTCCAGGGCTCACCCTGCAGCTGCCTGCTTTCCATTTGACTTTTAATGAAGTTTCTTTAAAACAAAAATTGCGGTGTATAAATTATCTTCTTTTGCTACTCTCTCTCCTCTCTATTTCACTTCATTTATGTAATTGAGTATACAGCTTTGTAAAATGATAACAACTACCAAGCAGAGAGCTTCATGCATATCATTATAGCTATGGTAGCTAGTGCTACAGCTAGTCTGCATTGCCCACTAATTCTAAATACAATGTATCATGCTTCTATTTTATCCAAAATTGTATGGATCTCATAACCCTATATTCCCAAAGAATTTTTAGATTTCAGTTTCTTCAAAAAGTAAAAATAAGCAGAAAGGCGATGACAATGGAGAACTCTTGTCTGTTGTTTTTTCACTGAAGCTTATAGTTTTATCTCAGGAGCTTCACTGCAGCTTTGAATTCTAGGGAAAAATCTGCTTCAGTCAAATTACCTGATATAGTTTCTCCTTATCTAGAGGGCAACCACTTCTTTATTCAAATAAGTGCTCTAGAAGAAATATTCTAGTGGAAGACTTTCACCAAGCATTCCTCTCAACACTGACAACTACCAGACATATTAAAGTCTCCTTGCAGGGAAGTTGCCACTGTGAAAAATGCCAAACAATGTCTCAAAAATAGAGGAAAAAAAATATTGGAGACATGCCAGGCTACAAATAGCCTGCTGCATATACAAGTTCCTCATCTATAATGACTTTTCAATGTGTTGTAAAAGGATCATGAGGTTACTGCACAAATTAATTTTATCTTTAATCAAAAGACTGTGCACATCTTTCAAGAAGAACTTATTCTCTCTGATTTAAAATGCAAGCCAACCCTCCTAAAAACTAAGAATCCTCTCCTGAATAAAAAAATCTCTTTTAGAAAAGCACTAACTACCTAGATAACACATGCATAAAACCTGAAGATGCTGCCAGTTTCAATCAATAGGAAAGTCTTTTGAACTTATGGCCTCTTGAGACAGTGCTCTAGAAAAATTTGTGCCGTTTCCTTGGTGATGTAATACATCTCATCTATCCCTTCAGACTTATAAGGCTTCAAAAAATAATATCTTCAATTTAATTAAAAATCCCATGTCTGTAAGTAAAGACCCCAAGTCACTGGAACAGTCAAAGCTTTAGTGAAAACACATTTGACATTCATGTTACTTTAATAACTTAATTTCATAAAAAAAAAAAAAGAAGGGGTATGTCATGGTTGCTCCATCAAGCCAAAACATTAACTCAGTATGCCTTAGTTCCGACTTTCACTGTAAGTTTACCGCTATTCTGCTCTTTCATATTTGGTAACAAAATATTTGATACTAATCATGAGTTATTTACTGAACATCCCGAAGTCCCCAGATTTTTCTCTGGCAATTAATAAAATCTTACATGGATGTAGCATCTTCTTATCACTGAGGGCACACAATTTTTTAGGACAAAGTTTTGTCAAGCATGAATATCTAACAAGTAGAAGAAATCATAGAATGGTTTGGGTTGGAAAAGATCTTCAAAGGTCATCTAGTCCAACTCCCCTGCTGTGAGCAGGGACATCTTCAACTAGACCGGGTTGCTCAGAGCCCCGTCCAGCCTGGCTTTAAATGTCACCAGGGACGGGACATCTACCAGCTCTCTGGGGAACCTGTTCTGCATAAAGCAGATTTGCATCCACTATGGCTCTCCTTCCCAGCCACTCCACAATGACAACAAAAGTCTACAAAAATACCTGTATACTTTGCACAGTAAACATTAATCTTTTCTTCTTTCAAACAAATTATTTAGAAAATGAAGGGAAATC
Organism: Columba livia; assembly: GCF_036013475.1. Classification (NCBI taxonomy): domain Eukaryota; kingdom Metazoa; phylum Chordata; class Aves; order Columbiformes; family Columbidae; genus Columba; species Columba livia. Next base: position 142,082,506 of record NC_088602.1, on the reverse strand, counting down.
TCACTGCAGAATTCAGCAGAACTGTGATCTTCAAAGCTTTATTGTTCTTATGCTAAACTTTCCTGACTGGAGAAAGGTTAACTGGTATACTTTAACTTTTTTTTTTTTTCCAATTGCTACAAGGTTCTTCTAATGCCTGCATTTAAAACTGGTAAAAAAATTAACACCTTTATTTTTATAAATTACTGAATAGTAAATTCTTCCTTTAAAACAAAGAATAAAAACTCCTAAACTTATTTTCTGGTCTAGAAGGCAAAGCAGAAGCCAACAAATTCAAACAATTATGACACAGAATTTTTTTTTCCTCATTTTTATAATTTAAATGTTTTACATTGTCCTGGTTTTGTTAAAAACAAGTTTCTCTTTCAGTGAATTTGCCTGTCAGCTGAAGCCTTCATATTAACTGCATTTTCCTGGAGAAGCAGATAGATGTTTTGGTAAACATAGCAATGGAATGTGAAGTTATGATAACAAATTGATGCACCTCTTGCGAAAGGGCCAATGAGACCATTAAACTGACCAACTGTGTATAACATCCCATTCACGTGAATACTTCATATAAAAGTGGGAGATCACGAGGATCTCGTCCCTTTTGCTTATGGCCGACATTAGGAGAGGACCTTGCTAGTCGTCCCTGCAAACTGAGGCCTAGTGAGAGACTGAATCCAGCTCCGGTTGGCTTCAGAGTCCAGTCCAGGACTTTAGATGCCGGCTCTGCAGTTGCTGAGACTTTCAAGATTGGTTTTGTATATTTTGTATTATTTTCTCTATTCTTATTAGTAGCATTAGTAAAACATTGTTAATTTTTCCAACTCTCTTCTCTCTGTCCTTCTTTCCCTCCCGATCGCCTGTCCTGAGTGGGAAGGGGGAAGTGGGGGTTCACAGTACATCTGCCACGGTTTTATTGTCACCCCGCAATGAAAACCCTCGACATACATATACACAATAGTGCTGCAGATTTTGAAATACATCTTTCCCATCTAGTTTATCAACTCTTGCACCACGCATATGACAATGTCTTTTTCCCTAATAGTTCATCTAGTTTTATTTTTCAGTGGTTTACCTTGTTGTGCATCTTCTCTGTTCTTAATTCACATCCATTCGGCGGAATTTTTTTTTTCTTAAGGCCAGGGTAGTAGGTTCTTGATTATGATTCTCAGTGTTTACTGACACTGTACCCCAGTTTCTACTAACACAATTCTCTTGAGGTCCTGTTTGGCTGTCAAATTTGGGCTCTCAATTTCTGGTTTGTTATTATTCAACTGTGACATAAACCAAAATATATTTAAACCACATAGCTTATCAAGTGGGTTTGTACATCGAAGAAAATTATAAAATTTGGGATGTCTTCAAATTTTTCCATTAATTATTCCTAGAGTTACTTACAGGTGCCGTGACTAGAAGCCATTCTGCCTCACCTATTTGCAGAAGACTACACCAAACCTTTCTGATCTCTCATTTTGCAGACTTGCAGTATTGGTGAAGGAAAATTCCTTCTCATTAATACTATGCTTAATTTCTTTGTTTTAGGTCAAATCAGCAAAGCAAATCTCTTCAAATTAATTCACAACAGAATAAAATTGAACTTTAATACAGGTTTCTATAACAATTACTAGGGTGATACAAAACTAAAAAAGAGAAGTAAATATAAAACTATATTTTCTTCCTCACACATGGATTATTTCCTCTGGTGAGAAATTGAAGAAGATAAAGTAAGAGAGATATTGTTAAAAACAAGTCAGGCTTCTCTTTCCTAGTATTATGTTCCAAAATCATGCGTTAGTCTGAAAGCAAGCTCTCTTTCTTGAAACAATAGCACTGCTCTTTTTATATGTCAGATACCAAAAGATTATTTCACATGTTCACTTACATTCAGCTACACTCAGTTGTAATATTAAACATAATAATAGTATCCGGTGACAATTTTGAAACAGGAAGCATAAAGAATTACACAGCACAGAATAAGGAATTAAATGAGACAAGAGTTACACAGCCACAATTTTACACAATTTCATTGTCTAAAATGTTAGACTGTATGTTTTACTTTTGGCCATTACAGAGCTGACTTGACAGACTATGTTGTCTAAATAATAACTGCAAGAAAGTCAACAGTGCAGTTACAGCTCTTGAAAGACAAACCTTACAGTAAAATAACATAAATAAGAAACAAATCTGAGTGGAAAGCTCTATGCAGGTTAATCCTCTTCATGCAGTTAGAAACCTTTCTTTTTCATAGCTAGCACTCTCATTATTTGGACTTAGTTTGAGAACAAGAGATAACACCCAAGCACTGAGTTATTTTTAATTGCTCTGGTCTGAGAGCCAAGGACACTCTGAGCGCTCTGCCCACACGTGTGAGGCATCGAGGAAGTGGGGGCAGAGACGGGGCAGAGCTTGACTGACACCCAGACTGATCAATAAGAGTATTCCACCCCATTAGCATCATGCTAATTATTTAAGGAGAGTCGGGACTTTCCAGTTGGCTCTTCTGACCTCTCTGTCTCTCTCTCTTCGCTCTTTTTTGTCAGAGCTGGGGGAGTTTTAGCTGGGACGTTTAGTCCAGCCTTTTGCCATTTTGCAGAGGCCCCTGGGCCTTTCTGCTGTTTTTCCTCTTTTCTCTCTCTGGGATCAGCTGCTGGGACCAGGTGCTGTTTTCCTGGGACTGGCTTCTCAGCGTGTTTGTGAGGAATTGCCTTGAGCATCTTTTATTTCTATTTTATATATATATTTACTAATAGTGTATTAGTATTTAGTTATTTTAGTAAAACGTGTTTATCTCAATCCAAGTTTCTCCTTTCCCTTTTGATTCTGTCCCCTGTTGGGGGAGTCGGGGAGGGGGTGAGTGAGAGGCTATCTCAGTTGTATTGCTAGCTCAAGTTAAACCACGATAATTACCAAGTGTTTTTCATTGCTAAACCAAAGTCACATCTGACACCATATATAGGCATTATATCAGTTGGCAAATTAGCTCTGCAGGACTTTTGTTGTCAGAGAATTTTAGTAGTTGTCATATGTTTATAATCATAATGGCGTAAAGGAGGCAGGCAGCTTCTCGGCAGAGATAACAAGTGAAAGTTTTTGCAAGAAACAAATTTCTACACGAAAGTCCATCTTCCCTAAAGAATTGTACTCATTAATAAGAGAATAAAGAGTGTAACTTCAAATATGCTATACATTTATGTGAGCTCATTTCGGAAATCTCAAGAAAAATCTGCGTTTTCCCCAACTGAAAATGGATTAGATATTTGAAAAATAAACCTAACTCAAGTGAGAAACCATCATATATTATAACTGAATAAGATAAACAATTTCTATTACTATCAAAGATGTCAGAACTATTCAGTATTAAAAAAGATGGAATTAACTAACACTACATGAAGACTTCAAGAGCAAGATATTTGCAGGAGAATTAATCACAACACCCTCCAATACCTCAGTGCTACTCACCATTGCAGCAAGTACACCATTAGATACTCAAATACTATCAACTACTTGATCAACTAGTAGGCTGAGCTGAAAAACCTGTCCTTTTGAAAGGCCTGAATTTCTTCCTCAGAAAAGCACTAACATCTCAGTATATTTAAGACTGTCTGAAAGAATACATCCATCAATATTAAACTACTACAATTGTCTGTGACAACTTCAAAGATGGTATCAACAACAACAAGAAACTCTGGCAGAACATTTTACAGGGTAGGTTAACCTACCCTGACTCACTACATCAGCTCAATCCATCCCACGCCCACCTCTTGGACATTTTACATGGTCCCCAAATCCGTAAATATAGTACCTTGGCCAACCTCATACATGCAGCTATGGGACTGCTTCACCAAAAATCTTCAGGATTGATCAGAACTCAAACTTCATTAACATGATAATCTTCCTATCAGTATCTCCATGTTCCACAGATTATAAAATTCTCTCTTTTTCTTTGCTGTATTAAAGAACTACTTCGTTGTTCTCCTTTCTATTAACAGATCCTTTACACCACTGGTACCAATTCTCATTCTGTATACTCTAAGTGATTTGAATCTAATTAAGTCCTGAGCAATTCTTCTCAGCTTGAATTTAGCATTGAAGTCAGCTGTTTATTTTTTTGTTGTAAAGTAGAGTTTGAGTGCCTGAAGGGGTACCGGTATAGTAAAATTACAGTCTTCAAAACTGACATTTTACCACTTGATACCTTCACATTCAAAAGCAGTAAAAAAGCTATATACAAAGTAAAATCATTCTATTTGCACTAGACATGTAAGCCACATATAGTATAATAATGGCTTTGCATCAAACCCCAACTTTTTGTGTAGTTGATTAGGTATGAAGTTAGTAATTCTGTTTAACACTGGAAAGGGAAATGGGGCCTGTTTCCAATTACTTGATTTTTAAACTTCTGTGATATGCTATTTTATTTCTATTATACTTAAAATTCTAAAGATCTTTTTATTTGTTGTTATTCAGGACATAGAAAAATATAGTAATGTTAAATTCCAAAACCAAAATGAAACATACCTTGTTTAAAATTCTTTCAACTGTAACATTCAAGTATGCCACCAAGAAATCAGTGAATTTACAGGCTGTTCCCCCACATATTTTCAGCATCAGTGACTAAAAAAATCCAGCTTTTGGAAGAGTAATTTAACTGCTATTATAACATATTTAATTCGCAATTACCACAATTGTTAAAAGTAATGTTGGGAATGTCCCTCTCAGATTATGTTAAGTAATGTGCAATTATCCTTATAGAAGCACTTCTCTAAAAAGTAACTCTAGAAACATTTCTGGTTCATTACTGGTTTAGGTTTCCAGTTTTTATAATCCACTCTTTATTTTGTACCTATTCTGTTTTTACTAAGAGGTATAATGGAATTCCAGCAGAATAAGGAGCAAATGTAACTTTTTTTTCATAAGTATAAAAAAGAAAAAGTCACTAAAACTGTCTGCAACATAAATGCCAGTATCTGAGCTAGTCATCTTGAGCTCCTTTTGAAGTCAGTGGACAAAAATGGGCAGTAACAAACCATGAATCATCTCATCTCAATATATGTATCTGTAAAGGTCACAGAAATTTTGTTCTGAATGTGCCAACTTCCCTCCATACATACAGTCTAGATGAAGATAAACTAATAAGATTGCTGTGCATTGCAAATATCAGCTTGGTGCAGTGATGAATGACAGATGTCACAAGAAAATCTACCACACATTAGGAAGAAACAAAAAATGCACAAAACAAGTCCGTGAAAAGGTAAAATAATACTGACTTGATTAAGCTTTCTTTGCTCTTGCATGGTTTCCCAAACAGCCTGGACAATCTTCTCTTTCTGTCTGTCACGTTCTGCTTCCCACATTTTTCTTTCTTCTGCATGAATCTTCTCCATATTTTTCCTCTCCTCCTCTACTGCTTTCAGAACAGCCTCTTGCACTACTTCTTTTTCAGCCTTTGAAACAAATCAAGCACAAATAAATTATCAAAATGTCCAACATGGGTGCCTAATTTATGTACATTAGTACTTCTAATGAGATCTATGATTGTATTGGGTCTGCGTGGTAAAGTTTTGGTAGGGGGGTTGGCTTCTGTGAGAAGCAGCTAGAAGCTTGCCCCATTTCTGACAGAGCCAATGACAGCCAGCTCCAAGACAGCCCTGCTGGTGGCCAAGGCCAAGCCCATCAATGGTGGTGGTAGCACCTCTGGGAAAATATGGTTAAGAAGGGGGATAAAAAACTGCACAACAGCAGCTGGGAGAGAGGAGTGAGAATATGTGAGAGACACAACCCTGCAGACACCAAGGTCAATGAAGATGGAGGGGCAGGAAGTGCTCCAGGCCCAGAGCAGAGAGCGCCCTGCAGCCTGTGGTGCAGACCATGGTGAGGCTGGCTGTCCTCTGCAGTCCATGGAGATCCACGCTGGAGCAGATCTCCACCTACAGCCCATGGAGGACTCCATGCCAAAGCAGGCAGATGCCCAAAGGAGGCTGTGACACCATGGGAAGCCCACACTGCAGCAGGTTTCCTGGCAGGACTTGTGACCCTGTTGGATTACTGAAGGACTGCACCCTGTGGAAGGGACACACACTGGAGGAGCTCTTGAAGAACCGCAAGAAGGATCCATGTTGGAGACGTTCATGGAGAACTGTCTCACATAGAACAGACACCACACTGGAGCAGGGGAAGAATGTGATGAGTCCTCTACCTGAGGAGGAAGGAGTGGCAGAGATGTGTGATGAACTGATCGCAACCCCCATTCCCCATCCACCTGAGCTGCTGAGGGGGAGGAAGTAGAGAAATTGTGAGTAAAGTCAAGTTCAAGAAGAAGTGAGGAGTGGAGGGAAGTTGTTTTATGATTTATTTATTTTCTCATTATACTATTGTGATTTGATTGGTAATAAATTAAATTAATTTTCCTGAAGTCAAGTCTGTTTTGCCTGTGACTGTAATTGGTGAGTGATTTCTCCCTGTCCCTATCTCAAGATATGAGTTTTTTGTTACATTTTCTCTCCCCTGTCCAGCTGAGAAGTTAAAGAGCGGCTTTGGTGGACACCTGGTTTCCAGCTACGGTCACTCATCACACTGAACTGACAAGATATGGGATATGAATATTTTTACTTCTGAGTTTACTATGAGCTTAAATTTTTCTTAAGGTGCTACCAAGCAGGTAGTACCACTCAACAACAATTTTGTAGTTACAGAAAGAAAAACAAAGTTACAAGCAAGGATCTTAAATACCCACCTAGATTGCTTAATGCCAACAGGTAAAACATGCAGCAGAAACCATGTAAAGAGTAGGTACACCATAGGCCTCTCTACACTGCTTGATATTCCCAAGTATGAGACATACCTGTTCTTACCTACAAGTATCTAAAGTCCAAAAACAGTCTGAGCACTTTCTGTGGTAAAGTAGCCAGTACATACTTAAAAGAAATGCACCTTCCCTCCCAAAGATCCTCAGCTATGTATTGTATAAAGACGTACTGTTTCATTGGGATTTTTCCCAATATTTCCAGTTTTGTTCAACCTGCTCATCAATGACCTGGATGCTGATGACACAAAACTGGGAGCAAGGGTTCATACACCAGAAGGCTGTGCTGCCATTCAGTGTGATCTGGACAGGCTGGAAAAGTGGGCAGAGAATAACCTGATGAAGTTCAACAAGGGCAAGTGTAGAGTCCTGCACCTGGGGAGGAATAACCCCAGGCACCAGTACAGGTTAGGGGTTGACCTGCTGGAAAGCAGCTCTGCAGAGAAGGACTTGTGAGTTTTGGTGGACAACAGGTTGACCATGAGTCAGCAATGTGCCCTTGTGGCCAAGAAGGCCAATGGTATCTTGGGGTTCATTAGGAAAAAAGTGACCAGCAGGTCGAGGGAGCTTATCCTCCCCCTCTATTCTGCCCTAGTGAGGCCACATCTGGAGTCCTGTGTCCAGTTCTGGGCTCCACAGTTTAAGAAGCACAAGGAATTACTGGAGAGAGTCCAGCAGAGGGCTACAAAGACGGTCAGAGGTCTGGAGCATCTTTTTATGAGGAAAGACTGAGATGCATCTGTTCAGCCTGAAGAAGAGAGTGGATCTTATTTATGCTTACAAATATCTCCAGGGTGGGTGTCAAGAGGATGGAACCACACTCTTTTCAGCTGTGCCCAACAACAGGATGAGGGACAACAGGCACAAACTGAAGCATAGGAGGTTCCATCTGAGAAACTTCTTTACTTCGAGGATGCCAGAGCACTGGAACAGGCTGCCCAGATGTCTCTGGAGACATTCAAAACCTGCCTGGACACATTCCCATGCGATCTGCTCTAGGTGAACCTGCTTTAGTAGGTGGGTTGGACAAGATGATCTCCAGACGTCCCTTCCAACCTCAGTCATTCTGTGTTGATATTCAACCATTACATGAAATTGTCAGACACATACTGAATTTGAAGTAAGAAGGGCAGCTCTATATGTGCTAAACCACACAAATATATTTACCAGCAAGACAATCACTGCATAATAACTACAGACAAATAATGGCAGGCTGAAGTTCAAAATAAACAAACATGGACTGACAAATCACACTCACACACCCATTAGTTTTCATAAGCTTACAGGTCGTTCCAATGCCCTTTGGTGGTGATTATGGAACTGATCAAGTGAAGTTATAAATGGCAAAAAATACTAAGTTCCTCAAAGACCTACACTTATAAATAAAGTTGTTTCTTGTAATTCATTGGGACTTATTTTTTTTATTTATACATTAAATTATTTTATCATACACACATTTTCCTCTGGATATCAACTATATAACAGATGTTTCTTGTGTTACTGAATGTTACTCAGAGAAGTGCTCAGATTGTGTTCACATACTACATAGGAAGATATACAGGAAATTAAAATATAGCCTAACCAATTGTGTGAGGTCGCATACATCAGTAGTTTTCCCAGATCATTACATGCAACTGAAATTTTGTACTGGATTCTACATTAGGATTAGAAATGAATAACAGCTTAACATTTACAAAATTACTGTCCTCACTCCAATGCACTTAATAATCAAGTAGACTGAAGAAATCGTATTTTTAAAAGTGTATACTCACTTTTAGTCAAATATTGACCTTCATAATTGAAAACCTGTTAAAATGTACAAATTTCAATACGATTTATAAAATAGTTCTATCCTCACTGAAAATGACCATATCTAATGAAAGTTAAATAAGACACAATGCTAATTGTCTTATTAAGATCATCAGTAAACTCTGCTACCGAGCTCTTCAAATCAAGATGTATTGATATTGTTCAGTGAACAACCATGAAACCATGGTTGTTTAGGTAACATGAACAACTGAAGTGCTGTATTGTGACTTGGAAGCAAGTTACTGTCTCTATTAAGGCATAGGATATAGCAGATATGTACATGATTTATAGAAATAGCTTCCTTTAACCACAGATGAGACCATAGAGTTTGACAAATTTAGTTATTAAATAAGAATGAGTTGCTGAACTTGGCATTTGTAATGACACACATGGAATCTACATTGCATGTCTACTATTTAACAAGTGATACCTTTGCAGCAGCAGCCACAGCCTCCTTACTTCTTTGTCTTTCTTCATCCAAACATTTGTCAAGCACTTCCTGTAAATGTTATGAAAAATTAAGCTGCAATACACAATAGAGGAATAGCTAAAAATCATTCAAACAGTCAGAGTGCTTGAGGAAGCTTCCCCTTCCCATCAATGATTGCGATGGGATCATTCCCAGTGTACTCCAAGGTACAGATCAGGCCTCTTTTTTTTCAGTAAATAATGGCAATACCTTGTGTTTTTGTGACTGCTGCATCAAAGCTTCTTCGATCTTTTCTGATAACACCTCCTTCTCTGCTTCCAAAATGTCAAGAAGTCGCTGATGCTATTGGGAGAAAACATACATATTATTGTAACCACAATCTGCTAGTAAAAGAGACAAAAAGAACTCATCCAAGACACTTAGGTTTGTCAGTTCCTTACAAAATGACTTAAAACATAGATTCAGCTAAATGACATATACAGCACTCCTTTAACTGACTTCATGTCATGGAAAAAAAATTACAATAATAGAAATGTTTAGCCTCCTGATTATCTAATTTTTTCCTCTGAGTCTGAAGAGCATTGGGAAACCAGCTGACAAAAAAATCACTATGTAAAAGCAACACTTATAAAATTTACAAGGATAGTCTAAGCAACACCACACTTTAAAAATTGCATTTAAACAGCTGCAGAACTTAAACTATGCTTGTACTACCTTTCAGTTATACATATAGAGGACAGAAGAGGAATGTATTTTTTCAATCATTTGTGATACCACGAGCTTTGAAAGCCAGGAAATGAGAGCAAAAGAGAATGCTGGTGTCTTCTAATTTTTGTGTAATCTGAAACAGTTTCCAGGGATAAAATGAACACTGAAATAAAGTGACCAAGTATTCTGTTACTGTTCTTAATAACAACCCATTTATCTATTTTTCATTAAACCAATTAAAACATTTGAAAGATGTGGTATTTGTCGGTAAGAGCTAAGCTGTTTTCCAAAACCAAAAATTATTACTGGAAATTATTGATGTTGGGTATTTGTCATGAGATAATTGCCAGCAAATTGGTACACTTTTTTACATGTTATTTAAGAGATGATACATTATAATCTTACAGTATCGATACATAATAATATTTTACAAGATCATCTGAAGCAAAGTGTAACAGTAGAGTTTTATGTTAATAAAAGCATATATAATGAACATAAAATCTTTACACAAACACTTATGCAAGCAAATACCCCTTTCACCAGCACTTCTAAGAAACAGTCATTTCTGTGTCATGAATTTTATTATGTTTTAATTCTAAGTGTCTCTAATGGCAGCTCGAAATACATTACCAAACTGCAATACTATGTTCTGAAAAATATTTTTTCATTGAAGAATAGAATAGAAAGCTTCTAGACTGCTTTATAAAATAAAACACCTATCTGCCCTTCCAGGATAAACATGTAAAGAGGCATTTCCTTATGAATTTACTTAAAATAGGTCTGAATGGAGCAGACATATTCTAATGGAAAACACCTGTGGAAGGAGAGGTGAAACTCACATCATGGTTAAACTTAATGATGTGTAACTAACTTGTGGACTCTGTATTTTCAGACATTACCTTTAACTATCAGGGCACTTACAGATTATTTTTTTTTTCCCCAGTAACTCGAAGGTGAAACAATAAATGGATTTTATTAGTTAAATGATCTCTGTGACTCTTCACTTGCCTGACTGCAGAGACTACAAACCTTCACTTTCATTTGGAAGAATGACTCAAGAGAAGACAAATATTTTATCAGACATACGCCACAAGCCAAAGTTTACTAATGTTAATTAAAAGACTGAAACTTTATTTGCTCCAGTGAAGAATCAACGAGAGACTTTATAAGGAGAGCTCATTAAAGAAAATCACCTCTATCTTTAAAACATCTACAATGGAATAGCAGTCAACTTGTTCAGTGAGATTAGAATTTCTAGTGTAAGACTTGTAGGCATTTAATTCCAGTTTGACCATCAGATTTCTAGGTTCGATATGAAGACTGTGTATGGATATTTAAAGTTGCCATAATGGGCCAGCTACCAGATATATTTCACAACATTCTCCATGGGACTACAATTTTCAGCCTTTAAACTTCAGAGCAGTTTTAGAAATTTTATTTTACATATCTGTATAAGAAAACATTCAAGCCCATCCTGGAAGTCCTGAAATAATGCAGACATTTGCATTAATATAATGTAGAACACGGCCAATGGAGACAAATAACTTCTATTCTCTCTGCAGATCAAATACACTCATGACTGCAGCCTCCCACGTGACCTTAACATCACTACACAGCAGTTTACTTTTCATAATGCTGTGGTAGATCTACAACCCTGAAAGACATGGATATGAGCACCAAAACATTTTTATCATAATGAAACCTGAAAAGTTCTGATCTTTAATACAGCTCTGAACTGAAAAGCTATCTCCTTGACTGCAAAGAAGAGTTCACAACTAAATCCAGAGATCAGCTCTTTGTACAAAACAAGGAAATATTACTCCAGCTGGTTGTTACAGCAATGAGGAGTTTAACAACACCTGCACGTATCTGTCAAATTCAATGAGTTCCAAGGAGATACAGCAAAGCAAACAAATGGAAATATAGACAGCAGCATAAAATAACTCAGGTTGCTTCTTGTGGGAGCATTAAGGGAAATCTTTAAAATGCTATACACTGCTTTTGCTTGCCACTTTAACTACAAAAAAAAAAATATGAAGACTTTCGTGACTGCCATTTGTAGTATGATTACTTTAATTGAGCTAAGGATCTCCTATTTCCTTGGTAATTACAATATCTAGATGGTATTACATTTTAAGTCATATGGTATTCACAGAAATTCAGTAAGAACTGTATTAAGAATTGTATCTGTGTATAAAAACACACCAGTTCCTATTTTTCAAGCTACTGTTTGTGAGCACATTTAGAATGCTTTCAAAATAAAAGCTAATGACTTCTGGCATATTTCAATGCAACTTCTTTTGCATTACATAGCATCCCTATTTCTCATCAAAATGTAAAATTTCTAATTTCAAGATTGTAAGCCTCTTGTGAATAGTTTGGCATGTCCCCTCCTATTGTAATGTAAATGTTTATTCATGTGGAATAATCCTTCCACAAATGGTTACCTTCATATCTGAACTTTCAAAAGTTCATAAATCATCACAAATGTTGCAACAGCTGTCCATACAACCCAGTACAGCAAATTCTCTTGTACTAGTTCTAGAGAAATACCATGAAGAGCTGTTTATTTGGCTTCAGAATTTCTATTTGGCCAAACAGTTTTCTTTTTCCGAGAGAAATGTACCTTCAGCTATTAAATTACATAAATTATATAAAAAGAAATAACTAACTGGAAATAGACAAAGCAGAATAAAATAACATGAACTGTTTCTCCCTGAAACAGGTCTTGAGTCTAGAAAGCCCATATTGCATAGTTAGCATTGATACAACAAAAAGCATGAAAGCTTCCATTCTGTATGTAATTAATAAACAATTTAATTACTTATCAAGAACTCTTTTATTTTCCCAGTACTGTGCCCCACAGAAGTATTAGCCCTCATAGGGAGACATGTAATTTCCTTGGAAGTTGTGCTTATTAAAATGAAGTAAAGCAAGCTCAGTGGTACTGGTAATCCATTTCACAGAAAAGAATGCACCACCTTGTCACCTGAATTCCTTTTCACAGAACCACAGATCTTTCAAAGGCATACTCAGGTTTCCAGGTTATGCATAACACTTGAGCAGAAAATGTGGCAAGTTACGGAAAGTAAAGCTTTCTGTGCTTGCTCTCTTCTGTCAGCGATCAAGAAAATTTTCGCTATTTCTGTATAAAGATGGCATTCTGTCAGACTTTGAAAAAAAGCAGTAATGCAATGGAATTGATTAGCGAATGTATGAATAGAAATCCAAGCTGTTAGTTTAAACGTCTCTACACAGCAATCTATTGTAACTCCACTGGAACTAGTCTTTAAATTAGGGCAACTAGCATGGTACTTCAGATTTAAAAAGAATCCATATACCTTCTAAGTAGAAGTTCTAGACAGATGCAGAATCACTTAGGATTCTGGTACTGAACAGCCACGGTAAACTTTATACACATTCAGTTCTTCCTCAGTTGGTCTTTCAGATGAATTTATTAAGGGGAGTTGAAGGTTAAAAACAAAGAAAAGGTGACAGTTTCACTTCAACACTTATTCATCTGAGAGCTTTCAAGCACTCTTGTATTTTTAGCTAACAGGAAATAACGGTATGTTTTAGGCTCATTTACTTGCCTTGTAGATTTTTGTTACACTAAAGTAATGATCTCTTAACAATAAAGACTATTGCCAAATTAAAGATTATATATGCTGAGATAAATGCCTATAGCTAAGCAAAGTTACCTCATAGACCCCTCTCCCTCTCAACAGAAATAAAACTTATAGAAAGTATGTGAGTTGAATGAATCTCTTTCAGCCCTTCCAGTTTCCACGGGTAAGTATTATGAACATGTTTCTCTCTCTGTTTGACAGTATTAAAGGAATAAAGGAAAAGTGTTGAGACTTAGGGCACCACCCTGTGCTATCTACATAGTGAATTTTGATTCCCAAGCACTGTAGAGGCCACTTTCTTTTAGGCTTATCTGGATGTCAAAGCTGAAGGTCTCCTGGTAATTGTACCTGTCAAGTGGATATTGCCCATGCTTCAACAAGTAAACCTAATAAAAGCCTCAGAGAAAGAGTGATCAGGCTCCTGTAAGTAGGCTAATGAGTTTATCAGACCCAACAGTCCTATGAAAAATAATCTAGTCTGGTTTCTTCACTTCCTGTGAAAATTATGATGGAGACCTAGTTATGGAGCCTATGTTTAGAAAAAAGCACCTGATCTGTGTAGACTATAAGACAGTGTCCATTAAGTTTCTAAACAGAAGTTGAAGTGAGGATTTCCTTTATTAATCAATAATCAAAGAATGAAAAAGCAAGAAAATTCTAAATATGTTGGGACTTTGAATCCAACTATCCAGCTGTTATTAAACAAATATACCTTACTGCCTCTCTGGACGAAAGTGCAAAAATGGAAATTGATGAAAAGTCATGGCTACTGACAATCTTAAAATAAGATTAGTAATAACAAGAAATGTCCTGAACCAGAAACTGAGTGGATGAACCAGTGTGAGGCCAAGATAAATCTCGGTGAAAACTCCACTTTAGTGCAACAAGAAAGTTTTCAGCCAGTGTAAGTTTGCTAGGCTGCACATTCACATTATTATCTATAAGGCACACAGAGGACAATGCTGCACAGAGATACTCGGCCAGATATAAAAACCTTTAGCTTAGGTACAACAGATAGTAGATCTCTTCAATGTATTACTCGTCTGAACTTATTTCTATACCCCAACACTCTTACCTAGCCCTCTTTCTGACAAAGGTATAATTTGCTTCCTTTTATTCCTTAGACAGGGAATATTAAGGTTAAGACAACAAAATTCTGATGTGCAAAAATTCTGAAGAGTAAACTGTAGTGGGACATGATGGCCCAATGAGACACAAGAAAGTGTTTTCCAATAAAAGAAAAAGATCAAACTTCTTAGAAAAGTGGTATTCCAAAGTGGAAAGAAATACTAGTATTTCTACCCTGCTCTCTGGAAAGCAGCAAGAGAGGGTCAAGAAGAGTCTTCTGAAAATCAATTGAAAACAAAAGGCATTCAAAAATAGGTTATAATGTTTTTCTCCCTGCAAGAAGTTCTCTAGGCAATGGTTCCAAATGAAAACCGTTTGATGTAGATTCAAACATAAATACAGAGGCCCTGTGGTTTTTCTTGATTCCTGTAAAAAAGAAATCCAAAAAATCTTTCTTTTTTTCCTGGAATGTGAGTCACAGAAGACATTGTAAACAGATTTAATCACAATAGCAACTAGTCAGTATTTTTTGTTCTTTTTATATATGAAATTAATTTCTAAGGAATCGTGACATTTTTCTTTCAGGTAAGCATCTTTTGAAGGATTACATAGTATATATTACAGTAATTTATGGAGTGAATGAAATAATGTAGGATATGAGCTATTTCACAGCTAAAATGCTGTATTAAAGCTATTAATAACTAATTCTAACTAAGTACAGTTGTAATTCCTTGCATATTCCTACTAATCCTAAACTGCAAGTTAATAGACAAAAAGAAAACAGGGTATCTTGCATGAAGGGAAACGCTTTTAAAAAACATTTACATAGTTTCTCCTGGGCCCTGTACTATTTCACTGAAAAGGAAACGAGTACCAGATTTCATCAACAAACGAGGATGCGTTTCTTTTGCTAGAACAAATAGGCACCCAATTTATGTCTCTACAGATGGGTTCCTTCACAATATTGAGTAAATCATCCTGTACAGATCACCAAACTCAGTATGGATAAATTCATTTTGTTAGCTGCTGTTCATAGCTTATGTAAAAGTAGGCAATTAGATAATCATTAAAAAACAAAACTGCAAACAACATCACAGACCAAAGTTATTATGAATATCCCAATACTAAACAGAAAAAAAAAAAAAGAAAAAGCTTGCGTTATTTGTAGTGTCACTGTAGGAAAATAATTTCACACTTTTACAGATCTCTCATCATACGAAACAATTTTCGCACAGTAATGAAATGACACTTGGAGCCTTGTTTTAATGGTGTAATTCTGGAAACCAGTATATTAAGACATAAATATGTCTCATTCACCCTCAGTGAATGACCATTTTTTCTTGTAATAAAAATCTACTGATTTTTTTTAGTCTAATGAATCTGCACTGTAGTTAGTAGTTTAACAGAAAAAACACAGGCATAGTAAGACTTTATCTCTCATCTCCAATATAATTATATTTTTGTCTACCTTCATTACATACGGACTTAGAACAACCCCTGTCCTTCAAGATCTGGGAAAAATTGTTTTCAGAAACATTTCGCAAATGTTTCAGTTCTTCATCAGCAGGAATAATAAACCACTAGATTAGGCTTTTTAAGAATTCACCAATTCAAGTTTGTTCACCTATTTGAACAAGAAACCTTCTTAACCCACGAAGTTCTACTTTTATTTCTGTCTCTGATGCACGAATCTAACAGTAGGAAGAAATACCACAGGCCATGGGAAACATCTCTATGTGAAAGGAAGATGACATAACAAAAATACACAGTTATAGCATCATGATTTGGTAATGTTATCAAAATATGTCCATTCCTACATCCTATTCAAAATATTATCCTGAGGAAAAAGGCAAATTAAGGAAATGAAACCACTAGTGATAGTCTCCTGCCTCTGTAGAAAGGCTAGCTATATTTAACAGCATATTCTTTTATACTGCACCATTCTTTACCACTGCTAAGCTATGCCCATGTCAAATGACAAGCTTTGGTAATCAGGACTGGTTTCCTACATTGTCCTCACTATCTGTGGCATCTGAGCCTTTGGCAGCACAAGGTGGAAAATCTGTCAGAAGAATTCCAACATCTGTTACATGTTTCCACTTCCTCAAATTATAACTTATTACTGCATGGTTGAACTGTATCTTTTTGCCAGTTTGAGGTCCAAGTGGCAACAAAGCAGCAAAACTTTTGTAAAAGAAAGCTCAGGAATCAGCAAAACATTATTCAACCGGAAAAGTCAAAACGATGAAAATATAAAGAAAAATTATAATAGTGGTAATAAAATAACTAAGCCTATACTCGTATTCACGGCTCCACTTAGCTTTATACGGGCAGTATGTAAACTGTATCATTTGAGGCACATCAGAGACTGAAACTAAGCTTAAAAACATTTTGCTTCATATGTGCTTTATTGGTTTTATCAATAAAGAATCTATACAAACTAACCTAATAATGCAAATGCTTTTCTCAGAAAGCGTACATAGTAATAGAGAGTACTCAAAACCCCACAGGTTTCGAGATCTTAAGGATACAGAGATAAGGAACTTCAGTAAAAATATGAAGGAAAAAAAAGTATTAATTAGCCCTTCTGTTTTTGTGATCTGATTCATTCCACAGCCTGTAATAGTTTCCACAGAATTGCTCCATCTATCAGAAAAAAACAAAAGGAAATGAGCTCCTAAAATATGAGCAATATAAACAGTAAAAGGTTCAGTAACAGAAGATAGCAAAAGGGAGTAAAAAAAAAAAATTCAACAATAGCTGACAGAAAAATAATTGAGAAAAATCACACTATATAACTTAGTTGTTTAATATTGAGTTAATATAAATTAATAACAAGTATTGAAGATTTTAAGAACACTTGAAACATAAGCAAAAATCACACTAAAGAGCTACTTTCAAGTGGAACTTGACAAATCCAAGGAAACAAATACAATTTCCAAATAAGACTTTTGGTTGAGATGCTGAAAGTATGCTGGTTGAATTAACAGTGCAAAGGGACTGCAAAATCATCCTTTAACTAGCTTGTGATAGTGAATAGATTCTAATGAAGTTAGAAAACTCTGTTTTTTCCAAAAATTAGATATGCCTTTGAATCTTAACAATATAACTTTTACTTTACTTTACTAAGCAACACTGGATACAAAGTCAACATATACAAAACCAAAAGAGCAAGGACAAATCAAACTATTTCAGGATTTAAGGAAAAAAAAAACCTCCAACCATCCAAAAAAGAAAAAAGCCTTCCCAGAACAGGAATAGCTGATTCTTCATCTTTTCACTCTAATTCTCTTTATATACACAGAAAACATGGATTATGAATTTAGGACTAAATGACTCCAATTGACAACAGGATTCTAATAGATACTTTCCCCCCACTCCTCTCCCCCTTAACATAATCAGGAACTACCAGAGAATAAAGAAGTTCTGAGAAAGCCAAACTTTGCTTTTGGCAGAAGAGCAGCTGACCTGAAAAGACACATCTAGATGAACTATGTTTAAGGATGACAAGTTAGGTGCAAAGTGAATTACATGAAAATGTAACAGGAATGACTGATAGAAAGTGCTTTGTTTTGGAGCAAATGAATAAACAGTTACTCCCACAGCAGCAAACTGAAAGATTTCTGAGAACTGAGCGGAAATGCCCAAGGAAGGGGACGAGATAAATGCTCTCAAGAATTTCCAAACCTATCATAGTTGGATGCAATGAACAAGAAAGGTTATGTCCACTACATTCTTCATTTTTTCAACCTGCAGGTCTTCAGGACTATTCAAGTACCTATTAGTCTCACTGCAAAACTTGGCTAATGTCTCCTAAAAATGCAAATATTATCTAACAATCTAGTTTGCATTTGCTCCCTTCAAGATCAGGCATTAAATAGATTCCAGAATTACTAACATTAGATGGGAAAAACACAGAACCTCTTTTATTTACAAGAGGAGCAAAAATAAGTAAACAAAGTTCATAAAATTAGCATTATTATATAAATATGCTGCACATTATGCGCAGATGTAAGAACAAGATTAGAAATAATGGAAAATTATACTTCCTGACTGTGGAACTAATGCTGAACGAAATAAACATTTTCTCTGGCAAACAAACAATCACTGGCTATACAAGACAAGTATTTTTTACATTTCACATTTCAGGAGCTGTTGGACTTACTCATACTGGTACTTACTGGTACTCTTCACAAAAGGCTATGCAAAACACATCAAAATGCATCATCCAAATACTGAAGAAGGCAACTATCACATTCCAGCAGCTCATTACTATTGTCACATGAGTCTTCTGCTTGTCCACAAGTTGTTCTTGGAACCATTATACACTTCAAAAAACTGAGTTCTAGCAAACAGAACTTGTATTCTTACTGACCTTTCATCAAATTGTTCTTAAATTGAAGCTAAACCAATACTCATAAAAAGGGCACAAGTTTTCATGCACCACCCAACAGATTTTGAACTACTATTTATGATACAAATGACAGTCAAAATCACGACAAAGCAAAGAGGAAAAAGAATTAAGGACATGGGGTTAACTCTACTTATCTTAAAGGCTGTTGCATCTACAAAGGCCAAATTTGTTTCACAGATTCACATAAAGTCATCATGAAAAACATCAATTTTCAAAAGCGTAGAGGAAGCATTTAACTGAGTTCTTTCCTTTTTAGGTGACACTTCCAGTATTGTTCTGTCTCAGCAATTACACAAGCAGCTCCTTTGGCTTCTTAAACTATGGAGAAAAAAATCAGCATAATATACTCTATACAAAAGAAAACTGTAGGCCACACATCCTTAAGGGTTTACAAAGTTGAAGAAAAGAAGTTCAGCCCAGGAAAGCAATATGCATGTCACTGAACTACAGAATTAAAAGATTTCTATTCCTTGATTTTCTTTATTCTTCTTTTACATGAATCAAAATGGAAAATATGCTAACAAAATTAAGTACCACAGTAAAATATATTCCCTTTAACTACACCCAAGCATGAAAACACTACACAGGATGTCCAGTTGCTTCTCTTCGATTGATACTGCTTCCACAGGAAAACACACAGAAAAAGAGGAATATGTGTGATCTGAGCCTCATTTCACACGTACTTTAGTCCCTCCCTATCCAAGAATGCTTGTTGCACAGTGTTTAGAAGGCAATAAGGAAGGAGACCATCAAGGTAAGGAATGAAAAGTGTAAGATAAACAAAGAGAGGGAAAATGATTTCTCATAAATGAGAAGTGATTTGCTACAGGTATTTAAGATTTTACTTTACCTAAATACATATATCATTAACTGTTTTAAAAACAATATAAAAATCAACCTCAATGTAGTCTAGTTTTTTAACACCATCTACTTTAAGTGAGGTAAATTTCTAATTTAAGTGAGGTAAATTTCTAATACATTATCATTTCTAGGACTTCCAGTGAAAACAGGTCATTGCTTTTACATCATCATGCTCATCATCTAGCAAACTTAAGAAAATTTCTTAGAACATCCTAGCTACATAGCTACGTACATACTTTAAAATAATAGATTCTTCATAGTCCATCTTTTTATGATGCCTTTTGTGCTCCACGTTTTTCAAGTTACTCAGTCTCTATGTCTTCTCTATGTTCAGAAGGGAAACCTACTTTGATGTTTGAACAGACTACTTCTAATCAAACACTGGAAAATGGAGAAGGCTGAAAGACACTCTGTTCCACATATTGAAATATGGAACAGCAGAATACTGCCAGTGACACCTGCCCCTGCTAGCTGCACCCAGAATCCAACCCAGACAATTGCTTTGTTATGAAGTCCCAGTGATTAAATCACATTTCTCCATAAGTATGAGATATATTTAATGAACTTAAATTATACATATATATATATATGATAGCTGCTTTTTCCCTGCTAAAAATTAAAGTATGCCCAGCCTGTAAACCTTTTCCATTTCTCATTTGTCATAAAAAATTGCTAACATTTAGTAAAGAAGGTAGAACTATGATCTAAATATGTCAGCAATCTCTAAGAGAGATAAATTTCACTGTCAGATGCCTGGTTTGGCTTTGGGTTTTGCTTGAGGTTTTGGTTTTAATATTAATACTTTAAAAGACATGTATTGTTCTACCCCGTGTAGCATCTCACTTCTAGTACTGACCAACACTATACTGAGGCACTTTTATTAACTTGATGTAATACGTACCTTCATTTTCTGAGTATTAAAAAACTATACTCAAATTTTGTTGATCATGTTTTTCAGTATGTATTTTCTTACAGTATGAGTTAAATCACAAAATCAAAGTTTGTGTTCGTTTTCTGGAGGCAACATCAAATATGTTTGTTTCTCAAAATAGATAAGGATGAAATTTGTGATTTTCCAACTTGTAATAAACTGACATGTGTTTTCCAAATACATTTTCTCTACTATCCAAAAATAATTGAAATGTACAACTGACATACATTGCTTTCCCAAATATTCACTTTATGATGTGACTGTTTCCTGGCATAGAGCAGAAGAGTTCTCATGGTCCTGTTCACTGATGAAAGACACCATGAACCTCATGCCCCTGAGTGTACCACAAGAATGCCTGTTTGCTTTTTGAAACATTGATAAGAGAGTAAATTTCCTTGAAAAAAAACAGCAACCCTATAGATTGTTCCTCAGGAAGCATACATTACAGTGATCATAAATTTCTTATAAGAAGCTGGTCCTTTCAAAGCATTCCAGGAAAGGGGGAAGGAGACCCATAAACTTCAGACCCAGGGGACATTTGAGATAGCATATACTACACAAGTGACATTAATGGTCTAAGAAAAGAGCAGATGTAGAAATACTTGGCATCTGTGGGCAGTACCTGAACAGTAACTGATACCACCAGCTCATCTCTCAAGTGTTTGTTTCAAAAGCAATGGACAGTGGAAATGATTAATATAGAGGGACACTTCACTGAGAGGCAGTTCAGTATAGTATGTCAGAGAGTATATTGAACTTCAAGCAAATAAAACTCAACTAGAAAATAGACTGGAACTTTCTTACTTTAAGATCAGTGGGGAAGGCATCTGTCAGAAGGACCGGAATAGAAAATGGTTCAGAATTTTACTTTGGAGAAGTTTCTGCAGTTTTAGCAATGTTCTAAACTGCAGGCCTATGGAGTTAGAACTAGAAGAGTACAGTAAACAGAGAGTCTGAAAGAAGATAAAGAACTGAACACAATTTGTGCTGATGGGCTGATGGTTCCCTCTTGTACATGATGATGATGTTACCTATAGCTAGCCAATATGCTGCAAAAACCTCACATGGAATGATCAAAGACGTATTGCACAGATTTGTCCAGCAGAGAACTGAAATAGAACCATAGAACTAGGCCTCTAAAGTCTGGAAGATACAGCCTTGTACACTGACCTTATCACCAGAGTGGTACCTCTCTCGACACTTTTAACATGCATCTCCATCACAGGCACTACACTCTGATAAAATATAGCTTCAAAAGCAGAAACTTAAATATACTCTAATGATAAGTTACAGACAAGCAGAGAAAAACAGCTTTTCTTCCTTCTCAAAAAGATTTTTTGGGAGGGATCGGTACGGGAATTTATGGGGAAAATGGGATTTGGAGAAAGCATGAGGAAGGAGTCATGAGATAATCTTGACTAGAAATAAAAGAGCAGAAAATTTAGAAGGAATGGAAAATAAGGACAAAAATTACGTGGGTTGATAAAGTTTTATGTGGGCTTAGAAGTTTGAAGGCAAAATACCGCTTGTAAGGCAAGAATATTAGAATAGAAAAAAAAAAAAAAGATATGTTTGTGTACAGAATACACTTGCACTGTGTTATTATTGCTGTGCCAAAAACCAAATCTTAAAACACCAAAGCATACATTTGAGAATAGATTGATTCAAAAAGAATAAAAACATACTACACATTTCTCAGATCTCTTCCAACAAAGATTTAGGAGTCAACATATTTTATTAAACCTGGTAGTTCTACTATTAATATAAGGATTCACACTTGTCTACTTGACTAGGCTTCAAAACCCCAGCTTTATATTACAATTAAAGGTGGCAAACTTGATTGAGTTGAATGAGAAATGACTTGGAAGTTTCTCAAATAAACCTTTTCTGGGATCCAAAGAGGGTGTTAAATTGCATTAAACATACACATGACATGAACTGGGCACTGTGATATGTCACATGTACTCTCCTGTTCCACGACCAAGAACAGGTCCCTTTCATTGTTAGGTTCTCCCAGGTAAAGCTGAACCTCTTGAACAGGTTTTCACATCCCTGTCCCAACCTTTTGGTTTACAATGCAAATGGGAGAGATCATGCAAGCAATGTTTTTGCTTAGCATATAAGTACACCTTCAAAAAATATTCTTGTAATTCTTCCAGATTTCATGATATTGATTCCTTTTTAACATTCAGAAAATGATATCAAGTCAGTAAACAATACGATCATTTCAGAAACAGAAAACATTTTCTTAAAATTAGTTTTTAATTGCTTGTTACACAGAGCTTCATGGTAAGTATTAATAACTGTAGTTCTATGCAATAAACTCATTCATGATGGAATCGATTCTCCAAACTATTACATCTTTCCTTCATACTGTTTATACAGACTTATATACTTAATACGTGTTTGCACTAAGTGTTAATTGTTATGGTCAGAACAGTGAAATGGTCATAAAACACACTTGGAAATGGTGGAATATTTCAAGGGGACTTTTGATGTATTTAGGTCTAATATTGCCAAGAAAATAAATAGACTATTATCCTTTGTATTTTTACTAAAATAGTTGCTAACAGCACTTAAAAGGTTACTGCTAATACTGTTTAATCCAATGTAAACAACTTCAGCATGCTATTGGCAAATTAGCTTTAAAAAAAAACCACAACCCAAAACAAACCCAAAACCAAATCAACATACAACAAACCAAACAAAAAAACCCCATAATAAACACCAACCAAAACAACAAAAAAATCCACTTGTATATTAATATTAATTATTATTTTAATTCAGGAGCTATGCATAAGCCAAATCAAGATATTTTCAATTAAAAAAAAGGTTTACACTTTTCTGATACTTCCAGTAATTGATGCGATTCCAAATAGTTGCTATGCAGTGTGCTTTTACTCGTTACATTAAATGAGCCAATATAGGCCTATTTGAGTATATAGATTTGTGAACATTATGTAATTACTCATAGCTAGTTTTTTATTTTTATGCAATATTTCGATGAAATAAAAATAGGTTTGGACAACATATGTTTTGGACCAAAAATTTGTACAAATCCCATATAATCAAATCCTTCATTTAACTACATAATATAAAAATAATGGCATGCTTTCCCCAAGACTACAGAAAATGGCATCCGTTAAAGAGGTAAGTATCAAGTTGCTCCCAAACTTTTTGTCAGTGCTACACACTTCTTGAATCTGTTCTAAGCAGGCTTAAACATTATAAAACACCTTTGATCCCAACAGATGAAGAATCATTATTTACTTTGCATTTTTAAATACTTGCATTTATTGTTATGCTGAGGACATAACGTGAAAGATTGATTATTTTCTTTGGTGATCATATATGCTAATATTTTTTCAATCAGAAAAGAGTTTAAGCTAAAAGAAAACCACAACAAATTTTGTATGTGTACATCCATACCTGAGCATTAAGAAGTTCTTCACATTTTTGAGAATGTTTTTCAATTGCTAGTATATACTGTTTTTCAATAGCTGCTTCTTGCTGTTGAGCTGTAGACTGTAGCAGTGCCTGCAAAAAGAAAGCATAGAACGTTCGACAAAGATATAACTGGGATGTTTATTGGTAACTGCAGATCTACTCATACTTGTGTATAACCAGAATGCGGAATGCTGTTATAAATCTGCTATGTGCAACTATTAAACTACCTTTCTATGTAACACTACCTTGTTTTCAGTCAGGACTAAAATTCTTTGGACCTCAGATTTCTAATACACAGTCTGCTTAAAAGAGAGCAGCACACGGAAGATACAGAGGGAGAGTATTTCTGTTAAATATACTCAGTTTAGTGGGACCACACAAGAAGAGGAGCATATGAAAGCTGCTGAAGAAAAAAAAAGCAGCCAGACATATTTCCTTGGCTGACAAAACTCCACATCCTCTCGGCACAGTGTAAGATACCATGGGCCAAGCATGATCTTCACAACCACAAGTCAAGTAAAAGCAGATGGAAATTCTGAGTAATTTGGAACATAAAAGAATGCCCCCCCAGGAAGTTCACGCTCAAATGTGAAGCAGTGGAAGTCAAAGTGCGGAAAGTCAAAGTACTGAAACAGTAACAAAAAGACTATAAAATTAGGAACTAATTTGTGTGTGAGCACGTGTGCATGCATATGTGTGTATTCACATGCACTCAACAGAACTCTGCAGAATTCATAGCATCTGATTTCAAAAAGAAAAACAAAAAATATCGAGACATGTGAGAAAACAGATTACCATCTGAGGAAGCGCGCTCAGGCTTCTTTAAACGACGATGGTATTTGAACACAGGATTTACTCCAATCATGCTATGCAAGTCTTTTTCCCTAATACTATAAAATATTTATGTCACTTTGCAAATATTCATTGGGCTATTTATACACATCGTAGCAAACTATATTTAACTTGTAATCAATATAGTGAAGTATTTGAAATCACTGTGTAAGTTAAAACAGACATAAGTTTTATAGAAAACAGACCGTTGGCCCCAATGCAGACAAAGGAAAAAAAATCCCATCTTTCATACAAACTTTAAAGATCTATTTACTTCGTCGAACATAAAACGCATAACAAATATGACTTTGAATACTTAAAAAAGAAAAAGTATACAAAAAACCCCTTCTGACAATTATTGAACTACCTTTCCACATTTCCCACTAATTAGCCTCTTATGCCAAAACCAGTGTTCTCCCGTAGTGTTACAATATAGTATGGTAGTAGTTTTCAGCACAGTTTCAGAAAGATTTAAAAGGTAAAAAATGGTGCTTAACATTTATTTTAATCAAAGTTTAAGAATGGGTTGAATGGTGTTTGCAGGGCATTTAGCTACCCATAAGTTTACTTTCATAAAAAGCCTGTTTCTTTCCAACTAAATTTAGTGCTTTTATTGACATAAATTCAGGGAATCACAAAAACTCAACACTCAAAGAAGTACAACTTCTGTATGTCAAACTTTATCTGCTAAATCCTAGTGCCTATCAACTAGAATTGCCACATATCGCTGGCAAAAATTGTCTATTTCATGGTTTGGGTTTTTTTTGTCTAAACTATTGTGACAAGAATTGTTTCATATAACTGGCACGAAAGGAAAAAAAAAATCATATGCTGATTTTAGGGAAAACACTAACAGAATGGTCATTAAGTTGCAATACTCTTTCTCATATAGCTTCTTGCTCAGGACAAGAGCTGAGTCGCTTTACGCGACTTACTATGAAAACTTAACTGGTGACTGTTAAATTCCCATGAAATGGTGTAAAGAACTTTCCGTTGTCAAAGTAATAATTATTATTCATTGGATGGCACGCAGAGGTTGTTACATTTTAATAATTATTTTATTATTATTTTCTTTAGAAAATACATAAAATTCCACATTCCTAAACAAAAGCCTTGCTTTTCTATCATATACTACCAGTGTAGTTTAAACAGTATCATAGAACTGACCCTGTATTTGACTATTCTACTAGTTGGTGGAGTAAGGAGATATAAAAATCCCCCTATGTGGCACAGTACTTCACAGACAGCATCTATGTTGTGTCTCCAGACAATAATCTTTATTTTCTATGGAGAGATGCAGCAGATCAGCCAGTCAAACAGGCCTTTCAAATAGAGAATGAATTATTTATGCCAGGACCCAAATATTTTCAATCTTTTCAAAAGAAGATGAGGTGTGGCACATAATATCCCGGAATAGCAATAGCTCCTTAGTACAAAAATAAGATTTTCCCTTTCAAGAGGAATCTGGGGATTCTTAGAACCTTACGGTTTTAAGATACGACTAAAATCAAAACAGAATGCTGAGCTCTGATTTATTTTAAAGTGTAGAGTGTTTGTTTTGTTTTGTTTGTTTGTTTTTTATCATGGGAAAATGTTTATGCTCAGGACTGATCACAATTGTCAGTACTGTCAGATAAGGCACTTTTATAAAAAGTCTACTCTTATAAAGTATGAATAGAAAAGTGTCTTACAGAATTGGCATGACTAGACAAATGCAAATTCTGCTCTAAGTTAAGACTTCTATTGTTCTTCATAGAACACTGAAACCATGTCCTGTAACAAATTATCAGAAATAAGACAATTTTGAAAATAAAATAAAAGCCAAACTAGACAATTTCCTGTAATTCTAATTGAACACGCAGTCGTTGCCTACGACACTTGTATGTTCATTGCACACATCTTACATCTGCCTGGCTCCTGTTGACTGTAAAAGTAAATATGAACATAAATATGAACATAAAGGTGTCATAAGATAATGTCTTTCCAAGATTTAAAAAAAAAAAAAAAAAAAAAGAGACCAAAAAAAAGAGAAAAGAACACACGGAGTTAAAAAAATTAGGTCTTTTTTTCTTTGCCTGATCATGCCCACCGTTTATGGTTTCTTGATGGCATAAATACAGCAGAGACACATGACATCCATCCAAAGCTTTTGCAAATGTCAAGATAATCAACTAGTTTAATTATGAATTGAAAAAACTGATTTACTAAACTAAAACATACATCTGGCTACTTGATAATAGGCATCTCTCACTCTCATAGTTACATACTTCATTCAGTACAATGAAACTACAACTCTTTTGACTAATTGCTATTCTGGGCAACAACTTATCACTGCAGAAACACCACTTTCTTGCTTAATTAATTATACAATTATCCTGGTGGGCTGATGTTCTACAAATCTGTGGCCATTGACCTAATATCAAGCTGGCATTCTTGGAACAGTCTCCTTTTAATAGCTCATTGAACCATTTCAAGTAAGGTTACAGCAGAATGTAGCCCACAGCATCTGTTGCATGAAGTCAAGTGGTAGGATGTCAATATGGGTGCTCTTGGTAATTAATTTCTCCTTTTACATATTGTGCAATGAACTTTCTTGACACAGGGTGGCAAGGGTTCCCCTGTACCAACAGCCAAGTTCAGGACTGTGGTGGCAAGACGCACCAGTTTTGATATGGATCTGTTTCTACACTGTCACATATACACTATAACATACTACACACTATCACATTTCTTGCCTCAGCCTACACTTGTTAGAGAGGAAGTGGTGGCTTCAGGTTTTCAGGATTTCTTTACATTCATCAATTAGTCCCTATGCTTCGTGTTTTGTTTTGTTTTTTTCTTCCCTCAGCATAATACGTTTCACAAGCCCTAACTATATCTGCCTCTAACCAAAAGTAAGGTCACCTTTTAGGTTTTTGTTAGAGCCAGACAGGAGTGACTAGATCTTCTTTTTCCATCTGCAGTTTCTATGGCTTTCAAAAATCTTCTGCCTCCCAACCCCTTAAGTAAGTCATTGTATCAGGGAAAAGTTTAAAGGACTATGGTGCCTTAGATAAAAAAATTAAAGTTGTTTGCTTAAGATTCAAATATAAAGCCTTGCAGGAAT
The DNA here is from genome assembly GCF_036013475.1 of Columba livia. NCBI lineage: Eukaryota > Metazoa > Chordata > Aves > Columbiformes > Columbidae > Columba > Columba livia. The sequence continues at coordinate 142,054,482 of NC_088602.1, read as the reverse complement.
GTAAGATCCAACTGCAGCCACTATAGTGGCTGTATAACCATAGTTATGATCGTAAGTACATGATTCATTTGAACTGACGCCTTTCCACTAATCAAAGACAGAATTTACAAAGCTTATGTACTCAATAATCATAATATCTTTAGGTATAATAAAGTAAGAATAGTATTAATAACTTTTTTCCTCTGACTCCTGAAAAGAAAATGAAAAAATATCACCACAGCTCCAAGTAGTCAGGTAAACATACATACAGTGCTTTTTAACATTTTCTTCTTCCCCAGATCTCATATTACAGTTTTGCCATTACTAAACTGGGTAAAAAAAAAAAAAGAAGACCAAGGATTAATGTCTACAATGACATTGTTTTACTAGGTTTGGTTCAGCTATAATTAATTTCCAACTTGGCATAATCTTTTTAGTTAATCAAAGCCAAAATCTGGTCAAGTTTTAAGCCTCAGACATTAATTTATAGCTGTTTTGGCTTGTAGATCAGACAAAGAAAATGAGAGCAGAAAATAGCACTGAGAAAATGATTTGAGGAAGAAAAGGGTGCCAAATTAACACATCTATATTTAATTCCTCTAAAACCAGAATTACTTCTGAAAATTACACTGGCTTAAGGTATCCAGTGGGTTTTATTTGGTAAAAAAAAATGTGCCTAGAATAAAATACCTCATATTTTAACAATTAATCTACTTCGGTATTCTCAGTTTCAGCGCAGGAACTTAAGATGTCTCAAAGAATTGACAAGACATTATCAGATTCAGATACAGAATAGCAAAACTTTAGGTCCTTTTTCAAAATCTACCCGGTATCAGATGGATTGCAGTCTGATGTACAGTTGTATTTTCTTCCTTTCAAAAACAAATGAAATAAATTATTATATGCTCATCTCATCTTACCAGGACTAAAACCAGTGGAATTCAACCAAAAAGGAAAATTAGGAGTCTGCACTCTGCCTCTGTCCTGATTTTCCTTTGCAAAAGAATAGGAACATGTGTCTTGAACCACTTCAGATGAAGCTGAATTTACTAAATTTTAAAATTTCAAAGATTCATTTATTATAGTTATTTTAATATCTGCTCCTCTGGATTCTTGTTAGTAAAGCAGCCTTAACAAAATAATAGCAGAATTGTAGAATGTGCTAGAACCTTGTAGCTCCTTGAGAGGGAGGGGCAATGGAACATCACCTGATGTCTGTAAACTATATGGTTTAGTTGTATGATAAGGCAGTTTAAATGCTAGAATTCATGTGGGAATTCTACCTTCTACTTGCTATTTTGCCACTTGGAAATAAATCATATTCCAAATGCACATTATACTCCATTACCAAACTGTCTCATGTTTTCTGTTCATTGTTTCTGGACATATGCACATGAACAATTTTGGGGAGGTGCTAAACGAACAAATTCACATTGTTAACAGGAAAGCTAAGGAGTAATGTGCATGCTCATATTTAACAGTAAATATACATAGTGTGGCTGCTCCAAATGAACGCTCTAAACTACAGGACTTGTAGGATGACAATGGCAGCAAAGCAAGTCTTCTTCTGAAACATAAACTATCAGAAACATTCAAAACCATTCAGCAAATTCTGCTTCTTCCCTCCTTTCTCATCATTCTCCTAACACAGAAAAGCTATTGGATCCCGCTTTTCCTTCACTAACCAAAAATGCCTGTTGGCTTCTAACAGAACAAAGAGAATGAAACCCCTTAAGAACAAATTCTCTAAAGAGTCTTCATATCCATTTTAGTTTTATATATGATGGGTTATAAAAATCACAGAAACCTTTATTTCTTCAAATTCTTATCAAAACCTTCACACATTTAAATGACAGTACAAAACATTTAAAAATCAGTTTGCAGAAAGATTAAAAATGAATTAATCTTAATTTTATAAAGAGGAATTTTACCAAAACAAAACAGAACTTTACAAAGTAAATTAGTCCAAATTCCAGTTTGAAATCAGATACAGAGCTAAACTTAGCTTTAAGTTTCATACATTAGAATCATTTTGGAAGACACCGAGTTAAAACTAGATCCAAAGATCATAATAAGAACTTCATCCTTAATCACCCTGGGGTGTCCTTAAGGGAATACACATCTTAATTACTCTATTATATGCTTTAGCAATAGTCAGAGAATTAAGTAGCCCTGGAATGTAATTGACAGCACACTACATGTACTGTGGGAACACTAGAGAACTGCATCACAGCGTCCACATTAGAGACTGAAAAAACTCTACTATGCCCAATCTGAGAAGTTTAAAGATCAGAAAATACAAATGATCACAAAATTTCATCCTGCATTTCCACAAGTTTTATATGTGTAGAGTATTAGATGCTTTCTAAAATATGTCCTCATCCTTGGAAAGGTAAAGGGGCTATTATTAAGATTTTGCGAAAACCATAGCACGGATACTTCACCCCATTTTTTATACAAACCTATTTGCCCAACCGTCGTGCAGACAGTCTTAATTCTATTGGCAACAGAAGCCACAGCTGCTTGCCCAGAACAGGATTTATAGTATGGCTAAAAGCTCGAATTTATGAGAATCTTTTTTGAATTATATAGCAAAAAATATAGACTGTTATCCCCAAATTAATCCCAAATTCCACAACAGTAATAAACTGCCAAATCTCTTTCTCTCAACTCCCTCTTTTTATAGGAGGAAAAAAACAGTCAGAAAAAAAAAAAAAACAAGAGGAAAAACAGAGCAGAGTTTATTATCGCCTCACATCTCTTCAGGAAAAAACAGTATAAGTCCATGAAAAAGAACAGACTTCTCAGGTGTGTAGCATTGTTTGAAAATGTTAAACCAACTCACATGAAACATCAGTATGAAACATATGTCATGATGTTCAGGCTGCTGCATTATGTTCTATAGCGCTACTCAAAAGGACAGCATCAAAACCCTTAGTCAATCCAAAATAAGATCATCCCTGCTTGCCTTCTCCTGCTCAACCATTATTAATTTGCTCAGGTAACTAAATATAAGCCAGTAAAACAAACTCCTTCTTCAATTCAAAATTGCTGAACCAGGATGGCCCAAGCCAGTCATCTTTAAAAATAACATTACCTAGTGAAAAGTAAAGTTACCATCCTATTTCAAACTTGTGAATTATATTAAACAGCAGTATTACTTTCAGCAATAGCAGCTAAGAAACTCTATGCTTCATAGCATTAGACAGTGATTCATCTAATTCAGCATCCTGTCTCCACCACTAATTAATTTCTACTACTTAAAGGCAAAATATAATTAACTGATTGTCGAATTATTAAACAGAGCAAAGGACACAATCAAAATCCTTTCCTGACGCTTTGAGAAGATATATTAATTCAATAATACATACTATTTGACTGGTCATGTTGTAACTCAGTTATAAGCTAGTATACATACAATATAAAGAAAACTATTTAAAAGATTTCCACAAATGCCTTTTTCAACAAAATCCAACTTAACCACTTCAGCCCAAGATACTGTATATTTTCACAATCAGGCTATTTTCAGGTGAGCCTCCATTTAAGTGAAAATGAGACATACACATCTAGGTGCTATGGAAGATAGATATTTTTTTTTTTTTTGGTACAAGTGAATATTAAAAATGAAAGCAAATAAGCTCCTGCTTAAGCCAGAGTCAACTTGCAATTTACAATGCAGTAGGTTGTAAATGAAATAAAACAAAATGTTGAGTTGAATTTCCTGAATTGTTTCCACTCGTAGTCATAGCGTGCTACCAAAGCTTTAAACAGAGCTTGTGCTGTGAAATTTTACATATCAAGTCAAAAAGTATTTCCTATGGAAAATTCTTCTCACAAGTTACTCTTTACAAAAGGTCAACACATTTTGATGTGCATGAGAGTACGAAGAAGGTTCATGGTTTCACTAAGCACTGTGCTCTTTCCAGTGTGAACTCAATTATAGTCAGGTGTTTCAAAGAGAAAACATAAAAGACATTTAAATAAAATACAAGAATAAGGCAATGTGTTTTTTGTAAAGTGGTATAACAACTTCAGTTTCATTTGCAACTGCTTCTGGTATACCAGTAATGGTGGATTGCTTACAGTTTGAATACTATTCTCAGTTTATTCATATATCAGTTTTACTGGCACGTGAGTTTAAATTACTAATTTTCTACAATACACTGTTCTGCCAGACTCCTGCCAGAGATAAACTGCAAATGCACTCTTAATCCAATCTCTCAATTATTATAATACTTAACACTGTATATATTGTTCTATAGTCAGAACCATATATAAAAAATCATCCTTACTAAAAAGGGAGAGAGGGATATCTTGTAATTTTTGCAATTACTGTTACAATACCAAGATGCTTTAATCAATAAGAAAATATTTTGATAGATCTTCAGAAGATTGAAACTTGATTATACCTTTTTCTACTAGAATTCAGTAGAGGGATTCTTGTAGTAGCATCACCATTGTACATGAGTACTCCTACACTAAAAAAATAACACGGAATCTCAACTTTTACAACCATCAGCTTTTCATGACAAAAAATAATAGTGTATTATATTCAAGGCCCACTTGAATTCTAGTGCAACTAGACAAGTGTAGTACTTGGAAGGAAAATACAAGCCCTTGCAACAACTTTTGAATTTATCATTTTATTCATATGTCAGGCCTTTCTGAGTCAGTATGTCATCTAGGAAAGTTAATAAACTAAGGTGGTGTTTTAAGGAGCTGAGAACTGGACACATTTCAAGAGTTTTTCCTCCTCACTAGGGATAAACTACGTCTAAAAAAAGATATGCTGACTCTAGATTAACTTCTTTTGTAATTAGATCTTTTAAATTTTCCTTTGTTTATTAGAGGGTAACCTTTCAGTTCAGAGGTCTATTATTGACACAAATATTTTTGAAAGACAATCTGATGGCCCCAACATATCCCGTACTTTGCAAATCTGTCTGTTCTTACATTCTGGAAAGCTAAAATAACCCAACCATTTAACACTGAAAACTGATACACAAAATTGTATCAGGAAGGGCTGGGGAAATCAATTTCCATAAAAAGAAACACATATCTGATTCACAAAAGCTGTCTTTTAGAAGACTAATAATTGCATGAAATAATCTAAGTAAATAAATACCATCAAATAAATACACCTGCCTGTAACCTCATATTTTTTGAAGTTTACATTACTGGATATTTTATCTGGTGAGAAGAATAAACAAAACAGATTAAAAATCTTAACTGGTCTATTTACAGAAATATGACAATTTCAGAACAAAAGCTTGATTAAACAAGCAGAGGAAAAATCCTTATGTTGCTTGTAGTACGTATCTTAAAATGTGACACGATCCCACAAGCATCACTTCCAAGATCTACATTTACTTTTATTTAACGTAGTTAATTACCAGGGATAAAAGTTTAAAAAAATAATGAGATGAAAGACAGAAATTAAACAAAATTAGGTAAACACAAGACGGGGAAACCTGGCCTACACAGAACACTAAGTTCATTCTTAATTTGTTTTCTCATGTTTTCTAATACAAATTTAATTACTATGTTGTGATTTATTTATTGAAAGGAAGATAAGAATGTGACATGCTCAACAATGGCCAAAGTTTTTGAGGGTTTGTGCTACAAAGTGTCTAATGGTCCTTGTTAATGGCTTTCCCAGCACATTTAGCAAGTTAATATTCCAAAGACAACTGCAATAACTCCAGGTGCTTTGGTGTACAGAGGTCCTTGAAATGAGATCATTCAGTATTTGACTTCTTGCATAAGCTCAATTTGTGACACTGTTGCCTTATTAAAAAATACCAGTCACAACACGGATAGGAACTGAGAGGGTTTGGTTTTTAAACTTCAGTGCCTGGTCTGCCTGGTCTGCCTTTCATACTAAAGAAAGATCAATGTAAAGAAATATTGTCCCTTTTACAACAAATAATTCCCCAAGTACAGGAGAGTGGTTATCAGAAAGTCTAACCCATTTCCAAGCATAGAAAGATGAAACAACAGAAAAGTTTGCTGCAGTAAGTCTGCAAGGAGTAATAATTTGCTCTAAATGTAAGAAAAATGCAAGCATTTGGTTACTAACTTGGCAACCTTGTAGACGGAAGCAAAAAAATGGCAACTCCCTTTTCTTTTGCATACCACAGGAAGGGTACTTTCACAAATCAATCAGTAGGAAGACTTATCTATGTTGGAAAAACAGAAAAGGCAAGTAGTCACTCTTTTCCATTGTTGTTCAGCCCCAAGGTTCAATACCTTATTTAATGGATTTGGGGTTTGATGGATTCTAGAAGTTATTTTCCGGGACCAATGATGAATGGTTGATATAGAATCATATAATCATAGAATCATTTAGGTTGGAAGAGACCCTCAGGATGATCAAGTCCAAACATGACCAAACTCTAGCACTAAACCATGTCCCTAAGAACCTTGTCTAAAAGCCTTTTAAACACCTCCAGGGATGGTGACTCTACCACTTCCCTGGGCAGCCTGTTCCAATGCCTGACAACATTTTCCATGAAGATTTTTTTTTCCTAATATCCAATCTAAACCTCCCCTCGCTCAACTCGAGGCCATTTCCTCTTGTCCTATCATTTGCTACTTGGGAGAAGAGACCAACACCCTCCGTGCTACAACCTCCTTTCAGGTAGTTGTAGACAGCGATAAGGTCTCCCCTCAGCCTCCTTTTCTCCAGGCTGAACAGCCCCAGTTCCCTCAGCTGCTCCTCAGCAGACTTGTGCTCTAGACCCCTCATCAGCTTCATTGCCCTCCTATGAGCTCTGTACATAGCATATCTGTACATAGCTATACTTAAACAACCAATGTTGGGCATTATATTCACTCATGATACCATTTTGCTTAGCATGACATTACAAAATTATAACTGGCTGGTATCAGAGAGGATTAGTTATAATTACAGCAGTCATGACTGGAACAGAACCTAATTTCAGCCATGGACAAACACTTGATTGGAATAACCTGCATCAGTTCATTTTATCAGAACCCAAGGAATGTGTAATAGGAGTGTATTCATCATTAGATTTTCCTTCACATGTATGCCTTTTAAATAATTCAGTAGACTTGCTTAGGTGAATTTCCACAATCCAGGTAAACTGGGGATTAATTACATAGTACTTACAAAACCTAATGAAAATGGAAATAAATGATACGTATTAATGTAGCACAGTCTTAAATGCTAAAGGAGACATATTTTAGGACAAAATTAATCATAGCTTATCATGAGTGAATTAAGAGAGTCAGTGAATTCCACAATTCTGTATTTCACTCAAAAGACTAATCAGATTTACCTTATATTTGTAAACAAATGCTATTAATATATGTAGGACTCCTTATTTTGTTATCCGACTACTAATTGCCAACATGTTTGATAAACATAATAAATTCCTAAAGATATGAGTAGTCCCCAAAATGTAAAATATTACTTTTTACCTACAAAAACACATTTCACAGAATCACAGAATGATAGAATGTTAGGGATTGGAAGGGACCTCAAAAGATCATCTCGTCCAATCCCTCTGCCAGAGCAGGAACACCTGGATGAGGTTACACAGGAATGTGTCCAGGCGGGTCCTGAATGTCTCCAGAGTAGGAGACTCCAACAACCCTAATCCATGTTAAAATATTAACCATGAATTAACATTTTAAAAAATCCATGAGATTATTTTCTCAAACAAAACTACAGAACAGTTTTTGCTTTCACTGAATTATCTGATGATTCACTGGTATTCATTTTTTTTTATACATGGTAAATGGTTACTAAAAAGTTATTTAAGCTATAAGCAACCAACCAAAAAAAGCGTGATTGTTTTAAACCTAACAAACTTTATTTTTCCTGCTACCCTGAAGAATAACTCACTGCATATTTGTAGAAAAGGTTGGTTGCAGTATTTTACTCAATGGCTGGCATACCTGATGTTATTTCTCCTCAGACTACTGTGATCTCATTGACCAAAATATGGCAATTAACCACATGAGGCAACAGGAAGACTTGTATGAAGTATATTCATGCCATAGTTCCATGGTATTAAATAATGCCTTTATATAACTTGAATATAAACAGTCTATGAGAAATTAGATGCTAAATGTTGATATTGTTTAGAATCGGAGTATTCAATTAAATCCCTAATATTTTGTGTCAAATCATAGAAACTGATAAACATAAATCTTCTTTTGTCAGATGGCATTATCAGATCTTCTAATCTCCTGTTGACTGGTGATACAGTTTTCAAAAATCAATATGGTACATGAGTATATTCCTTCCTCCAACTACACACGAAGAAATTATTCCTTAAAAGGGACAAATCATTCATGCAAACTCTTCTTTAGCTCACACAAAGGCATTAAAATGTTGAAAAAATATATCTAGAAAAGATACAGAACTTACATTGAACACTACAAAACTGTTGCATTTCACAATTTGTTTATATTTTCTGAAATAAAAAGGAGGAAACGTAAATACAGCAATTACCAATAGCTCACTGGATTTTACAAAATATAAGTTCACACGGAAGAAGACAGATATATTATGCACATCTAGCACAGACCAGAAATGAAAAATGCTGTTACACAACATGTTCAGTGGCCCATTCAAAGCGGGACTGTCTGAAGAAAACTCTCATGTGAGAACTTCTACTGCAAAGTGGTCTCCAAAGAAGTAAGGAAAAGAAGGACAAAAATTCTCCAGAAGTGAAATGAGGGAGGTATGGAGTAAGCAGATATCATCAGCAGTCATGCTTAACTTTTCTCAGGAATGGAAACTTCTGAAACTGTTTTCTGGATAGGTTCCCTTTAGATGAAATCAGTATAAGTTGTATTGATGGAAACAGACATATTTCTACAGATAGTCCAATTTCAATATTAGCTAGAGCATTACTAACAGTTATTAGCAAAATTATTAATAGGCGTTCTTAATATGAGTTGTTGCAAACATATGATGACTAGAATTACTTTATACTTTTCTGCAGTCTTTGACATGGGCTTCTTTCAAGCAGAGGGTCCTAAAGGCATCATCATAGAATCAGAGAATAGTTTGGGTTGGAAGGGACCTCAAAGGTCATCTAGTCCCACCTCCCTGCAATAAGCAGGGACATCTTCAATTAGATGAGGTTGCTCAGAGCCTCATTCAGCCTGGCCTTGAACACTGCCAGGGATGGGGCATCTACCACCTCTCTGGGCAACCTGTGCAGTGCTTCACCACCCTCATTATGAAAAATTTCTTCCTCCTGCCTAGCCTGAATCTCCCCCCTTTAGTTTAAAACCATTACCACTTGTCCTACGGCAACAGGCTCTGCTAAAAAGTCTGTCCCCATCTTTCTTATAGGCCCCTTTTAAGTACTGAAAGAGTGCAATAAGGTCTCCCCGGAGCATTCTCCTGGCTGTCCCCTACAGAGTGATGCTCTCTCAGACTTGAAACTTTGCAGGCCTACCTTACACGTGAGGAACACGCCCCATAGAACCTAATTACAAAAAAAAAAAAAAAAATAAAAGAACAAAAAACAAACCTTTGCATAACATTAAGATCCCAAATTTTGCAGCAGACTTGGGATCTGGAGAGACAGCTCTCCTAGAGCTGCAGATCCTAACATCATCAGGAAGAAACACACATTGCAAGTAACTTTTGGGTATTCGCTGAAAACAAACAAACCTGCCTACCCTCTCTAACAAAGGCCTCTTGACCGGTAGATCCTAGTCTCAAGTTTTCAGTTTATTATTTAAATCAGGACTCAACCCCAGTCCTGCCCTTTTTACCTTGACAGCTCCATTCAAAACCCAACTAACAACGAGGAATTTTTATCACACCTCTTGAGGTAAATTGAACATATTCGTGCTTAAACCTAAACACATTTAATGAACAATGGACTGGACAGTCCTACCTCCATAATAAGCAGCCCCACAAGGAGTCTGCAAAGATGCAACATAAGACAATTCCTTATATACACTCGCACCAGCACCGATCATATGAGCACTGGCATGGGGCACCTTAGCCCAATGTTCAGTTCATCCTCCAGCCTCAACTCTGTTTACCAAAAGTGGCCCCTGAGCACTCACATTCCAGGATGGATTGCTACAAGACAATGCTGCAACATTTCTTACCTCATTACCAAGGCAAACCTCACTCTCTTACATGAAGTCCTTTTGTCTTTGGCATTGCTGCTTCCCGCAAATTTAAACCATTCTGAAGTTGGACTTACTTGCCTTGTCCCAGATCTTTCCTTGGTCATGAATTGCTGTTGCTGAGCAGTTAGAATTTGAATTTCCCCTTCACTAACTACATTGTCAGATTTGTGTTCCCAGCATTTTTGTTTTGTTGTGGTTTTAAGTTTCATTACTGAAAATGGTTAACCTACTTATCTGAAATTTCCCAAAATGCAGAGTGAGAAAAACATGTCATGCAGAATTTCAGGCCAAGCAGTCTAAATTAGAAGCAGCAGAAAAGACAGTCTTAAAGTGAAAGAGGTTGAGCAATCAGAACAAGCAGTGCTAAAGACAGCTGCTTGTAGTACAAACTTATTATACACTATTACAAGAATATTATTTATAGAAAATGTATAGAAATTACATTATTTTCGCAATTCATTTACCTTGAATTCTTCAACAATAATGCTCAAGGCTTCATGTCCAGCTTTTCTCATGTCTTCTAATTCCTGTTTATGCTTTTCCTGTACAAAAGAATGGAAAGATTATATATAACATTGGCACTTGACATAAAAAAATTAATTAGGAGAGTAAAGACAAACTATTTTCCTCATTTTTTATATCTTTCATGAAGAAATGTACGTCTTGGCCTTTTAAACACTATATATAAGCTAAATTGAAGTTGGTCCTAGTATTAAGCTTATTTTATTTCTTAATTTTATTTTATTAGTCCCCAGATAACGCTAAATGGTTCTCCAAATGTTTCAAAATTTTTCTTTGTTACCCTGATTTTTCTGGTTTCTCGGCATACCTGTGAATGGCAGGACGTCCAAATCACTCTCTTTGTAAATGTTATTCACTGCGTATATTAATAAAAATGTTGCCATGGACTAGTATGAGATTCAGCTTCCTCAGAAGAGCAAATCCTTTTTTTATTCTTAAGGTTCCCAGGAAAGTGTTCTTGCATGAGACATTTTGAATATATTTTTCAAATAAAGCTCTACAGTTTACTTTTATTTTATTCACACTATTATTTAAAAATAACATGAATAAGAACATTCTAATATTTTTGCTTTTAGCTAAAAATGCTTGCCTGTTGTTTGCTCTCTGTGTCTGCAATGAGAACACCTCATTAGATTCCCATCAGCATTTCCTGCTTACCAATGAGCAGCACTACTGCTTCAAATCACCAACTAGCAAAAAGATGAAAAACTTTCCCTCCTCCCTCCTTCTTTGCTTCAGAGATCTGTTCTTAAATCAGCTAGTACAGCAAGGCCCACGTGCTTTAAATCACCTTAGAAAACTGGTGCAGAAAGCAGCCATTCACCACAAAACTTACCTTGTAGTGATTACAGGGCAAAACCAGACACAACTTACATTATATATTTATTGCTTTTAAGATAGAATTCAAATTGAAATTAATTAATAAAATTCCATGTTTTCTAAGATCTTTATGTTTGAAATAAGTGAAACCTAGTGTCTAACAAAGCAGGTTCAATTTTATTATAAAAGGACATATAACATCATTGTGCTGGGTTGGCTAAGATGGGGTAATTTCTACACTGCCAGGATGGCTGACCCAGAAGCAAGTCCCCTCACAATCAGACTCTCTATCAAGTGACCTTGAAGAAGAATGATTCTGAGTGGGGCCCTGAGCAACAGGAAGACTTTGAACAGATTAAGCCAGAGATAGTCCATGCCATAGCTCTTGGGCCAGTCTAGGCAGGACAAGATGTTAAAAAATGTGCTCTACATCACAGCTGGGGAGAATGGCCCTACCTGGAGCCTTTGGCAGAAAACACCAGAGGAGACTCAAGGCTGACCCCTGGGATTTTGAAGTCGGGGATACAGAGGACCCAAGGTCTGCTACACTCAAACTGAAAATGAGATATTGGCAGCATATTAAGGGGTTCAAGCTGCTTCTGAAGTGGTTGGTACTGAAGCACATCTCCTCCTGGCACCTCGACTGCCAGGGTTGGGCTGGATGTTCAAAGGGCAACTGATGCCATGTGGAGTAAGTGGGTTGTATTGATCACACGATGGGCTTGAATGAAGAACCTTGATCACCCAGGGATCTTACAAGTGATCACAGACTGGCCAGAGTGTAAAGATTTTGGAGTATTGCCAGAAAAGGAGGTGACACATGCTGAAGAGGCACCATTGCATAATAAGTTACAAAAGAATGAGAAACGATATGTCCTGTTCACTGATGTGTCCTGTCCTGTCAGACTTATTTTATTTCATTATATTTACTTGCCTTTAAGTTGATATATTTTTCTACTAACTTTTAAAGAGGCAGACTGTATTGAACTGTTGGGGGAAAGTGCATGTCACCCACAGAGTCTGCACAGATTCCCTGCTAACTTTCCACTCTGGCATTCCTGCATGTGTCACACATACTGTAAAAGCAATAAATGAAAGCATGTACAGGAAAGGAAGAAAAGGTACTTGTTTCACTTCTCATCTGATTCAAAGCTACTGCAATTCCTGTCATTATCAAAACTGGATGCTTAGAAAAATTACTTTGTGTCAGTGCATCTAACATGTATCAAAACCAGCATCAAAAGAAGAGACTTGCCAATTAGGGACACCAAACACAGCCACTTGAAAAGGAAGTAAATGTCTACATATCTTTTTATAATAATCAGCCCACAACGGTAAACACCATAATAATTTCACAATCTAAGTTCTACAGCAGACATAACTTGGAGAAGCTTGGAGAAGAAGAGACTGAGGGGAGACCTCATGGCAGCTACAGCTTCCTCACAATGGGAGGAGGAGAGGCAGGCACTGATCTCTTTGGTGACCAATGACAGAACCCAAGGGAATGTCAGGAAGATGTGTCAGGGGAGGTTTAGGTTGGACATTAGGAAAAGGTTCTTCCCCCAGAGGGTGGTGGAGCACTGGCACAGGCTCCCCAGGGAGGTGTCACAGCCCCAAGCCTGACAGTGTTCAAGAAGAGACTGGACAACACCCTCAGACACACGGTGTGAACTGTGGGGTTGTCCTGTGCAGGGACAGGAGTTGGACTCACTGATCCTTGCGGGTCCCTTCCAACTCAGGACATTCTATGAGAACTAACACCCAAAAGCTCTAAAGTTTTTAAAGTAACTGAAGAAATTAATTTATATTAATATCACGCCTATTGAATTAATGACATTTTCTCCACGGGTATTTTTTCCCCACTGATTTTTATCTTGTGATCAGAGGAAAAAAAATTTAATGTAATACTCCCTATTTTTATTACATTATAAATAATCACAATTTATAACATTAAAGAAGATCAGAGCAGTAATACACAGATAAAGCAAAATCCAGTACTGCAAAGAAACACTATGAGATCACATTTATATGTGGGAAAAATGATAGATGAAATAAAATCAATTTTAGGATAAGATCCCAAATTTTTGTCCACTTTTACAAATAACCAAATATGAGCCATAAAATAAAACCCTGTATTTTGGGATCAACTGATTTTATGTGCTTTTTACATTTTACATCACTTACTCACAAACCCTGTTTTAAAAAGTCAGGAAAATCTTGCTAATAAAATGGTAAGTTAACAGAAAGCACTCAGGTTTTAACTGTACAAATGTTTCAGTAACACCTGTTAGCAGTGTCATAGTATTATATGTAACGTGCGAGCCAGTTATCTGAGTTGATGCTGACTGCCCGTCTTCCGTAAGGCTATGGTATCTGCAGAAGAGCTGCAAGTCCAAGCCAACATCTTAGAAAGTGATGTACTCTCTTCACTCCTAATTTCTGTAGTAATGCAAAATGGCAAACTGTAGTTCCCTGCAGGCAACTAAATGATAATACAAATTTCAACTCCACCTTACAGAGTCTTGCTGTACACAATTACATCATTAAGACTCTTCACATTGGATTAAATTCCTCCATTACATCAAGATTTTCCTCTCCACAAAAGTTATCAGTTTTTGTTCTTTCAAAGCAACACCTTAAAAGATAATAAATAACATCTAGTATCTTCATGATTTTGTTAAGAAACTAGTAACTTCTCATTTGTAGATACAGATTTCCTCCAATTCACGGAAGTCTACTTTTCTCTAAAGAAAAAATAACATCCTGAATACAACAGAACAGAAATACTGGAAAATTGGGTTAAACATGATGAGAATCAGTCCATAAAGGCTAATTAATATACACACTAGAGTGTGCTATTGTATATAAAATACAGATTGGTCACTATTATTATTCATGTGAAATAGGAATGTGAACTCTATAGAACTAAGACACGGGTCTATAGCAAAGCAAATATTTTTACTTTGGCCATATCACCAACATTCTAGTGAAAGGATCCATCTGAGAACCTAATGATAAGACCAAACATTTTTATAGGAAGGAAAGAAAGATTTCAGATTTACCTACACAACCAAAAGAACATACAGTATGCACAATCTTAAGCTCACCACCAGAACCAAGGAGATATTATATTTTATACAAGTAAATATCATTATTACCTGAAGTATACAACAACAGAAGACTTTGAAGTGTATAACAAAGTGAGGTAGTGAACAAACTTTCACAAACAACTTCTGAATACAGTGAGCTGAGCCAGAGCTGAGGGAGTGTGAATGGACCAGTCTGCTGGGAGACATTATGACTGATTAAATGCGAAAAACTATGTAAAGAAAATATCATGGAAGAGTCTGTACATGCCCAAAACTGAAACATAACTATAGTTCACATGACACATGTAACTAAATTCTTCAAGTATTTGCAGTGTGTAACATGGATCTCTACCCTATCACATTTAAGACATCAATATTGTGTGAAGAACAACTACAGTTGTTCTCTACAGAGTTACAGCTCATTTGTTCTACAGGTTGTAAATACAGAGATTCTCCACTGAAGACATTAAACATGAAAAACAAGAGCTAACTCACATTTAGAACAACCTGTTAATTAACAATAAATGTTCTTAGTATTAATATACATTTTGCTAGCAAAACTGTATGATATGGTGAATAGCATAGTACATTTGGCTCACAAAGCTGCCTCTGACTGCCTTCAGGTTTCTAAAACATTATATAGATAGTTACTTCTTTGAGAGAGAGCTATAACTGTGTCAGGGCATCTTGTGCCACTGATGCTTTCCTACTTCTGTATGAAATCTAAATGACAGGATATAATAGCCAGAGAAAGCAAAGAGGAAAGTGCAAACAGGAGAACAATCACAGGGAAGTTGATGAAAGAGAATGCTTCCATTAAACACAGTAAGCATGAAAGGAATTATTGTCTTCATTAAGACATTCTCATGTCTTTTATCTCAAGAGCATCAATCTTCAGAATAAATTAAATTCCACCACTGTTCAGAAAGAACAAAATATTAACTTGCAAAGGATTGCCAGCTGTCATCAACAGCCACTGATGCTGAAGTCAGTCACATTTCTATATACTATATATATTTTAAAATATATTAGTATTTATGTGTTACTCTACTACAGTATACTACAATATTATATAAAAATTGTATGAAAAAACTAAACAAGGAGAGTTTTCCTTCTCTCTCTAAATAGGAAACTGACCTGCAGACTGCAGAGGGACAAAAAAAAGACTGCAGAAGATTGGATCAAGTCAATGACTACAGAGTCAAGTAAAACTGCCAGGAGGCCTGTGTGGGTGAACAAGGAGCCCCTGGCAAAACTGAAAAACAGACAGGAAGTATACACAGCTCGGAAGCAAGAACAGGTAGTCCAGGAAGAATGCGGACATCGTCCAAGCATGCAGGGATGAGGTTAGGAAAGCCAAAGCCCAGCTGGAATTGAATCTGGCAAGGGATGTCAAAACTAAGATGGGCTTCTATAAGAAGACAAAAAGAAGGCTAGGGAAAATGTAGGGCCCACTACTGAAGAAGATGGTGGACCTTGTCACATAGGACATATAAAAAGGCTGAGGTACTGAAAGCCTTTACTACCAAGACCAGCCTCCAGGAATCCCAGTTACCAGGGAAAAGTCTGGAGCAAGGATTAATTACCCTTAGCAGAAGGCGATCACGTCAGGAAATACTTTAGCAAACTAGAAATAATTAAGTCCATGAGGCCTGATGAGATGCATCCACAAATGCTGAGGGAGCTGGTTGATGTCATTGCAAGGCCCCACCTCAGTACTCTCAGATTAACCATGGCAATTGGGAGAAATACCTGAGGACTGGAGATATGAAAATTACAGTCTTGTCTTCAAAAACAGCAGGCTGGTTAGCTTCACCTCAGTATTTGGGAAGGTGATGGAGCAGCTAATCCTAGAAACTATCACAGGGCACAGGAAGGACAAGGAAGTCATCAGTAGTCAGCATGGCTTCACCAAGAGGAGAGCAGGAACATCATCTAACAAAACTCCAGTAAGGTCTTTGACAATGTCTCACCTAAGAACCTCATAGAGAAGCTGTTGAAGTGAGGGCTGGATAAGCAGAAAGTGAGGTGGACTGAAAACTGGATGACCTGCGAGGTCCAGAGGGTGGCAATCAGTGGTATGGCATCTATAGCTTGAGGTCAGAAACTAGTGGTGCACTTCAGAGGTAAATTCTGGGGCTGATCCTGTTTAATACCTTCATTAATGACCTGGATGATAAGGCAGTATGTAGCCCCAGCAAGTTTGCAAGTGTCACAAAACTGGGAGAAGTAGCTTGTATGTCAGACAGTGGAGCTGCCATCCACGGGAACTTATGAGGCTGGAGATATCGGCTAGCAGGAACCTCGTGAAATTCAGTGAAGGGAAGTGCAAAGTCCTGTACCTGGGGAGGAACAACCCCATGCAGCAGCATATGCTGGGGGACACCCAACTGGAAAGAGCTTCACAGAAAAGGACCTGACAGGTCCCAGTGGACAAGAAGTTGAACAAGAGCCAGCAATGTGCCTTCACCACAAAGGTGGCCAACCATACCCTGGGCTACATGAGGCAAAGTACTGGCCCCAGGTCAAGGGAGGTGATACTCCCCCTCTACTCAGCACTGGTGAGACCACACTTGGAGTATTTTGTCAAGCTCTGGGCTCCCCAGTACAAAAACATACAGACATGCTGGAAACCAAACTGGAGTCCAACAAAGGGTCACAAAGATCATGATGGAACTGAAGAATCTTTCACACAAAGAGAGACTCAGAGAGTTGGGACTGTTTAGTCTGGAGAAGATAAGGCTCAGGGGGATCTTATCAATGTATATAAATCCCTAAAGGGAAGGTGCAAAGAGGATGGAGCCCAGTTCTCTTCAGTGGTGCAAATGACAAGAGGCAATAGACACAAATTGAAACACAGGAGGTTCCATCTGAACATCAGGAAACACTTTTTTATGGTGAGAGTGATCGAGCACTGGCACAGGTTGTCCAGAGTCTCCCTTCTTGGAGATATTCAAAAGCCATTTGGACACAGTCCTGGGCAACTGGCTCTAGATAGCCCTGCTTGAGAAGGGGGTTGGAGTAGATGACCTCCAGAGGTCCACTCCAACCTCGACCATTCTGTGAACCACAATCATATTTACCCAGTCCTAATCTTATACGTATTAATCATGAGGCTACTTGTTTTTCCTCAAAACTTTTCCACAGAAAGCACTACAAAGAACTTGCTGTTGTATTACAAAGCAAACAGTGGACTGCTGCATATTTATGGACCTATCACAGGTAAACTCTTCCAAAGGACTCACTGCCTACAGTTCACTACAGCATATATGTTTTTTCAATATTTATTCTGGGTACGACCTTTTATTCCTAGTTTCAAATATATGAAACTTCAAATTTCACAGTGAATAGTAATCAGAACCACCATTTATATTAACAAAACTATAATTGAACTAAATTGGTAACATTTGCCTCTGCAGCTTTGTTAACCTTTGAGAAGTCATCAACATATGTTTAGAAAAACAACTAATTGAAATAATGCATAATGAATTTTCATAGACTTGTAACAACACATAATGATGTTCATATACATTCCTAGAGGACAGCCTTAGTCTTTTCACATATGTTTAAGAAAACAAAGAAACTTGACACTCAGTCCAATAGCTTCAAAAGCATGCAGGCAGAAATTCTACTTAGGCATGAATAAAAACTTTCTAAGGTTTGATTCTAGAGGATACAAAGTAACAACTCATGGCACCCTTGCATGTAAAGACTCTAAGATTAACATATCTTTGAAATTTTTCCAGTGTAATAAAAGAACAAATTGTTTTCTTCCTTCCTTGTTTTTGCAGTATAGAAAATAAGCTAAACTATAATGTAAACAATACTATTTACTACAATATCAACAGAAAAAGTTAGATCTTTATATTTGGATCTCCTTTTCATTTGCAGTATATGAACTATTTTATTTGGCTGCTTCTTGTTACAAAGCTCAGGAAGAAAACAATGGTGATATACTTACGTCTTCTTCCAATCGTGCCTTCCTTCCTGATTTGTAAATACATTTTTGAACACTAAAAACATTCCAAATCAGACATACTATCTGAAAACTAGCTGATCAACACCTTATTTTCCCATGAAAGTACAAGCAAAGCAGCTCTAACACAAATGCTTTTTTGTCTGTTTGTTCCCTGAACATAACACACGAAGGGTATGATGTTCAAGTTGAACAAAAATTACAGAACTTGCAGGACAACCAGAGAGACAAATAAGCATCTTTTCATCCAGCTGTTGTACTTGTACAATAGAAAGATGACAAGAATTTAGATACCAGGACAGAATGAACAACAGTTTGGGAAACTGAGCATCAAAACAAGGAGCTTGGAATAATACAAATGCCAAGAAAAAAAAGTACTGAAGAAGACAACAGGAAAGCCTTATCTAGACTTGCTCCATTGAAGATCTGCAAGACAAGCTTCTTTTGACCTTGTTGCTCAAGAGAAAAGATGTTTATAAAATAAAATCAAAGACTTCGCAGTTAGACCATATTGCTCAACCCATAATGGAAACTACATATGCAACTTACTCCAACATTTTCCTTGCATTCGGAGAACTACTATCAAATTGTAAACTTCTAGATTAAATCATTTGTTATTTGTTTTACCTACCTGACAAATTCATAAATAATCTAAGCATGTAGGGGGAAAACACAAACAAACAAACCACAAAAAAATTACAGTCAAAAGAGACACAAGACCCTCTCCAAAGACAAGAAAAAAGTAAATCAAGAAAGCAGAACTAACTTCTCCCTCATTTTAAGATACAATAGTATTACTATGGTTGCTGAAGGAAAAGGTTTGTTGCCTAACCTCAGAAAAATTCCAGCTAGAAGGAAGCATCTTCCACAGTCCAGAAAAAGGTACTCAAATTGCAGATGCACATACTTCATAACAAGTCATTCTCACTTCTTGTTGTGTAACTTAAGGAACTACTTATGCAATTGCACATTCTGAATGACTATATTTTGCTTACTGTAAAACCTCACATAGGATAATAGATATGTTGCATAGTGTGACCTCCTATTCTGACAAGGCAGATATCTTTAAAAACACCAAAAATATTATATTCCATACAAGAGTGATTTAAGTTTACAGTAACTGATATTCTGTGTAACATTTAAAGTATTGCATTAATCAGATTTTTGGTTCAGGCATTCCTGGCCCTGCCCTTAACTGCTAATGTCTTTTTGCTGGCAATGAGGTAGGCCAGATTAGAGTAAAATATTCCAAATAATTCAGCCTGGGGAGTATCCTCTGGATTTGCATTATGACTTTAGTGACTGGGAGTGGGCTATTTATTTTTCTCAGTTTATGACCAGAGTATTAAATCACAAAATCACACAATCATTAAGGTTGGAAGGGATCTCTGGAGGTCATGTAGTTGAACCGCCTCCTGAAAGCAAGACCAACACGGAATTTAGACCAGATTGTTCAGATTCTTGTCCAGACAGACACAGAAATCCTCCAAGGATCAAGATTTCACAACCTCGCTGGATAAACACCCCAATGCTTATCTTCATCATAAAAGTATTTTCTTTTCCTTATACCAAGCTGCAACTTCCAGCGTTTCAATGTATGACTACTTCTACTTGTCCTCCTGCTACAGATCTCTGCAGAGCCTGCCTGGCTTCATTTTTCTGACAACCTCGTATGCACTGGACATCTGCTATCAGGTTCCCCCTAAGCTTCCTCTTCTCCAGGTTGAGGTCAAGATATACAGTGTCAACTGCATTCCTCTCATCCACAGTCTAGGTGTTTCATCACAGAAGGCAATCAGGTTGTTCAGGAATAATTTATCTTTTGGTAAATCCATGCTGGCTATTCCCAGTCACCTTCTTCATGGGCCAAGAAATGGCTGCCAAGAGCACTTGCACCATGATTTTCCCAAGGACCAAAAGGCTGGCAAGTCTGGATCCATACATCATCCTTCTTGTCTTTTTCCAGAATTTTGCAGAATTCTCTCACAGTGACAGCCAGCTCACTCATCACCTAACCAAACCAGTCTGTTCTTCTGATTTCTGTGGTCTGAAGCTGCCAACCTCACCTCTTCTTCCTCTCTGCCTTCCTAATGACCATCCATACTAGAGATCTAGCTACACAGAGTACCCAAACACATCATAGTTATTTCAACAATGTCATAAGTCAGCCTCTGCACGTGGAGCTCTAGCTCCTCCTGCTTTCTTCCCAGTTTGTATGTATTTGCTTACGCACATTTGACATGGGCCCCTGAAAATCTATTCAATTTTTGTGTTGCTGGATGAGTGGAAGTCTGGTTTTGGTTACTTGTTTTACCACCTCCCACCTTTGAGGTGACTAAAATCACACTTTCTCAAAATAAATAAATGTTAAACTCATATATGAAAGAAGAAATCTAGTCTTGCTTCCTTTCCTTTACTAGCAACACATAAGATGGGCAAAAAGAGATGACTACTTAGTTCCTAACTCTGTGTTTAAGAACTTTGGCTTGATTAGCAAAGATGATGACAAAGTCTAGCTGTCTGTCATCAATGAAGTTCAAGTTGTACAGTGTTTGTAAAAAACACACACCACCAAAACACTCACAAAAAAGCCCTTATACTTTAGAGCCTAGATACAGGCCTACACACATAACGAGCATTCCCATGTGAAAACTATAACATGCATGTACTTATTTACCTAAGGTACTTGCTGTGAAACACTGATGTCATTGAACTAAAAGCGAAACTACTTACTCAAGAAGATAAAAGTTAACATTTCTGAGGGTGAGGTGGGTGTAAAATTTCAATGTAACAAAATGATGATACATTTAATCTACTCTCTTCCTCTAAGCAGACTCTTAAATCACAAAAACCTAACTTTTTTTTTTTTTATTTATTTAAGCCAGAACCAATCGGATGTAACATTCTGAAAAACACAGCAATGACTGATACCTCATTAAGTCATAGGTAACTAAGAGCTATTATAATGTTGGGTGTTAACTGGGTTTCTTTTACTTGCTTTTGTTCAGGTTTTTGTTTGGTTGTTTCTTTTTTGTTTTTGTTGTTGGGAGGCGGTTGGGGTTTTTTGTGGTTTTGGGGTGGTTTTGTTTGGTTGGTCTGGTTTTAGTGTGTGTGGTTTGGTTTTGTTTTTTTAATTTAATTCCAAATTGAAAAACACATAGATCTGCTAGATTTTAAAAACTACAGATCATTAAGTTATGTCATGCAATCCACTTCTTAAAAATGTTACTATTGTAGAAGGTGACCACAAAATGCAAATGGATACACAGAGATGAATATTGAAAATTCTAAATCTATAGTGAAAACAACAAAAATAGACATATATCCCTGCTTTTCAAAAAATACTCTAAGAGGAATACAACTGAAGAATGTTGACAGGGACGTGGCTTATTAATAGTATACACTCCATTTATTTCTCAATCTTGATGATATCAACACTTAAAAACAAAAGAAATTGTGAGAAAGATTCCTTGCGAAACAATACCATTTCTTTTGTTAATGGGAATCAGTCTTTTTGAAAGCAAAAGAACAGAGTATTAGTTGAAGGATGGAACATGAATTTAGGGAAAATGTTAGACAAAAAAAAAAATCAGTCAAATCTGGCCTTCAGCTGAAGCTTTTATTTACTTCAGTTGAATCTGTACAGGGATATGCAAAGAATTTCCCCCTACAGAAAGCCTTCAACAAGGAAAGAACTGGGAAAAACAAATAAACAAAACTAACTGCCTAGCAACTTCTCTCCTGCCCAAACAAGGAGCAGAGATAAAGTAACCTGAACAGAATCAACATGCATTTATTGTTTTGTCTTCTTAGAGTCTTTCATTTTTCCATTGTCTTAATTTGAGAACCGCACTCCCATCCAAGACTTGCACAAGCAGTGATTGACTTTTCCCTTACTGTATCTAACAGTCATTTACCCTCTAAATGTTTTTTTGCCATTATATTGTTTCTAAAATATACTCTACCCCCCTTTTCCCTCCAACAATGGTAAAACCTTCATCTTTGAATTTTTTAATTAGACAACAGTAACTCCACAGCTCACTTCTTTAATCTATTCAATATGTTACAGTTAAAAACAAAACAAAACAAAAAAATCACCGCCCCAAAGCAAAACAATAACAGCAAGAACCCTCCTATTGCTGAAGAAGTGAGAGGGAGAAGCAAAATGGTTCTCATTTGGACATAAATATCACTTCTTCTAAGTCTACAAACTCAGACCATACATATGCTGTCCCTTTCGAGAATCCCATGGTTCCTTTGCACAAGCCAATTCACAGGGACGCAGAAACCAGCCCATACTTACCTTATTGCAAAAGACAAATCAAAATCTAAACAGATTTTAAAAAGCTGTAGCATTAGGACTGAATTTGACGGAATGCTTTAGCTGTAATTAACTTTGTTAGAAACTTTTTGATATTTCACACTACATCAGGCCTCCCACGAATTGGCTAATCCAGATAAGAAAAACCACAATCAAGACACATTCTTGTTCTGATCAGCTCCCCTCTTCAGAGAGGCACAAACATTGCTTAAGGTAAGGCTCTTGGCTAAAGGCCTTTTCAAAAGTGAAAGGAAATCCTGCTGAAATATAGCCTTCCTCAACTGGATGCATGCAGATTTATTAAGCATATGTAAAGGTATTTAAAGACTGGAGGCCATATTTATAAACTTAAAGTAGTGCAGCAGAGATTAAAAATACAAAATATAAAAAAAATAATAAAAAATTGTTTCTTCCTTAAAAAAATACTGTTGGGTGTCTATTGTGCAAGGGAAGATTCATCAGCTATGGCAGAGATTGGTATCTGACAAGGTAAGTTAATTGGTAGTGACAAAATAGGAATGTGTTGAAAGTTTATGAAATACTGTCATAGGAATTGCAACGCCTCAAAGAGCTGCTATTTTTATTTAATAAACATTCAGTTCTCAAAAGTATGTGCAAGCAAAGACAGATAACTTGGATATAAGAAGAAAAAACTTCTTCTCAGTAAGGGTGCCAGAGCACTGGAACAGGCTGCCCAGGGAGGTTGTGGAGTCTCCTTCTCTGGAGACATTCAAAACCCGCTTGGACATGTTCCTGTGCAACCTCACCTAGGCGTTCCTGCTCCAGCAGGGGGATTGGACTAGATGATCTTTTGAGGTCCCTTCCAATCCCAAACATACTGTGATACTGTGAATGGGGGCAAGTTCCTCTAGACCAAGGGGGTCAAACTCATTTTCACCAGGGGCCACATCAGCCTCGCGGCTGCCTTCAAAGGGCCGAAAGTAATTTTAGGACTGTACAAATGTAACTACTCCTACATTTATACAGTCCTAAAATTACATTCGGCCCTTTGAAGGCAGCTGCGAGGCTGATGTGGCCACCGGTGAAACTGAGCTTGACACCCCTGCACTAGACCTTATCCATCAAGAACTATCTCAATAAAGTATTATGCAAAATATGAGATCTCTTCAGACTCTCCTGCAGTCTTCATTACAGGACAGCTACAAAATCCTCCTTCTCCTTGCACACAAGATGTCCACTGCATTTTTGGCTGAATATCATAAAACCCTGAACAATTTTCCTCAGTTAACACTGCCACCATATTTTTAGCAAATAACAACACTATAAGATATCTAAGATATCTAAGACCTGCTTAATGTAGCTTAAAACAATAACACTGAGTGTGGCAAGGTGATACACGGCTAAAATGAATCTTCATAAGCAATGGGTCCAAGTCCCATTCACTGAAGCAACTTCTCAGCATGCCAGCTGCCTGCAGCTGCTTTCTGGCTGGTAACCAGGGGGTTCTGTGCAGGTATTGGAATTCCCAGGTGGCAGAGACATGATCACACTCCATAGGAAATCCAGGCATTATTCTCTTCTGGTGACCAAATTTATTTGGTCACTACTTACAAGGGGGAAGTTCCCGAATGAAGTAGACCCGATACAAATTATAATATTGGAAAAATACCAGATAAACACTGGAAAATTCAGAAGGAAGGAAGGAGAGCGAAACCTCCCTATAAGTAGCTAATTTCATGATAATCTATTACAGTTTTTCTTGTGTTCAAGCCTAAATGTTAGCACAACTCATTATTAAAAACCTCACTGAAAATTGCGACTGCTACATAAAAATAGAAAGCATGAGATTTAATATTCCTTAATGGAAACAAGCATCAAGTGTCTTCTTATTTTAAAATGTAATTATAAAAATTACACTATCACAGAACTGTAATAATAATATCTTCTTATGAGTTTTAAATAGTAGTTATTAAATAGTACAAAGAGTCGTTTCTGATTTTCGTTTTCTTGGGGTGTGTTTTATTTATAAAAAAAAGAAAAACAAAACGTAAAACAGTGCCACAAAAGCAGGCAAACTGAAACACTGCCTGAAATTATGGTTTATAGTTCATGAAGATGGAAATGGGCATCTCCTTTTCTTATTTACCACTAACGAGAAGGCTCTTCAATCAAAAAGTACTATTGTTATACAGCTTGCATATAAAGGATGTCCAGAATATTTTTCATTCCTTCTTGCTTATGAGCTCAAACTATGTTCTTCCTTCTTAGCTTCCCTGAAGTCACCTAGCCTTATTCCAAACTTCTACCTAGCAGATGAACGGAAATTTGCTTTTCAATGACACACTTGCTTCTTTCTATATACTTGTCTCAAAATTCAGACTGTACCCTCAGCCTTTTGAAAACTTAGCATAGGAAATTGGATTGTTCCCTCTACATAAACAGAAACTACCTTAAGAGAAGAATTACTAGTTAAAATTATTCTTAACACATAGAACATATTACAGTACACAAATAAATTAAAAATTTCTCTCAGTCCTATATCACAGTATTTTGGCTTATTTTTTAAAGCACTAATGAGACTTGAATTTTTCTATTATAAATTAAAATTCATTATGGTATTTATTTCTGGAAATTAACATTAATTACCCTAAACAATCATTTGCTTGAGAA
This sequence comes from Columba livia, assembly GCF_036013475.1. Classification (NCBI taxonomy): domain Eukaryota; kingdom Metazoa; phylum Chordata; class Aves; order Columbiformes; family Columbidae; genus Columba; species Columba livia. The sequence continues at coordinate 142,029,014 of NC_088602.1, read as the reverse complement.
TCCTTAAATTTGTATACCTAAACCCTAAATATTGTCTGTCTAGCAATACATTCAAGTGATAGGTTTATTTTTAAGGAATTGCACGGGATTTGGAAAGTCTGTTTTATCTCAACATCCTTCACATTTAAGAACAGATGTTCTAGTTTTCATTACTATCAGTTATTTTTAAATGATAAACCTTTAGCCAAGAAAAACCTTTCAAATTATGAACAAGTTCCAACACCACATGTGTAATATATATAAATAAAATTTAATATGTATTGAAGAAGTAAATGTAAAGGTCTTTAATTAATAGGTTAGTCAGGAAATATAGTTTTCACCAATGTAGTAAACTGTATTCTGCAGCCATTCCCAGTTAAATATGAACCAAATATGAGGTTGGTGCAAATGGAACTGCAGTTTTCACATGGTTGAAATTTTCCGTTTTATACTGGAATATGTTCTTAAAAAAACGTGCTTATATTATCCATCATTTTAATCCTCTTACAACCCTGTGAGAAGTTGCCAAAGAACAAAAGATTGACTAATCTACAGTCATTCGGCATTTGAAGCAAATTGGAAAGGTGAAAAAGCTCATTTAGTGGGTGCCTCATGAACTGACAGAAAATAAAATCATCGTTTTGAAGTGTCATGTTCTCTTCTTCCACGCAACAACAACCCATTTCTCAATCGGATTGTGACATGTGACAAAAAGTGTATTGTATGCGACAATAAGCTCAGTGGTTGGGCCGAAAAGAACCTCCAAAGCACTTCCCAAAGCCAAACTTGCACCAAAAAAAAGGTCACAGTCACTGTTTGGTGATCTGTTGCTGCTCTGATTCACTACAGCGTTCTGAATACCGGCAAAATCTGAAAAGTGTGCCCAGCAAATCAATGAGACGCACCAAAAACTGCAACGCCTGCAGCCAGCATTGGTCAACAGAAAGGGTCCAATTCTTCTCCATGTTATTACCCAACCACACGTCGCACAAACAATGCTTCAAATGTTGAACAAATTGGTCTACGAAATTTTGCCTCATCTGCCATACTCCCCTGACCTCTCGCCAACTGACTGCCACTTCTTCAAGCATCTCGACAACTTTTTGCAGGGGAAACACTTCCACAACCAGCAAGATGCAAAAAAATACTTTCTAAGAGTTTGTCAAATTCCAAAGCATGGTTTTTCATGCTACAGGAATAAACAAACTTATTTCTCATTGGCAAAAATGTGTTGATTTTACTGGTTCCTACTTTGATTAAAAATGATGTGTTTGAGCCTAGTTAGAATTATCTAAAATTCACAGCCCAAAACCACAGTTGCTTTTGCACCAACCTAATAAAATGATTTAGCATTTAAAAGGCAACGAATAGACAAGCTGTCAAAATTTTTTCAAAAATGTCACCCTAATACTTGCTATGCATTTTATTTCTCCCAAGTATACAAGCATGAAATTTAAAAAAAAAAAAAAAAAGCTGTTAAAAGTATTAACTAATGTTTGTTAATATTGGCCAAGATTTAGTATTTCAGTAATGGTCAAGTACTCACAATAATTACACTGTATCAGATGCTTTGCACTGAATACAGGCAGGGCTCAAGTGGATACACAGGCATGGAGTTGCTTTGGTACTGTTCCCCACATTTTTTAAGAAAGTGCATGCCAAGTGACAGATAATAGACCTACAAACATTGCCTTAACAGTACAATTATCCAAGTTCTAGTTGATGTGAGCTTCTTAATTTTGAGTACATTTTGCACATTTCCACTATACTGCCAATAATCCAACAACATACTATTTCTACAAAAGCTAGATCCAGTGAAAACCTTGATGAGACAAGCTTGGCGGTAAAGAGCTCCAGTTTATCTGTATTAAATATATTTGGACATTTCACAACTGTCACAGTCAGAACTTCCATGTTAAATAGAAAAAGAGAAAAAGAGGAATCATCCTGAACACACTCACTGTGAATGCACAAATGGAGAAGTGCAGTAGCTGTGACAGCCTTGTAATACACTGAATATGAATTAGTCAATATATAGAAATAAATCTAGGATACACTGGCATAAGACAGGTCAGGCCAGTTGAAAAGCAGTCAGGACAGGAATGTCAGTTCCAAATAAATATTTTTACTTGCACATACTTACACGCCAGAAAAATGAAAGTTGTCTAAGCACAATTTCGTGCATACCTTTAAAATCAGACATCGAAAGGAAGCATATAATATGTGACACTAACTGAATACTACAGTACACAGCAAATTAGGCATTCAAAGCTGTTAAGTAACAACACAATAGTGTTACAGACACATATTTAAGCAGAGCATAATTTTAGAACAAAATTAGCATGCTTAGTCTTCTAATTAACTGTTCTGAAACAAGACAATAAAATAATTCATAGAGGCAAGGGAGCAGAATCTTTTCCTAAAAGAAAGAAGTTATTTTTCCTCATACTGTGGAAAAACAATTTAGAGAAAAGAAGACACCAAAACTGGGGGGAAAAAAACAGGCCGAAAGATAAACAGCTCTGAAATTATTAATAAAATAGAGACTTTGAATAAAAATGAGTGTCTGAAAGAAGAGTATGTACAGTAACATCGAAAAAAATCTAAAAGGTGAAGAAATAAACGCGAGGTATCTGGCACACACTTGAAAAAGAGGTGGGCAAGGGATTGTTGCCATATCCATAAATACCTTAAACACTTCAGCAAAAAGATGCATTGCTATCTGTAAAAGTGCCTTTTCTCAAATCCCCCATTTTCAGTGTTCCATAATTTTAAACCCCACTGTGACCTGTGAAGTTTCCTGGAATCTCTTTTATAAATTTAGTTGCAGGTACAGTAGATTACTTTTTTCACACCTATTTTTCATTATTAGCATTCTGTCTCCTCTATGTCTGCACCTAAAACCAACCTAAATATTTTCTTAGAAGATGGTATTTAACAGGATGTAAGTCATATATTAGTTTTGTACGAAAACATACATTTTCTAGTACTCCAGCCACAAAAAGCACCAAGACTTGTTTCCAATCTACTGCGGAACACCTTTTCCAGAATCAAATGTATTCTTCTGGAAGGAAAGAATGGGAAGGAGAACACAGGGTGTTGCCTTTTATGCAAGAGAGGATATGGAATGCACGGAGCTCTGTTTTGGGGTAGGTGATCAGACAAAAACTTGCTGGTCAGGAGTAGCAGGCAGATGAGCACAGCAGACATTGCTGCATCTTCCTGCTAGAGACCAGATGGTCTACAGGAAGATGATGTAGATGAGGCCTTCTTCAAACAAGAGGAAGAAGCCCCACGTTCACAAGCCCTGGTCCTCGTGAGGGATGTTATCCACCCCAGTATCTGCTGAAGGAACACAGCAGGGCATAAGCAATCCAGAAGACTCTTGGAGCACAATGGTAACAACTTCGTAACACAGGTGACTGAGGAGCAATCCTTGAGGCACTCTGCTAGACCTGATACTTAAAATCACAGGACTGTTTGGAGACGTGAAGATCAGCGGCAGCCTTCCTTTGCTGCCGTGCATGAGATGATGGAGTTCAAGGGAGGGGAAGGAGCAGGGGAAAAAGCAGGATCATGACACTGGACTTCAGGAGAGAAGACTCTGGTCTCTGTGTGGGTCTGCCTGGAAGAATTCCATGAGACACAACCCTAGAAAGAGGGTTTCAAGAGAGCTGGTTGCTATTTAAGGATTACCTCCTCCAAGCTCAAGGATGGTCCGTTGTGATAAGCAGAAAATCAAGCAAAGGCAGCAGGACAGCAGGAGGCCTGTATGGTTTAACTAATCCTCACTAAACTCTGGCATAAAATGGAACTGTAGAGGAGGTGGAAGCAGGAGCAGCTAACCCAGGAGGAACACAGAGCTGCTTTCCAAACATACACTACATTTACTAGAGTATTAACACACAGGGAATACTTCCTCCAGAGAAAGTTATACCTTCCAATACAGGATACAAAATGTATTCAGCATATGGCCAACTAGCATTAGGAAACATGACCATTTCACCCTGTCACTTCAACTGCAAGTGCTTCCAAGAGCTTGTTTTGTTAGACATCCAACTGCAAGATTGCTTCTTGAAATTACTTTAGGAAATTAATGTTCATACAAGGCCAGGATTGCTTATGTACATTAAAAGCATAATACAGGGGTCTTCCAGAATGGGCAGGTTTCTGTCTGTGATCATCTGTGCTTATTCCAAACACACAAACTTTGACACCTTCCTGTTGCCAACATGAACAGGCCTATTATACAAGATAAGCATTTCAGATTTCTCTCATGTCCTCAGGATTGAGCTACTGAGAATCTTCACATTATGGACAGCTAATCCATCACATACTATAGGTCTAGTGCTGGCTAGAAACTGACAGCAGTCTTATATCAACAACAAAACAGAGGCTAGGGAACTTAGAGAGCCCAGTTTGTTCTTCTCTCAAACACTGGGAAGTATTCATACTAGAGGCAAAATTATACTCCCCACCTGCTAAATAAAAGAAGCACATTAAAGTCATTTTTTCAATAAATAATTACAAGACATTTGCTAAAAAAAAAAAGCAGAACAGAAACAAAGTGTTCCAAAAGAACACATTTTTGGTGCTTTCAAAACAAGGATGGATTTCTTAAGTGAGAAGAACAGATATCAATTGCTAAACGAACAAAACCAGCTTATTTAAAAAAGAATTATGACACCACATCAACGACATTGTTCTTCGAAAAAACAGCCCACTTAACTTCCAGAATGGGTTGATGATGGGAAAAAATGTGTATAACCACAACTAAAGTTTTCCAGCAGCAGTGCAGTATTACTTTAAGTACAACTGTGTGGTAAATAAAGAAAGATCAGAGGAAAAGTATGATCCCATTCTTAGTGAATCATCAAAAATAGTTGTCTGTAGGTAGACTGAACATCAGAAGTCTTATCAGCTAAATTATCTGTCCAAAGACTTAAATTCCTACTGAGAGTGCAAGAACCCAGGCACTATTTTCCCTTCTCAAATTCAATGTTTCCTCTCTGATTTGGAAATAAGAGACCATCACCTACTAAATAGAAGTACTAATTTTGCTAGTATAAGTTGGGGAATGACCTATTAGAGAGCAGTGTAGGGGAAAGGGACCTGGGGGTCCTGGTGGGACAACAGGATGACCATGAACCAGCACTGGGCTCTTGTGGCCAGGAAGGCCAATGGCATCCTGGGGTGTATTAGAAGGGGGATGGTTAGTAGGTCGAGAGAGGCTCTCCTTCCCCTCTACTCTGCCCTGGTGAGACCACACCTGGAATATTGTGTCCAATTTTGGGCCCCTCGGTTCCAGAAGGACAGAAAACTGCTGGAGGGAGTCCAGTGCAGGGCAACAAAGATGATGAAGGGAGGGAAGCATCTCCCTGAGGCTGAGGGAGCTGAGTCTCTTTAGCTTGGAGGAGAGGAGACTGAGGGGTGACCTCATTAATGTTTACAAACATATAAAGGGTGAGTGTCACGAGGATGGAACCAGGCTCTTATCTGTGAAAACCAACAGCAGCACAAGGGGTAATGGGTTCAAACTGGAACACAAGATGTTCCACTTAAATTTGAGAAGAAACTTATTCTCAGTGAGGGTGCCAGAGCACTGGAACAGGCTGCCCAGGGATGTTGTGGAGTCTCCTACTCTGGAGACATTCAAAACCCACCTGGACACATTCCTGTGTAGACTCATCTAGGTGTTCCTGCTCTGGCAGGGGGATTGGACTGGATGATCTTTCGAGGTCCCTTCCAATCCCTAATATCCTGTGATTCTGTGTGCTATTGATGGTTTTTCACTATATTACAAATCGGGGTTTGGTAGTTTTAAAATGTAGCATTTATTCATTTCTACACCATATTGCAGTAGGACTGCAGCAAAATTTTTGATTTATAGGTTTAAAATGACAAATTATTCTACATTATGGTCAAAAACATGTATTGCCAACTAGCACTAAATGTCTTCAAAAGACGTGGCACCTCCCATTTAGAGAAGAGCTGAGGTGTTAAAAGTTGAGATGAATATATTAGAATATATGATCAAAAAAAGGGGAAAAAATAAGACTGATATAACAAAAAACACAGAGAGACATACTTTTATTCCTGTTTCTTTCCTGTTTAAATGAGCAAGTAATTATAAGGCTAAAATTACATTTATGTAACTTTATGGTTGCAACACTGCACACAAGTCAAGAAAACTAAACACTTGCCACAGCAATTTAAATTCAGCTATATTTTGTATGCAAAGAAGTTTGAATTACAACATGTTATTCTGCCTCTCAAATACCAAAGTGGGAATGTGAGAATCATAACTCTAATTTTACCAGCCTGTATGAATTCAAGATCTCAAAGAGAACATTGCATTAAATATCCAAACAATTCTATAATACCAGTCAATACCAATTTGTTTATTCTGTTATGAACCCACTGCTGCCCCTTTACTGTCTCTGGCTGTTGTAGTAACATAGGGCAACAACAATAAGAATGTGAAAATACTACAGGCTCTGTTCAATCTTAATCTTTTAAAGCGAATGATATTTAGACGCAACACAGAACTTTCTACTTTTCTCTTTTACACAAGCATAAATGTGGCAACACCCCACTGTCATCCATTGCTTAAATGCTAACACTCTATCATGGACATGGAATTCTGTCCACCTGATTAGGAACAGTAATTATCACTCCCCTTCAATTTGTTCATTTAAATTAAATATATGGCTTTTTTCACACCTGCAATGAAGAAAGTTTGTGACTGGTCCAGAAAACAATTCACTTCATCAGCATGCTAGCCTAACTCAGAGAAAACATGTGCAATATGCTTTATATTCCTACCTCGCCTTTCAAAATATTTAACATCAAAAAAACCTGAAAGCATATTTTATTGAAACAATTTTGTGACAACAAAACCATGGTAACATAACTGTCACCTTTGACTGAGGCAGAAATCAACAGGAAAAGATGAAAGAAATTACTGGCTTAGTTGACAAAGATCAATGAAATCTTCTCTTAGAATTAAGCACAGTAACTTCACAAAAAAAAGTCTGCTCTAAATATCACCCTGTTAACAATTTGACTGACTGTCTCTATTACTTCCAAACCAGCTTTTGAGAATTACCTATGTCACAAGTGCCAAAAGTCAGTTAGTTAGTAAATATAAATGTGTATTAAATAATCCATGTTCATGTAAAAGGCAGTTAGAACCATCTCATGAGGCATTTGTTTTACATATTATACTCAAATATTAACTTAGAAATTTCATTTAAGAGGAATGAAGGCAAAGCACATCTACAGCTTCGGATGCCAAAATCAGTTCAGTTGGAAGTCTTATCCTGAGAGTTCCCAAAGCTGTACCAGAGTCACAGCTACAGTCAGCTTTTAAGCTTTTTGAGTCAACAGCACTAATAACCAGCTGTTTCTACTGGAAAAAGAAACGCTAGCGAGACAGACATCTGTACTGCATAGCTGCCAGATTGACTCAGTGTGTGGCCACAAGTGTTGACCCTAGTGCAGCAGGAGCCAAAGGAGAAAGACAAAAGGAATTGGCATTAAAAGCTGTTCTAACAGAAGGCATCCAATATTCAAGTTTCATGAAAGTCATTTTAACTGTCAGCTCTTAAAAGCATGACTCAGTTTCTTCTCTGATTTGATTCTGGCTACATCCAGAAGACAACAAGAGGAAGTATGTGAGCTTTTCAACAAAGTAAGTTAAACATTGTGACGCTTTCATTGCCGTTGTTGAAAACCGTAGTACCTGACTCAAAGAGGCGTGATACAGACAGACTGATATTTGCAAACCACAGTAACATAACATTTTCACTACTGTAACACTTCTGCTTGAAGAGCATCCTGAAAGTGTTAAAAAAAAACCAAAAACACTTAGTCTGTTGTCAAGAGTTTACAATGATCATTAACTTTAGCCAGTATGATGATCCATAAATCGGAAGGTTTTTAAGAAAAACTTATTTTTATAACATAGCTATGCAAATATTTCTTTCATTGAGTAGAATGTTACACACACAAACAAACTTCCTTCATTGAGTAGAATGTTACACAAACAAACTAAAAAAAAATATTAGTTTATTATATTACCATAAGTTCTAGGAAGTAAAATTCCATACAAATTATTACAGCAACCATGAAATACGAGCAGAGAACAATGCAGTAGCTACTTAAAAACCATCTAGTGCAGCAAAAAAAACCCCAAAACCTAAGTGAAGCTGAATTACCAACAATTACCAAAATTTTGAAATGTTTTAAGTCTATAATATATAGCTTGTCCTGTTACAACACTGGAAGAAGACTGAAAACTTCAATGAAAAATGTCTTCTGTGTGACACTTCACATATGTATTTAATGAACAATGTTGATTTTTGCAATGGATGCAATATTAATTCCATTGTCTAGCATATATAATTACACTTCATAGGTTTTCACTACACAATACAAACTATTGCATATTCAAGTCAGATAATACTTTACAAATCATTGGCCAAAGCTACTGTAGAAAATGCTAAGTCATACTGTTAAACACAGATCTACTGTGCAGTGTTTTTAATTTTCATCTGTTCTATGAAACAGATCATAACAAGGACAAGTGATCCTAGTTACAATAATGTATTTATGCAAGCGGGCTATTAAGCCTATATTCCCACTAATATCAAAAGTCAGGCTCTGATCTAAAGACATTAGAATTTTTTTTAATTCAAAAGGCTTTGAAGTAGGCCTGTTGATACTTAACAGAATATTCGTTGGACAGAAATATACTCTATAGAAAACTCTCCTGAAAAAAATTAAGATCCTACAAGAAAGAAATTACCTGGAGCATCTTGTAATGATCTTGATGTGAAATTACTTCTTCTTTTTTTTCCTTCAATAAATCAATTTCCAGAATATTATGTTTTTCCAGTAAATGTTCCAATTCCTATAAAGTTTACATAATAAAATATGTGAATTTACAAACATATACAGCCTGTGAAAATACAGATTCAGGTAGTCATTCCAACTATTTCTGAAAGCTACATTTGCTATCATAATATACACAGAGATAAAAGGTTGTATAAGAAAACTCTGATTGCAGTCTTTAAATTGAGACAATATTTTCAAGAAGTATAAAGTATTTAAAATGAAAGGCATGCCCTGGCAGGCATGTCCTATGAGGTGCGGCCAAGTACTCTGGGTCTGTCTAGTTTGGAAAAAAGGAGGCTGAGGGGCGACCTCGTGGCTCTCTACAGCTTCCTGAGGAGGAGACGTGGAGAGGGAGGTGCTGAGCTCTTCTCGTTATCCAGTGATAGCACACTTGGGAATGGTTCAAAGCTGCATCAAGAGGGGTTTAGACTGGACATTAGGAAATATTTCTTTACCAAAAGGTTGACCAAACAGGGGAACAGGCTTCCTAGAGAGGTGGGTGATGCCCCAAACCTGTCAGTGTTTAAGAGGCATTTGGATAATTTGCTCTAACTTTTCATTGTTGTAGATCCTTTCCGACTGGAACTATTCTATTCCAATTACTTCCATATTTTTAACAGCTTGTTGTGTGTTTCTGCATTCGAAAAGAATCATATTAAATGTTCTTTTAGCAAATGGTTTCACTAAAAAGGCAGAAATCCCATTACATACAGCCCCAGTAATCTCTACCTGCATCTCAAAAAAGAATATATTTTAAAATATTCTATGATTTTGCAGAGACCCACTGTAGAAGCCTGCCCAACATGAAGCAATAGACAGGAAGGAGAATGACACTACTGACAATAAACTTCAAAATTATTTGCTGTACAAAGAGCTAAAGATTTTTATTTTTTCCTCAATGCAGCTGTTCCTCCTACCAAACTCACTCCTACTACACATAAGCTGTTGGCATCCTTTCAGTTGTTCAAGAACAACTATTTCTGCAGCCACGCAGGAAGCCAGTATAGAAACAAATGACCTGCCAGATCACTGCACAGCTATTTGAACAAAGGCGCAACTGAGAGGGTCATAAGGAGGACAGAAAGAGCAGGTCTGCTTCGTTCAATGCTGCTTTTGGACAAAATAGTAAAAACAGTTCTTGAGATTCAAAGTCTTTGCTTCAACTGTAGAGACAGAAACTGATTGTGCAACACCACTTCAATTCACAGCCTAGTTTCTCCTCTTACAGTCTGTATTCAAGCTTCCCTCTTCCAGCCCTACTCTCTACACACTTAACTCCTAGAATAATCAATCCATTGCAGACCTCCTCACCTTTGGCTCCAGTTACTCAACCTCATTTTAATTTCCAACAAGCCATTTCCTCCATCTCTAGCACACCTTGATAGCTATCAAGGAACAGTATTAAGAATAGCAGAAATTAAATTTACTCTCCTGCGCCTCAGTGACCTTTCACTAACTCAGATGCATAACTACAGGCATAGTCCTATTCGGTACTCTATCATATTCACATTAGAAGGAATATGAAAGATTTAGTTACCAGAGTTCCCAGAGGAGGAGGAAAAAAAAAAAAATAAATAAAGTGTTATGTGTTATGTTCATATAGACAGCCAAGGACATTTTCAGCTTTGGTGACCACACACTCTCAAAACACAGGAGAATCACTACACCTTCTAACCACGTGTCCATGCTCAGAAATCTTGTCTTTCTTTTTTTTTTTTTTTCCCCTCCAGGAAAAATAAAATGGGTTTTTTCCTGAAACTTTGGAAAAATCCAGTATAAAACAGACACCAGACATGAAAAAAATAAGTCTGTTGGCTGAATTTCACCAATTTCTCTGGAATTTTTCTAATTTCTACAAAACATGCATTGTAAATCCCTGCCAGTTCCAACTATATTTAAATGCCATTTGAATTTCAAAAAATATTCATACCTTTTTCATTTTTAATTTGTCTTCTTCAGCAGTGCAAAGCTTGCTTTCTAGGTTTGCAACAGCTTGTTGAAGGTAGCTCTTCTGTTCATTTGTTCTCTTTGTCTCAGCGTCAACCAAAGCACTGGCTGAGGTAACTAAAGTCTTGTCTTCAATTACATTCAAAGAAACAGCTGGAATATCTGCTTGAATCTGATTCATAGAAGAAACAAAATGGTAAAGGAAACGGTAAAGGGAATTTAACATTCCAGTCAAGTCAAATTTCATTCCCAGATGATATTACAGAACTTAAGAACTGTAAATACTAAGGTTACTCTTTTGAAACCACATTTCTCTGAAATTGGCCACGCACACTCTCAAATGTAGGATGTGCTGGCCAAAAAGAAAACTCCGACAATGGAACAGTAACTGGTAATTCTAGATGGATCCACTTCAACACTTCCGATCTCCTCAAGTGCTTTTCAAGAATACTCTAGGAGAAGGCCTCAACGAGGATGGCATGGTTGCCTCGGTTTCCAATGAGGTCAAAAAAAATCAAAAAGAGATGGAAAGAGACAGAAGTGAAGCTGAATCATCTCTCTAAAAGCGTCAGGCTTACAGCAAAATAAACTCTCTGTGAATTAGTCACTCTATGTTTTCACCTAATACGGACAGCAAACAGTAGCCATGGAAAGGGAGTACTAATTTTTTGTGCTAAAATAAACGGAAAGTCATCTTGAGGCTAGACCAACAGAATAAGAGTAATTGGGGCATGTCTACAACATTTTGTTAACGCTACTTCAGTGAACTGTAGAAGTACAAAAACTGAAGCAGAGGTTTCTAGAATATACAACCCAAAACAGATCAAGCACTAATAATAAACCTACATTTTCAGAAAAACACAAAAATAAATTAGGTGAGGCATTAAATAATTTGTGGTATAATTAACAAAAGCCAAAGCTTTCTTTTTCCTTCTTTAAAAAAAAGGCAAAAACTTTTTTCTATCACAGCAAAGGAACTTCTAAGGAAAAGGCTGGTAAATTAACTCCAGCTGCCACTTTTTCAACTACAATTTGAAAGTCAATAGCACTTGATATTTGGGAAACGTTAGTGAAAGAAAGATCTCAATGCATTTATAAAGAGAGGTTTGACTGATCTGATTTAACCCATTACCTTAACACCTTTTATTTCAAACTGACCCTCAAATAACAGATAGACTTTTCTTTAAACAAGTATCTCTCAAAGGAGTCAAAGAAGGAACAAACAAAAATAACTGAGATCTTGACTGTATATGGATACATAAGATCAAGTTGACAAAACAGCCAGAAAGAAAACGGCAGTTTGTGCTCTGAATTCCCCTTCACAGAATCACAGAATGTTAGGGATTGGAAGGGACCTCGAAGATCATCTAGTCCAATTTCCCTGCCAGAGCAGGAACACCTGGATGAGGTAGCAAGAAGCAAAGAGGAGCTAGATGTCCTAATTCTGCTTCTGAGTACTACGCAAGATTAGACTGGAACTCTGAAAATTGTGATCTTCAAACCTGAAATGTTCAAGCGTTTTTTAACATGACACCTCAAGAGCCTCTAGAGATAAATTCATAGAATACAGGTCTGCTGCCATCCTCTTCCAACAGGTGTAAGAATATTTTATTATAGTTTTATGCCCACCATTTTCCTTTGGTTTTATCCAAAAGTGCAAGGGCTGATGTCCATTTCAAAATAATGTTAAAGGACCTCCTCTCAGCTCCCTTTCTCCCTTTAGTAACACTTGCTAATGTTGTATTATTTAGTTTGTATGATTTCCTGCATTAAGAAGAGAGTTTATGAAACCATGGGTCTGTCAGCAGCTGACCAGAACAAGATGAGAAAAACTGAAACAAGGCCTATAACTAGAAATTGCACACATAATTATTCAGAAGTAAAGAAGCGTATTTCTTATTTTTAGTAAGATGACCTAATCAAAAGACTTTTCAGTTTCAAAAAATACACCTAAGCATTAGTATTCTTAAATATCCAAAGTCCTCTTTCCAGAGAACACACAAGCTGAAGTGGCTGGCCCAGCTCAAACAAGAAAGGACACAGGTTATTCATATTTCACTGTTAGCCAAAATCAAAAAGCGTAGGATCTGTGGTGGCTGAAGAAAAGCTGATTTTGATCATCCTGCCAGTAATACAAATTTACTTACCAAAACACTGTCAGAGAGGCAGATGAAGAGCTTTCAGCACAGAAAATGACCCTAGCTGGCATCAGTCAAAAAAGAAAATAAATACTCCCCCCTCTGAAGAAAAATCCTACAACTTCTGGATTTCTAAGAAAATTTCTTTGGTATCATTTGCATCTCGGCACATCTCTTCTCCACTTTTTTTAGGCTTTCCCAGAACATTAGGCTGGGAACAAATCCAAACCAGTAACTAATTCGTTACTAAGACTGAACTATTGGAGCTGTACTAGCCACAGTATTTCTGGAAGTGTGAACACACAGATGCTGCTCAAAGGAAAAACAATAAGATTCAGTTTAATCTAAACAAAAATTTGGCACAAGTTGTTTAAATAGCTCTACATAAATGCTTGTAAATGGTTAGATTATGGAAATCTGACTCAATCGTGAAATACAGTTTTCACCATGAGTAGCCCTAGGACTTGATGAGACTACCTGAAGAATAAGAAACCAAGTGCTGAAAATGGGTAGGTCAAAAATGGCCCTAAATATTGATTGGTTCCGAGAATGATGAGCATTTTCTAATTCAAGTCCTGAAACATGGAACTTTATAACCAGTAAACTGGTTCAATGAGGTGTCACTGCAATCAATGGCAATAAAAACCAACTTGGAAGAGTAAGTCTGTTTCATCCTTGTCCACAGCAATTTAGCATTCTTCTGCTAATCTTCAGGCAGAAATGCATTTCCTTCCTTTGCTCACCTAATCATGTGGTTAAAAACTAAACACTTTCACCCCCCAAACAGAAAAGATCAGTTGTCAGCAGTATTGCAACCACAAGGAGAGATCAAGATCACACAACTAGGACTGTGTCAGATCACCAAAAAAAAAAATCAATTTTACAAGTAATGATGGAGAAAGTAGTCAAATATAGTAAAATAAAAAATAAAACTAAAGTTCATTAACTATAGTTATGTAAAGATTAAACATTAATTCTTTAATCAGAAAACCACTTAACCACTTGAGAAAACATAGCAGTATGACATATTTGTACAGCAATAATCTTTACAGTATTAGGAGCAACAATTTTTTTTAGAGAACCTTCCTGCTATTGTTTCCTAGTTTCATGCCTATCACTACCATAATGCCTTTAACTTTTATGAACTCTTTAACACAGTTATCTCTCTTGCAGTCCATACCAAAATAGTATGGTGTCTCCCAGTAACAGGATATAAACGTCCTTTAAAAATTATTTCACTCCAAAGTCTGTATCACAAAAATCCAAGTACTTTTTTCTGTTTAAAGGCAAGTCAATCTAAATTTGCACAGAAAAGACACAACAATAAGATGTTTAATACACCAAGCTCCCATAACGAAACAAAAATTGTGATTTTACCTGCTCTTCAAGAACCGCTGGGTTTATAACATTGTTGGCTGTTTGAATAGCTGTTGCCACATTATCACTTGATACACTGAATGAGTCATAAGGAATCACGGAGGAAGGCAACACAGAGTGCTCCAGAAGAACATCAGGAGATACATGGACTTCACATACTAATGCAAGAAATAAAAACAGAAAGCACACACACAGTGTGAAGAATTCCAAAATTAATTCTGTTTCTGTAATCTATACCTAGCAAAACTGGTCACACTAGTAGCAAGTACAGTCATACTAATGTAAAGTTATATACCTCTTACAATCTAAATGCACTGAAGAGAGAATTATCCTGTATCCTGTACAGTGTAAAATGTATCACCGAACATTTTCAGTTAAAAGTTAAATTCAGATAGAAAGCTTAAGGCTGTTTTAGTGTGTTCAAATTTCAGCAATCTGCTTGAGTCCCAGCCCCACATATGGTTGCTCAAGGACAACTGTAAGAGACAGAAAGCTGAATTCTACAAGGCAGGAATTTCTGTCAGCTGTAACATCAGAGCAGAATCTACAGCCTGCATAATGCTGAATAAGCACCTTAGAGAAAAATAAACTGAAAATTACTGTATTTACAGACACCAGCCAATTTACTTTTGCCAATATGCAGGAAACTAGCATAACAGAATACGCCAAATACACTCTAAGATACATAAGTAACAAACACCCAATAAAATTATCATTGTCAGTGGAAAACAACTTTATTCGTGAAAGAAGAACAGAAACTGTTAAAAAAAAAATCTTATTTTTCCTGTGAAACAAACAGCAACAACTAATTAATTTAAATCAAAATAGACAAAGTATTTCCTGTACTTACACTGTTTTCAGCTGAATGTAAATGGATCACTCTCAGAAAAGGTTAAATTACTTAAAGAATGAGTAGAGAGATACATTAATAGGTATCAGCTGACACTCAATATGCCCAGAATAAAGGTAAGAGTCTCGGATGGCAGGCATAGCATTCTGCAAAGCTGTTGCAGTTTTATTCGTTTCCGTAGCAATTTTCCCCTTCCAAAAACAACAGTTTTAATCACTGTATTTGCAAATCACTTATTCACCAGAATGAGGTGCATTTCCAAATCTGTTGGAGAATACAGACTTCAAAAATAAGCAAAGCATAAGTAAGTGTTAATTCCAAAAGTGTAACTAGGATAAGATCAACAGGAAAACAAAGTTGATAGCAATTTATCTGTTGACTTCAATGAGTATGAATGTCCTCTGATCAAGAGGAAACACTTGGCTGCTTCTCTATACATATCAGTTTACAGTGGCACATCAACATATAGAGATTGATCCTATTAAAATCTTGCCTCTTGCAATAAGTTAATTGATTCACAGCAACATTTGCATGAAAAAGTCACATAAAGATTTTACACTAATAAAACTTTCTGAAGTTAATATTTTTAGTAAGAGAAATAAATGAATTGTCTGTCCGGTGTTATTTATAGATAAGTTGTTCTTGTCTTACCCTAGAAATCTGCCAGTCAATAAGGTTTCCAGCAAAAATGTTAAAATTCTAAGGTATTATGGTGCTATTGAGATGATTTGATAAATTTGGAGGGTAATATCATTATACACACCCAAGATTCACTGAACTTTATGGAGGAGGAGTATGTTAGTCATCTCATTAATTTCCTGCATATCTGATGTTTATAAGATAGAAAAAAGTTATAAAACAAAACACTGAAACCTCTTACAGTGTTTCTGAGTGTGCAAGAAGAATTCAGAAAGGCACCAGTGTTTACTACAGTGAGAAATTTTGACCTTGAAATTTGCCTTGGGCTTCTGCCTATCTTTTTGAATGTTGATTTCACTTTTTCAATAGGCTTACAGTATGATGAAATGTTTATTGGCATGTGCAAATAGTCTCGTCTGTGCAGTACTTCAAATCAGAAAATGTTTATTAATTGTGGTTGCTGGTTTAGAAAGGGAGAAAAATACGAATTTGTAAGAATTTCCCCTTCTACCAGGACAATTACCAGAGAGCATGTACTTCTTTCTGTTAGTCTTCTCTAGCAGTGTCACCTAATAGGAAAACATTGTTTTTATTCTAAATGGTAAATGTGAGAACAAACTTATTTACTTTTAATCTCTCATGGCTGCAAGTTTTAATTAGAATCCGTCATACCAGCTGCTTTATAAACATGGAAATAGAAAGTAGGGCTGGTCCAAAGACCTTTCCTTTAACTCTTTGAGAAAATATGCATTATGAATATTAAGGAATGAGCAAGTAGTGAAAGAAAAACAACGTGCATTTGTGCGGTCCTGTTACTAAGGTTTCTTTGCTACTACTGTTAGCAAAGTTCAAATAAGTGCCTGTTGCATTGGGTCTGTTCCTTCTGATTGTTTAACTGAGGTAGCAACAAGTAGTCCTTCTTACTTAGTGTCATTATATGTGTGATAGATTTCCTTTTTTCTTTGCTGTCTTAATATGGGGAAGTACTAAAAAGAATCACTATTGTATGCCCAGTGTATGGGCTGTGGGGGAACTACTCAAACATCAGTGTTTTATTACCATAGATTAAGTACATGTATTTGTAAAGTTGAACAAGAGGAAAATCTATTTAAAAGAAACAAACAAAAAACACTTCGGGAATAAAAGCTTTTTATTTGGAAAAATGAGATCTACGAACAGTAAGGGAGTACTAAGTCTTATGTTTAAACTGCAGACAAATACAGTTCAGAACTGAAAACAAAAAATATAGGTTTTTACGAACTTTAAAATAAATTATGGAATATTCTAGTGCCTTATCACTAGTTCACTTGGTTCCCAGAAGTGATTCAAAGAGATTGAATATTAATTATTATGTCTGGCCAGAAAACCCATTCCTAAGAAGCATTTTGATCGATCCTATTAAAATCTTGCCTCTTGCAATAAGTTAATTTATTCACAGCGACATTTGCATGAAAAAGTTGCATGAAGATTTTACACTAACGAAACATTCTGAGTGCAAGGTTTTTTCCCTTAATTTTGAAATACTTTAAATACTTTGGTACAGCCTAGCCCAAGACTTCTGTGTCACCACAGAAGTATAAGTGTATAAGTGTATAAGTGTATAAGAAGTATAAGTGTATAAGATGTGGGTTGCTTGTTTTTTTGTTGTGGCTTTTTTTTTTTTTTAACTAATGCTGTTAAAGCAGTGGTTCTTTTGTGAAAGCAGTGAAATCTAGACTAAATTCTCATAAGAAAATCAATTGTCCATCAGTAACACCACCTTAATCTTTTAGTTCTACTAATACTGTACATTTATCCACTATCAATGAGCTTTTATCAATTTCTTAAAATCCAGACAGGCAGCAGGCATTTATATAAATTAATGGAAGTAGCTCCATAATGGTTTCAGCTTCTGCTTGGATGCTTTAAAAACTGCTTAAGTAAAAAAAGATCATTCCCCCCACAAAGCAATTAAAAGACTCCATCATAGTCAAAGAAATCTAATGGAGAAAGCAGCATGTTCAAGTCCTATTTTTAAGTTTGCTTTTTGTATGTTTTCCCATAATTTGTCACAGACCTTCCATAATCAAAAGTAAGACTATCTCTTGAGTGAAGAAGCTCCATTTCTTCTTCCCATGAGATGCCAATCACACTTAGAAATGGATAAACTACTTCTCTTTCATTCCTCAAGAAACTTTAACTTTGAGAAGCACAGCTTCCCAAAATAATTACTCAGAAACATACTTATGCTAGTTCACTGCTGCTTACTCTTCCATTGTGTATACACACCTTCCTGGGTACTAATATTTAGAGTGAATAGAGAAGGACATCAATAGATTATTAAGAATTTTTATTGTGATTTTATGAATACCTGTAGGAAATGCTGCCCAAGCAATAGCAGGGGATGTAGTTTGCTTTTCACCATTTCCACACTCATAACTCTCTGCTGCCTAGAAACACAAAAAATAAAGTTACTTGTTTTACAAAATATTATAAATCCTATTTAAAAGTTGTTAATAATTAAATTTAAAAATTCAGTCATCCAAATAACATACCTCAAATCCTCCAAAGTCATCATCATCCATCTTTCAACTGGTACTAGAATACAGCAGAAAACTTGAATTAAAAACAAAAAATACTAAATTATCATATCCCCCTCACTCATCATGTAGCAATACAAACTTTGTAAAACTAAATTTAAACTAAATTTAAAGGACAGTCTTGGGTAGAACAAGTCACTGTGGTCAAACCCAAAAATCCCAGCAATATAAAGTAATACAATGCTCTACACCACAGGAAAACGGGTGTATTTCATTGGCCAGTCTCGAAGGAGTCAAAATACAAAATGATTCAGGTTTGTGTACTTCAGTTACCTGACAGATGGGTAGAGACCTTCACTTGGATACAACTGCTACCTAGCTCATCTATGTGCCCTTCATAACCTCATCACTTTCTCCTTTAGAAATGAGTATTCAGTCTTTCACCCAAGTACTCTTCTCCATAGGTTAACTGAAGTCTTCCTAACTAACAAGTTCTACAAAAGGTCAAGGGACCTAAATAGGAACTTTTTCACATAGAGGATGCAAGGGCTAGAACTGCAAGATCTCTCTTAAGAAGTACTTATTTATTGATCAAGATAAATTTAAAAAATCAGTATTTTACAATGGAAATCAAACACCTTCAAGGGAAAAGATAAGCACTGCCCATCAGTATTGTCAAACATCTTTTGAAAGCAAGACTGTAGAAAAAGTTTTCTAAGATAGGAAAACAGAAAGATGGTACCATACCTACTGCTCTCAAGTATAGCAGTTAATTACCTCAACCCCAGTACGTCAATAAATGGTACCGAAAACAGCAAGTAACTTAGTCTGGCTACATATTAAATAAAAAGGATCCAGGAAGTGGAATTTCTGAAAATCAAATTCCAAGATGAAGTATTTTCTTCTTTAGTAATGAAGACAGATCCAATTTAATGCAACCATGATCTACCATGTACTTCATAGTTTTGTGTTTATGATTTAAAATATAAAAATATTTTCCATTGTTAAGTTGCTTTTCCAAATCAGCACTGTGATTAAATCCAAAAAGACTTCCTGCTTTTCCCATCTCTTCTTAGCTGTCTGGCAACATCAGCACAAACTACAACTTAGAAAAAGACTGTGGTGAATTTCTGGAAATTTTTCTGCTACCACAGAGGTCCTTCTCTAGGTTTCATGGTGAGGCTGATTTAGATTTTACAAACTGATCAGCATTTTTGAGTTGTAGCCCTGAATTCTGTGGCATTTTGATATATTTATAGTTAAATTGCAGTTCCTTTTACAAAAATGCAGGATAAGTTATTCAGCTAATTAAAGTAACTCAAGATACACATGCCTGTTCAAAGAAGGGTATTATACATCTTCCAAAAAAAAAGTCATTCTGATACTAAAAGATGATCCAAAAAAAGTTAGTCTTTATACAGTGTCAAAATGTTTGTAAAGTTAACTCACTTCAGTAAAAATAAGACTACAAGCTGGAGAATCTTCTATTACTATGAAAGCACATGTTCAGAAACAGAAGAATTCAAAGTGTTTGGAGGAAATCTCCAAATAAAAGTATTAGATTGCCAGAAGGGGACATTTTCAGTTTATATCTACTGCTGAAAATCACTACCAAGAAAGACTTCAATTCAAACACGTATCTGCCAAAATTTAACAAATTGATTTCCAATTCCTTATTGATTAACTTTATTTAAATCACCACTATCACAGTGTAAGCAGGCAGATTTAGTTAAAGAACAGTATTGTCCAATATTCACACGTGATATAAGAACTAAATATCTTTTTTAGGGTCTGCAAGGTGTTCTGCTGGTTTTGTATTAGTTGGCTTTGTGTTGTTTTGGTTCTTAGAGAGAAAGAAGGCAGTTGGGCATTTTCCCTATCAATGTGAAACTTAACAGGTCAAATATTCATGCATTCCATTAACATTCAAAGCTTTAATATACACGGTGTTTCAAAAAGATGGACCCAATTTCAAAGCAGTATATTTCAGAAGGGCAATGTTACAATTACACAAAAATGGTTTAACGAGTTAACAAGTTTTAGTGACCTTTTTATAAGTGCTCTATATTCCCTCTACCTGCTGTACTGACAACACCAAGACATTAGTTAAATTCATTTAATTCATTGAATTTGTCCCAAACTCCCCTGAAAGTGTCTTCTGAGGTCACTGCTGCTATGATTCTGTTTTTGAAGTCACCCAGATTAGTCGCTAGTGGTGGCACAAAAACAGTCTTTGACATATCTTCACAGGAGAAAGTCGCAATGCGATTTATTTTTGAAGCACCCTGTATAACACATAAAAATAATGCATGCACACA
The DNA here is from genome assembly GCF_036013475.1 of Columba livia. Classification (NCBI taxonomy): domain Eukaryota; kingdom Metazoa; phylum Chordata; class Aves; order Columbiformes; family Columbidae; genus Columba; species Columba livia. The sequence goes on along the minus strand of NC_088602.1, from coordinate 142,008,349 downwards.
CAAATGATAGCAATGGAAGTTGTACAGATAGAACATCACTGCTGAAGCAGACAGCAATGTGCAAACAACTGAGAAAGCCAATGTATTCATGCTACCTGCTACTAAATGCTACACAAAACAGACTGGTAATTTTGTATAGGTACTGCAAAATGCAGTAATCAAGGAGCAATCAGAGAAGTCGGAGAAAGAGGGGCTTTACAAAGGTAAACAAGTATTTTATCTATTCACTATGTATCACATTAACAGGTCCTACAGGTTCTACCCAGTTACTTCAAAGGACCACAGCAAATTTTTTTCCCAAAGAGCAGGAGACATTATTCCCATCATCTTAACTGGAGAAAGTACATTCCATACTCAGTACTGTGTTTTAAAATGACAAACTCAAACAGGTTTGGAGGAGTACAACAGAATTAAAGCAGTTTTGGAAAGGCACACTAAAACGGAGAGTCTTTTAAAAAAATTGCAAAGGCAAACAAAATTATCTGTCAAATAAAAAATAATGTTCTAAGAAGTGATTAACTACTTTCATTTATCATCAAATGCAGCACTGATATAGAGCAGTAAAGGACAGAAGCCTCTGAAAGCAAAATGTTTGATAAATACCAGCAAGGATTTCCAGGAAGGCAACATAAACTCCCACAAGAAAATTTATAAGAACTTGTGTATACATAAAACAAAAGTAATTTTTGATAGAGAAAAAGTATGTGGGGCATTAAAAAGGGAGAACAACCTGTTATTGAATCCATCATCTTTGTTATTACATTTCATATACAGTTTTTGTAAGTCTGGTAATAATCACAAGACTATTTTGACCTAAGATTACCTTACTCCACAAATTTTAACACAGACATTTTATGAATAGCATGATTAATCTATAAATTATTCCACACATCATTTAAATGGAATAAAAGAGAAACAGACTCCAAGCAAGTCTTAGTAGTATCAATGGTGTTTTCACACCTAACTACTAATCCTCCAATTTCCAGTTCTTCAGAGATCCCACAGGAATTCTGAGCTAAGTGATTGTCAAACAGCTAGAAAGGACTATTTCTTATTTGTCTATGTATAATATATATTCGTCCATGTACATGCACCTCTGTTTTCAAAGGCAAAACTAAGTTTTTAGTCCATCAAAAAGAAATCCTGATTTGTTTACAAGCTTTGTTTGCTGTAGGAAAAAGAAGACAAAATTCAGAATGAAACTGGCAAACTTAGTACATATCACAAGTAAGCAGGAAGCAAATGAGGATAGAAAGCATGGATTAAGTTCAGAGAGATGCTGACACAGGGCACTTCAAAAACTCAAGGTTGAAGTGTTCTTTTCAAAGACTATTAGTGCAAGGGCTCTTACTGGAGGATGTCTTTCCAAAAAGATGTTTATTCTTGCATAAAAGAGTGCTTTCTGCAAGAAGGGAACTGGGCCACACCAATGTTTTAAGAACTGTTTAGAAGAAAAATTAATCAAGCCTATTTTTAGCTAGGAGTCTTTCACAGCCCTCAAAAGCACTTGTTCATTTAGCTCTAAAAAATGTTTGAATAATTTGTTATAAACTTAACTGAAAACAATGCTGAAAATATGACCCAATACACAATTTCTCAATTCCACACCTTATTCTGGGGATGGAAATGCTTTTCTGGTACAAATAAACAGCAGAACTAGACTAACACCTCACACAGAACTGCAACAATTTCGGGACAAGCATTTTTCAATCAATCATCTATTCCAAAATGGGTCATCAGACTTTTATTTCCTTACAGACTAGGAACATTATTTGTGGCACCGGAATAGGAAAAAATACATTAAGTGCAGACAATCTGCAGAAGGATTTAAAAAATAGCAAAAAACTGAAACAACCCACAGAGTCTTACCATGACTAAATGTGGTCTCTTAAAATATGCCTGATACTGGAATTAAGTAACTGTAAAATTGGGCAACAAGAAGTCAACCTCAAAATTACAGATTCATAGAAATTACAGTTGGAAAAGACACAAGAGGTCATCCAGCCCAGGACATTTCCAAAACATTACAGTTCTCAAGACAGTTATATCCTAAAAGGCTTGAGAAGCTCTCCAGTCATACTTCTGTGAAAAGAAGGAAACTTTTTATGGATCACAAATATGTAAGCCATGGCATTTTCAGTAGATTTTATATAAATAAGTTTGTATTCAACAAACCATACAAGAATTTAGGCCAGAATTCAGACCAGCAGGTCTTTTAATTCAAGCTCCTGCTCAAAGCAGGGCCAACACTGTATTCAGATCAGGTTGCTCAAGACTTTCTTCTCTATGATCAATAATTCAGCAAACAGATAGCTGTGAGTGTCTGAGGTGCTTTCCTACATAAAATACAGTCACCAAAGCCTGACCATCAGCTTACAGTCATGAGAACTTTGTGAAATGCACTTACCCAACAGACATACCAAAATCATGTTTTTATATACAGGAAGACCATGACCCATTCACAAGGAATAAGACAGAAAAATGTAAGCTGGGAAAAAAGCCCCTCTTCCCCATTCCAACTGTAAGGAGAAGGAATGTTGTAATCCTACCAGAAATCCCGGTATTCTTCATATCCAAAAGGCAAAAGTGGTAGAGAAACCAAACGGTGAATTTAGAAGGATTCTTCATTCACTTAAACATCTGTCTCTGGTTAGTAAGAATTCAAAATAATCAAGTCCTGATCTATTGCTTGATAAATAAAATATAGACTTGCCTCAGTAATAAAGACAACTAATTTTGCCAGGTACATTCAACTGTAAACTATATTACTTGCCCTGCAATTTTGAGCAAGCAGCTAACTTACTTGCAGAATTTTGTACATTTTAAAGGAACAACTTACGAAGCACATTGCTGTTCTGTCAGAACAGCATATGTGGAGCTGGCTGAGGGTGGGGCTGCTGCATTTGTCTTTCTGACAAATACTGTCAGTGGTTAACCCCTACCTATGACAACGTATCGGTTTTACTTCGCATGTTTATGCTTACTAAATGACTCATTCAATGTGCCCAATCTAAGACAGGCTTATTAGCTGTTTCCTCACCGGACATAACATAGACCGCATTATTTGAAGAATAATCTTTGGCCAAAAGCGCAGGCTCCAAATAGCCTATCCTAGATAGGTTCAGAATTTAAAAAAAAAAAAAAAAAAAAAAAGCCATTTAGAAAGCATATTAGAAAGCATATATACTGGCAATACCTCTGTAATAAAGAGCAGAACAGAGGATAAACTGTATTGCAAAGTTCTAACCAGCTCACATATGCTTCTCCTCATAGCTCTTCTGCCAAAACTCCCAATACTCTCAGTAATTTCAGAACAGGAACAAAGTTTTGTCTTTTTACTCAGCTGATATAGACTCTTCTCCTGATCTATACCAAAGACAGAATAAGCACGTTGCATCTTAACTTACAGTAGGTACTAAGTCACTAATTAGAAAATTTTTATCATAGAATACACATACCACAAAGGATACATAGCCAAGAAAGACCAGAATATGAATGTACAGCACAGGAGAAACTGAAATAAATTTACAGCACCCGTAAACTTTTCGAAAAAAACCAAACAGAACTTAGATTACTTGCTTCACTCCTGCTTAAGATCTCAGCACTAAAAGTAACCTGTTTAATAACACTTAGATCACAGTATCACAGTATCACAGTATGTTTGGGATTGGAAGGGACCTCAAAAGATCATCCAGTCCAATCCCCCTGCTGGAGAAGGAACGCCTAGGTGAGGTCGCACAGGAACATGTCCAGGCGGGTTTTGAATGTCTCCAGAGAAGGAGACTCCACAACCTCCCTGGGCAGCCTGTTCCAGTGCTCTGGCACCCTCACTGAGAAGAAGTTTTTTCTCAAATTTAAGCAGAACCTCTTGTGTTCCAGCTTGATCCCATTACCCCTTGTCCTATCATTGTTTGCCACCGAGAAGAGCCTGGCTCCATCCTCATGGCACTCACCCTTTATATATTTATAAACATTAATGAGGTCCCCCCTTAGTCTCCTCTTCTCCAAACTAAAGAGACCCAGCTCCCTCAGCCTTTCTTCATAAGGGAGATGCTCCACTCCCTCCATCATCTTCGTTGCCCTACGCTGAACCCTCTCCAGCAGTTCCCTGTCCTTCTGGAACTGAGGGGCCCAGAACTGGACACAATATTCCAGATGTGGTCTCACCAGGGTGGAGTAGAGGGGACCAGGTCATAAATAGAGGAATGCTTTTCATTTATTATAGCCAGGGATTCAGTGGCACAAAACACAATATAAATGTTACTAAAAGTCATTGTCAAAAACTAAGCAATAGCTACTGGCAGAGTTTGATTTTGTTTTGTTTTGCTGTGTTTCTTTGGTTGTTTTTTTTTTTTGAGATTGGGGACTTCTAACTTCCCTTCATAGTAGAAAGGCTAAATTCTTCTAGCATACCTGTCAGGTATCAATTTCTAAAACTAGAAGCTGTAACAAGGTACTGAAATGTAGGTGAGTTTGTTTTTTTTTTTTTCAAAATGAATGCAACAATATGATGCAGTAATTCTCAATCCTTCAAATCAATGGAGTTCAACACTTTTAATGTTTTATTTGTGTAACTTCTAATTCTGTAATTTACCTCATAGTAATATCTTGTTTGCAATGAAAAGCTTCTGCAGACTTTTTTTTCCTTACTAAAGCAGCTGACTATACAGTAAAATTTAATGGAAAAATTTCCTACAAAGATAACATGATCCATGTGGTTAACATTCACTTAGTGGTTTGTTATTTAATGACTAGAGTTCACAGTCTTGTTACAGAAAAAGAGTATTCTGTATTGGTTTTAACGGGAAAGCTCTAAACAGCTCCTAAATTCTGTATTAAATTTTCAGTATTTATCATCTGTATCTAACAAGGAAAATACAGAGTGAGCAGAGGCTGACATCACAAGACCATGAGGACATGAGACGAGAGGGAAATTTAAGACTGTCTTTCAATTTGGAAACACAGACTGCATTAGTAATTATAATAAACGTGATTTAAAAAAAATATATTGGAAGTTGAAAAACTAACACAAGATGTTCATAAGAAATTAGGAGTTCACAACAAAAATATAATAAATTCGTTATATAGAAGAAATTAGGCTAATTATTTCTTCAGAGATACTAGAAATTCTTTGACTATTAAGAAATATGCTACTTCAAGCTCCATGCTGATTAATGAATCTTGGATAAGCTACTATTTTTCAATCAGATATCTGTAAGACATCTCGCTAGAACGGAAGGTAAACATTAGGAAGACCTTTTAAGAAGAAATAGAAATACAAGCTTTTTATCATTTCAGAGAATCAAATGCCCAAATAAACTTGGAAATTCAGTTAAGTTTTCTACTTTTAGAAAGGCAGGGCATTTTATGGTTCTTAATTTTTGGTTTGGGTTGTTTTGGGTTTTTTTTTGTGTTGTTTTTTTTTTTTTTTTAAGTCACTTTTAATCACAATACAAGGCAAACACAGCTTCAAAATTTTAAGAAAAAGGAGAAAACTAACAACTTTGGAAAGTAACATTTAGTATTATTCAAACCAACAAACCGTTGCCAAATGCATATAGCATCTACATCTCTCTATGTAAAGAAATGCAAACTTTGATTCATGCTACATCAGAAAAAGAAAGCCTACAATTTTTTTTTTTCTTGAAATAGAGCATCTGAATCCCTGTAGGTATAGAAACTTACATCTGCCTGTATAGTCTAGTTATTAAAGCAGGTGGTTATATGAGGGGACTGAGAACCTGTAGCATCTAAGGTGCAAGGCTGAGACTGAAACAAGAGTATTTCACTACTTCACAACCATTCTTTTATCATTCACACAGTATCACAGTATATTTGGGATTGGAACGGACCTCAAAAGATCATCTAGTCCAATCCCCCTGCTGGAGCAGGAACGCCTAGGTGAGGTCACACAGGAACATGTCCAGGTGGGTTTTGAATGTCTCCAGAGAAGGAGACTCCACAACCTCCCTGGGCAGCCTGTTCCAGTGCTCTGGCACCCTCACTGAGAAGAAGCTTTTTCTCAAATTTAAGCAGAACCTCTTGTGTTCCAGCTTGATCCCATTACCCCTTGTCCTATCATTGTTTGCCACCGAGAAGAGCCTGGCTCCATCCTCGTGGCACTCACCCTTTATATATTTATAAACATTAATAAGGTCACCCCTCAGTCTCCTCTTCTCCAAACTAAAGAGACCCAGCTCCCTCAGCCTTTCTTCATAAGGGAAGTGCTCCACTCCCTTAATCATCTTTGTTGCCCTACGCTGGACCCTCTCCAGCAGTTTCCTGTCCTTCTGGAACTGAGGGGCCCAGAACTGGACACAATATTCCAGATGGGGTCTCACCAGGGCGGAGTAGAGGGGAAGGAGAACCTCTCTTGATCTACTAACCACCCCCCTTGTAATACACCCCAGGATGCCATTGGCCTTCTTGGCCACCAGGGCACAGTGCTGGCTCATGGTCATCCTGCTGTCCACCAGGACCCCCAGGTCCCTTTCCCCTACACTGCTCTCTAATATGTGATTTCCCAACCTATACTGGAACCTGGGGTTGTTCCTGCCCAGATGCAGGACTCTACACTTTCCCTTGTTAAATTTCATCAGGTTATTCCCCGCCCAACTCTCCAGCCGGTCCAGGTCCTGCTAGATGGCAGCACAGCTTTCTGGCATGTCAGCCACTCCTCCCAGCTTAGTGTCATTGGCAAACTTGCTGATAGTACACTCTGTTCCCTCGTCTAAATTGTTAATGAATATATTGAATAATATTGGCCCCAGTACTGACCCCTGAGGCACTCCGCTAGATACTGGCCTCCAACTAGACTCCGCAGCATTGACTACCACTCCCTGGCTTCTCTCCTTAAGCCAGTTTGCAACCCACCTCACTAGTCTATTGTCTACACCACACCTCCTCAACTTAGCTGTGAGGATGCTGTGGGAGACTGTGTCAAAGTCTTTACTGAAGTCAAGGTAGACCACATCCACCGCTCTGCCATCATCCATCCACCTTGTTACCTTCTCATAAAAGGCTATGAGGTTGGTCAAGCATGACTTACCCTTGGTAAAGCCATGCTGACTGCCCCTAATAACCCTCTTATCCTTGATATGCCTTGAGATGGCACCAAGGATAAGCTGTTCCATTACTTTCCCAGGGACAGAGGTGAGGCTGACCGGTCTATAATTACCCGGGTCCTCCTTCTTGCCCTTTTTGAAGACTGGCGTGACATTTGCTTCCCTCCAACCCTCAGGCACCTCTCCCGTTTCCCAAGACTTGGCAAAGATGATGGAGAGCGGTCCGGCAATGACTTCAGCCAGTTCCCTCAGCACCCGTGTATGCATCCCATCTGGACCCATGGATTTATGGACGTCCAGACTATTTAATTGCTCCCTAACCCAGTCCTCATCGACTAAAGCAAACTCCTCCATTGACCTGGCTTCATCCGGGGTCTCAGGGGTACAGGGCTCCTCAGGACAGCCTCCGGCAGAGTAGACAGAGACAAAGAAGGCATTCAGTAATTCTGCCTTCTCTGTATCTTCTGCCACCAGGGCACCCACCCCATTCATCAGTGGGCCTACACTGCCTCTGGTGTTAGTTTTATCTATTTGTTTTATGTTTTTGAAAAAGCTCTTTTTGCTGTCCTTGACCCCTCTCACCAGTTGTAATTCTAAGGAGGCCTTGGCTATCCTAGCTGCCTTCCTACATCCTCTAACAGCAGCCTTATATTCTTCCCAAGTGGCCAGCCCCTGCTTCCATGACCTGTAAACTCTCGTCTTCTGCTTGAGCATACCCAACAGATCCCTGTTCAACCACGCAGGCCTCCTGGCTCCCTTCCTTGACTTCCTACATGTGGGGATGCTCTGGTCCTGAGCGTGGAAGAAGCAATCTCTGAATGCAATCCAGCTATCTTGGGCCCCTTTTCCTTCAAGCAGTCTCAGACAGTACCACACCACACAAAATTTTTCAAGGGCTCTATGTCCTAGACCTATCAAGAGATAGCAAAAATCAGGCATTACCAAAATGCCAACATCCTCCATCATGTTACAGTGTGCACTCAACCATACACTCTGTTACGTAGGAAATCCCAACCAGCTTGAAGCAGTATGCATTTCAGCTCCCACAATGAAATACACAATAATATCACATTTAACACCTGTGTTTGAACACACAACAGAAGCATGTCCAATCACATATTAAAGGAAGAAACTTCAAGGTAATAGGGAAAAAGAAGACAACACAGAACACATCAAAGCACTTTTCTCCTGCGAAGCAAGTTTGTTTTATTTAAAACTCAGTACTCACTCAATAAACACTTACTAAATAAAATAACTTCTTAATTTAAAAGAAAAAAAAATAAAGGAGAAAAAAAAGCAGATGTGAAACATCACTTATTTTACAGTAATAATTGCTTATATTATAATTGATTCAACTGAAATCTATGAGACTTTTAAGAAAAATGTGCCCTTTCTAACTAATTCTTTTCCACAGCCCAAATAAACCAATACAACTTAATATATTCAAGGAATCGCAGAACAAATTTAGTTTGGGAAGCATCTCACAAGGACACCTGATGCAACCCCACCTGAAATCAAAGCCACCTTAGCTGTTTGAAGTCACATAAAGTCAAGTTTAGAAAATCTAAAAGGACTGAGACCCCAGTCCAACAAGGCAACAGCAGTTAAACAGTAGTGCAGATAACAAGAGAATTTTCTTTTCCTTATCACCTTTCTCGTCGATTCATTTATCCATTTATTTTTGAAGAGTCTCCAGGTTTCAATGCTCAGAGATGAGAACAGCACACTAAGGAACATGACAATAAAAGTCCAGGATTGATTTACACAAAATAAGAGTATGTAAAATAAAAGTCAACACCTAAAACTTTTCTATTGATTCCTACAGTGAAACTAACCAATAAAAAAAAATAAATTACCACTTAGTCCCTATCTCAGAAGTCACCAGGTGGACCAAAAGATCCTGTAAGAAGCATGTACGACACTATATCCTATGATATGACATTTCATACCTAACTTCACAAGCAATTTTGAAATAACACTGCTTATATCTAAGTGCTCTATGTAATAAAACAATAACAGCAAAAGCTGTAGCATTTGTATCGGTTTCATGTAACAAGAACATCTTGTGCAATCTGCAAAACTTCTATAACTGCCCTTCCTAATCTAATTTTCAAAGGCATTTTTAGAAGAACAATGAACCACAGTATGCAAGTAAATACCCATAACTTTTATAAGCATCGTATGGGTGGCAAAATTTTCAGCAACCACATAGAATCACAAACAAAACAAGACTTCTCTAGCTGGTTATAATCTTTATTAAAGAAACTGGAATAAAAATATTATTTAGAAATCATATTTTCATCTGAAAGATGCTGAACTAATATGAGTAAAAAACCCTCTGAAATTCCACAAAAATAGGTATTAGGATAATCTGCAAAATTAGTTCCATAAAAAGTTGTTTTAGAACTTGAGGGTCCTCTTCTTCAGCCTACACTTCTGCCTTTTTTAGACAGTGTTTAAATAAGAAAAAAGCAATAAAGTGTAAATTCCAAGTCCATTTCACGTCCCTAGATGAGGTACAGCTTCACAAAACGAAAGTGAAAATTTCCGTTTTATCCACAAGAAGAAAAAGGGCTCTGACAGCTCCTACAGAGAAGGCAGGTACTGGTCTTCCACTTCACCTAAGATGTCAGAGAGAAAAAGAACAACACAGCCTTGTGTGGAAAACGCATGCAAGAACTGGTAATTCCCCAGACATATCCTAGAAGAAACTAACATCATCATTCTGTGAAATCTGATCTCTGAAAAGCTATTAAGAAATGTATTTGTAAAAGGTATGAGGTAGTGAAGTAATTTAGAATGTTATTCTGTGAGTGACAAAGAACAAAAGGATATAGACTGTGAGCAAAAGAAATTACTAGGGGGGAAAAAAGGGGCAATATTAGATAGAAACTGCCTGACTTTCCCTCATTGCTCCTTAGCTCTGCATATATGTAAAATCACCAAATACATGGTGTGCATAATGTACAAGAAAGAAGTAATATAAATTGAGATAGAAGTGCTTTCTCCTAGATCAATAAAATGGTGTGAACCATAGGTCAGCATCTAAAATACTATTCTGCTTGTGATTCAGAAATAATTGCCAGGGTTAACTTCAGTGTATTTCCTGAGGTAGAGATCTACCACATGCATGTACAGTTTTTGTCTCTATGCCAGACCACAACCCATGGACCACATGAGGATTCCATGTGCAACCATAAGTATTCAGAGGACAGCATCATTCAGAAGAAAAAACTTTGCAAGTATCACAGTGGTTCTTCCAGCACATATTTTCAATTAAAAAGTAGGAAAGAGAAAAGGTCTGTATACTTTGGCTTCCAAATGTCTTGGTCACTGAAATCTATCTATGGTCAGGAAGAAAAAATCCCTAACAAGACAAATATGGATTTTTATTCCCGAGGGTTACCTATTAATAAGTAACTATTATAACACATGTACTTCTTGACTGATGATCTTTTTTACATTTTTGCCAATGATTCTTTATGAGTTTCTCCCAATGTGAAGAATTTTCCACTTGAAAAACACCGACCATTTCATTCTAGATATTCAAAGATGAGCTCAAATAAAACCTCATCAACTCCAGCAGAAGTAGCATATTACCATTTTATTCGTCTTAGTATCTATAGATTCTGGAGACGAAGAAATTTCTCAAGACCTAATTCTAACAACTTCAGCAACTTATTTGTTCAAAACTCTCCCTAAAAATCATTAAATGGAAGGATTTGACTTTGAATATGGTAAGACATCTACAAATAGCAATTCTCTTTTAAAAAAAAAAGTCTAAAGTTTCATAATTAAGATGATATAGGAAGTCCTTCCAAGGTCTTCAGTCTTCATCAGAATCAGTTTGTTGTGATCAGAACATGGAAAAACTAGGTTTTGTTTCATTATAAAAATAATCACAGTTAACTGTTTTTTAAATTTCTTCACTGTCCGTCTACAAGCTTCTCTATCACAAATATCTTTTTTACTTCAAAAGCCACATACTATAACAAAATGTACATAAACTGATGTGAGAAGTTTGACAAAGCTGATACATGAAACATGTTGTGCCTTCTGAAGGAAAAACCTCCCCCCTCAACAAGCCTCCTCCCCATTTGTCCCCAAACCCCCTCAGAAAGTAGCTTAAATTAAACTGGAATTAAATATTTCTGTTATGTGCAGCTAGGCAATGCAATACAGAGAGGGGGAACTTCGAGAGGTTTAGAAGACGTATAGATGAGGTTCTTAGGGACATGGTTTAGTGGTGAACTTGACAGTGCTATGTTAACATTTGAACTCTATGAACTTAAAGGTCTTTTCCAACCAAAAGAATTCAATGATTCTATCCACAATTAATCAACATCAAGTCCAGATCAACAGGCTGCCCACAGACACCGTGGACTTTTCATCCCTGAAGATATTCAGAATTCAACCAGCCAGAGCTCTGAGCCACCTGCTCTAACCACACATGGTTTAAGCGGAGGTTTGCACTACAAAACCTCCAGATGTCCCTTCTATATGTGCGTGGTCTACAATTCAAAGCTTTCAGTTTTATCCAGAATAGTATAGTAAATAATAAATTTAAAAATAAATAAATCTGTCCAGGATCATTTTAGGATTGGCTTTGCTAATGACAAATGAACCATCTTCAAGAAAGAAGCATGAAAAGAGTACCTCTAGAAATCTTCACTCTTGTAGGAGGGATAAAAGTAATAAAAACCTAATGAAACATTTTCATCCTGAGTTCAAGGAAAAAAATGTCTTACATAAATCTCTGTTCTCAACAAAGATATTTCTTGAAGAAGGCTGAGGTGAACTTGGCATTAAGAAAAAAAATCCTGACAAGAAAGAAAAATTGCATGGGGATGCTTCTTCTCTGGAAGTAGTAATGTTAATTCCTTTATTTGTTCAAAACCCTTCCTAAAAATCATTAAATGGAAGGATTTGACTTTGAATATGGTAAGACATCTACAAATAGCAATTCTCTTTTAAAAAAAAAAGTCTAAAGTTTCATAATTAATTAATGTTTTTTTAAGACAGTTTCAGTAGTCTCAGTCTATATCTTCCTCTTGGCCTTGATAGATACAGTGCTTTGCTATTTAACATTTCTCTCTCAAGAGAAGATCTCGATATCAGCTCCAGACAGTTTGTGCAACTGGGTATTCCAACTATCTGCTTAATTTCTGTAAAGTGCTTATTCACGTAACACAATCTTTTTACTTACAATCAAGGAAATTAATGTTACAGAAACATCCGCTGTTAAGGGTTTGGGAATGCTAGGATAAACACTGGACTTTCTTCTATAGTCCATGTTTGATAAGCTTAAGAAGAAAAAAGGTATAAAAGTAAAATAAAAGGATCATAGGCATTTCAAGTGCATTTCCTTCCACTTAAAATACTAGTAAGCTTCAAGAACTTGGACTAAAAATTGAAATACTTTTGCTTCTCTGTTATTTTCTGTCAATATACAATTTCCTAAATGCAATCCATTCTTTTTACTTGCAAATCGCACTAATGTGTTTTACTAGAACTTAGAAAGAGGTGTCTGTATGATGAAGGGAGAAGCTTTCGGATAGTAAAAACCACTAAGTTCTGCCCCCCAGGGAACTTTGTCACACAATCAGAGATCTGAAAATAGAAGGTTTGTAACAATCTTAGTAACAATTTGAGCATCATAGCAACAATTTAATTTAACGTGGCAAAAAAACATAACTTTTTCAATACATGCTTGTATGGATGTGTGGTAACTTGTACAAATAAATGTCATTAATGCTAATAAAAGAGTGCTCAAGGGATATATCCTTTACAGATTTAAAACAAGCAAACAAAAACAAAAACCAAGAAAGAGGATAATACTAGATTTTTGGTCTAATGAACTGCTTTGGAAAAATCTGGTGCTGAGCAAATCACTGACTTTAAAATACACCACTACTTCCACTGGAAAAAAGAACCTTTCATATAAAGAAAAAAACACAAATTCAGTAAATCACTTTAATATGTAGTTAAAATACAGCTTTTTCTCTCAAATAAAAATAAAATAGTAAACTGACAAATATAAAGGATGGTCAGTAACCTGATATTTAAAGATTACGAAAGTGATATCATTTAACTTGTGTACAGGCAGTCTGCAAAAATTACAAAATGGTAGTATAAAGAATATTATTTTATCTTTACATTAGAAAAGCTGACAGATGAGCATGGATATATTACAAAAAAAAAAAATCACTAGCACATGGTACCTCTGTTATGCAAAATCCGATGTGATAGCAATTATATTAAATAAAAATAAATAGCATTCTTTTATTATTACTGTATGTCTCCTAATAGAGAGGAAGACTTTTCCAATTAACAGAACTCATCCCCACAGATTCCTCCAAACCCTGGAAGTACTGTATTTCTCACACAGACATGGTACTAATTTGAAAAAAGAAAAAGATACTAACCTATTTCTCTGACATGATATTATCAAAAAGAATAAAAGTTATGTCTCAGATTTTAAAGTCTTAGTGATTTTACATGCGTCAATTGCTAGCCTTGAAACAGAACACCTTAAATAACCATAATAATACTCTCACCCCATACCCTCCCTGCCTGCCATCTACTGGAAATTCAGATTCTAGAAAAGTTTAATCCAACCACTGAAATAAAACAGGACTTATTATAAAAACTTGTAACCTTTCCTTTTGCAGTCTCTGGATCTACTGTTAGATGCAGAAAAGACCATGCATTACTCCCTTCCACATGGAAAGAAGAACGCATCATTGCAACTTTTTCTCCCTTTAGTAATACTTGAAAAGAGGACTTAATGACTTTTTGCTTACATAGCAAGCACATTAATTTGATTTTTCACACTCTCCTAAAGGGAAGGTTCAATTCATGGAGAAGAAGCCCAAGAGATGATTTTAAACTAATTTTCATATGAGTCTCATGAAGGAAACTGGAAAGGTTTCACAGCGGCCAACTCCCAGCCCTTGAACTACTAAAACAAAAATACTAATTTGCTTTCCAATGGAAAACATTGCTGCCAGACTGTCTGTGCACATTATCTTCTTTTTTTTTTTTTTTTTCCATTTTTGGTCTATTTTAAGCATGTAATACAACACTTTCATCACATGACCTTTGATCAAATGGATATTCCCTGTTGCAATCAAGAAAAATATGTTTACTTCTCACAGAAAACACTGATTGCCATTGATGCCTTTGTAATACGATGAGGAAGCTGTGAGCAGAGATCATAGATGGGGTAATTTCTTTCTCCAAGTTGATTCTTTATACCTACTACACATTTCCAGAATATTGTTCCTCTCTGGTCCCAAAGTTTATGAGGAAGATGGGTAGGCACTACTGCACCCATTGCAAAAAGAGGAAGACATTTTCTAAGAGGTCCCATATCCAACAAGTTACCAGACATTTAAGTATTTTCACTACCAAGTATGTGATGAGGGCATTGATATCAAGAATATTACTCATCAGTTAACAATTAAGCAACAATTATTTCTCATTCAACAGAAGCTAAACTCCCCCTGCCCCCAAACAAAGAGACAAGAAGATACCAGCCATATTCTTCACCCATCCTATAACCCATTGAATTTTGTCTCCCTAGCCAGCCTACAAAGTTAGGCAGGGAGCACACCAGGAATGCCCCAGAAACACAAACTCAACTTTCTTTTCCAAGGTTGGCACAACGTCTCCTCAGTTCTATTAGCAGTTAAAATATTGTCACATAACAAGGCTTATCAAGCAGATCCTTCCAGAAATAGAAAACATATTCTGCTACGCCACTAAGCACACATTGATCACCTTCAAAATGACTCTGCCTTCTACTGTACTTCTCTTTGCAGCAATGATGGCATCAATGGCAATGTGGTATTAGAGGAGTAAGAATATCCAGTCTCATATTACATTAGCATGCACACATATAAAAACTAGATAGTTCATAAAACATATATCACCTCACAAATAAGATGCAGAATAAATTGAATGTACAAAGTTTACGAAGTATAGGCAATATATTCAGACAAGCCTCTGTTCATCATAGATTGTATCTAATTCAAAACGTTCCACACCTTCCCAAACCAAGCGAAACTAACGGTTCTTTCTCCCACATAGTTTATTTGAAATCACAGTTTTGTATCTTCTCCAAGATCTTTGTTAAACTGGAAATAAATGCACGCCTAACAGATATCCATCCTAAAGTATAAAACTACCATGAATGTAGAATACATATACAAGAAGAAAATAATAGCAAACTATAGTGAACTTGTATATAATATACTTGAGAATTCATAGAATTACTTAAGTTAACAAGGACCTTATATATTCGGAGAGCTTAATAGCTTTTGAAATTGGCACTGTTTAAAGAGAACAACTGAAATATATCCAAAAATTGCTATGCAGAAGTGATCCCTTCTGGCAACACAGAGAAAACAGGCAAAACATTCAGGTTTCAAAGAGTAAACTACATGTAAAGTGGTATCTTTTCACTACATTAATTACTGGGCAATTACATAGTCTTTAGTCAGCAAAATTCACAAAGAAGGCAAGTTTTGCCTGACTAAAGTCTGCAAGAAAAAGTCTGAATATTTGAACAATAACCATTAACCCTATATATCTTGGATATATTATATATAGAAAATAATAACAAAACCAACGCATTTAACAATTAAAAGTCCCAGGTAATTATTATAATTTTCTTTAGAGACAAACTATATGGAAAATTAGTATCATAAACTTTTCACTAAATAAGAACAAAGAAAAACCCTTTTCTTAATCAAAAATGACAAAATAATTACAAGAAATTCAAGCCTAGTGCATTTAACCAGAGCAGTTCAGAATGCAGGCTGCCTGTCTGTCACCAGGGTACTGAACAGGAGGTACAGTCTGCCAGAAGACTATAACTAAATTCAACTCCACAAACTGTTGGTCTTCTTTCACCCTTCCCGCACTTTCTCATTTAGCATGTGGTTCTATAAGTCAAACCTAATGCAGGAACCAGGATTGGATTAATAAGCAAGAACTACACATTAGCCCCTGCTGTAACAAAGATACTGCTACTGTTCTTTCCTTCACGAGTTTTACAAACTCCAGATGTTCCATAATCAGTTGTAGTGGAACCAGGTTAAATCCAGATGTGTCCATTTTTCCATAGGATCCAATGGTGACGTACAATTGTATACATTTTATTGGGTTTTTTTTAATTTAAACTCTCATTTATTATCTAGACTTCTAAACTAGACACTGTAATCATACCACAGTGTAGTTTACACTGTGAGGAAATCTGAACAATTTATGCATAGCTACTCCCTGAAGACAACCATTTAAAATAAAAATGTGTAATGTTTTTGCAATAACTTTGTTAACTTTTTTCTGGTTTTAAGAAAAATTATTCAGGTACGTCAAAAAAAAAAAAATCACTTCATTTCTGAGTGTGTGTTTCACATATGTCATGCAGATCAGCAGTAATAAAAAGTGACTTAATTTTTTTTTATACCTACTTTTGAGCACTTCTGCTATTCAGTATTCTTTACTCAACTCTGATTTGCATCCACTTTACCAAAACATGTCTTTGATACTGTTTACATCACAATAACTACATAAACTACCTTTTTAAATTCTTCTTAAACACGCTCTGGAATACATCAAGGCAATCCAGCAGGTCAGTATCTTCACCCTTGTCAAAATATCTTGAAATCTGTTGCTGATAATTTCAGTTTATAACAGTATTACCTTGGCCTCTATCAAATGCATGACAAAGGTGTTTTAAGAGTGTGTACTGAAAGTATTAAGGATTTATGTTACATATTTGCTGCCTGCTATAGTTTAAAAAAGAAAAAACACACTCATAACTTTGCTCAATGATGTGTGTATATATATGTGTGCACAAATATAGAGGGTGCACACTTTTTTTCAGATACTAAAACAAAAAGGACCTATGTATACCAAAGTCTTCAGGGCATACACTCAAATTTAATAGTATCTGAAAATAAATATATGTTGCCTCTATTTTGGAAATTTTCAAGCACATTAATTCTGATCTCTTCTCATTTTAAAGAAAATGTGGTTCTTAAACCAATGTTGGTCTTTCAACACGAACAAAAGACATGTCAGCCTTCCTTATAAACATTAAAGGCAGTTCATCCCTGTATTTCTAAGGATAACTCAAAAAAATCAGAGAATCATTAGTTTGGAAACGACCTTTAAGATTCTTGAATCCAATCATTAACCTAGCACTGCCAGGTCCACCACTAAACCATGTCCCTAAGTATCATGTCTACATGTCTTTTAAACACCTTCAGGGATGGTAACCTCACGACTTCCCTGGGCAGCCTGTTCCAATGTCTGACAACCCTTTCTGTGAAGAAATTTTTCCTAACATCCAATCTAAACCTCCCCTTGTCAGAACTTGAGACTATTTCCTCTCGTCCTATCACTTGCTATTTGGGAGAACAGACCAACACCCTCCATGCTTCAACCTCATTTCAGGTAGTTCTAGACAGTGATAAGGTCTCCCCTCAGCCTCCTTTTCTCCAGGCTAAACAGCTCCAGTTCCCTCAGCTGCTCCTCGTCAGACTTGTGCTCTAGACCCTTCACTAATGTACTGGGTTTCCTTGGCAAGGTTTTGGTGGCAGGGGGGCTACAGGGGTGGATGCTGTGAGAAACTACTAGAAGCTTCCCCAATGTGGTAGCGCCTCTGGGATAACACAGTTAAGAAGGAAGGGAAAAAAACTGCACAACTGCAGCCATAGAGAAGAGTGAGAACATGTGAGAGACACAGCTCTGCAGACACCAGGGTCAGTGAAGCAGGGGCAGGAGGTGCTACAGGCACCAGTGCAGAGGTTCCCCTGCAGCCCATGGTGCAGACCATGGTGACGCCAGCTGTCCTGCAGCCCATGGAGGTCCATCCTGGAGCAGATCTCCACGTGCAGCCATGGAGGACCCCATGACAAAGCAGGCGGATGCCCAAAAGAGGTTGGGAACCCCGTGCTGGAGCAGGCTCCTGGCAGGACCCGTGACCCCTGCAGAGAGGAGCCCACACTGGAGTAGGTTTGTTGGCAGGACTTGTAACTTCATGAGGCATGCACACTGGTGAAGTCTGCTCCTGAAGAACTGCAGCCCCTGGGAAGGACTTGCATTGGAGAAGTTCATGCAAAACTGTCTACCATGGGAGGGACCCCCACACTGGAGCAGGGAAGAGTGTGAGGAGTCCTCCCCTTGAGGAGGAAGCAGCAGCAGAGACAACGTGGTGAACTTACTGCAACCCTCATTCCCCATCACCTGCATCACTCAGGGTGGGAGACAGAGGAACTGGGAGTAAATTTAAGCCCAAGAAAAAAGAAGGGGTGGGGGGAAGGTGTTTTAAGATTTAGTTTTTATTTCTCATTAACCTATTCTGAATAGACTTGTAATAAATTAATTTCTCCAAGTTGAGTTTGTTTTGCCTGTGATGGTAACTGGTGAGTGATCTTGTCCTCACTGTGACTCATGAGTCTTTCACTATATTTTCTCTTCAACAACCTGCTGAGGAGGGGAAAACAATAGAGATGCTTTGGTGGGAATATGTCATCCAGACATGGTCAACACACCACAACCAGCTTCATTGCTCTTCTTTCGGTGCACTCCAAAATGTCAATGTCTTTCTTGTAGTGAGGAGCCCAAAACTGAACACAGGATTCGAGGTGGGGCCTCGTCAGCACCAGGCACAGGGGGCAGTCACTTCCCTAGTCCTGCTGGCCACACTATTCCTGATACAAGTCAGGATGCTGTTGGACTTTTTGGCCACCTGGGCATGCTGCTGGCTCATGTTCAGCCAGCTGTAGATCAAAACCCCCAGATTCTTTTCTGCCAGGCATCTTTCCAGCCACTCTTCCCCAAGCCTGTAGTGTTGCATGGCATTATTGTGACCCCAGTGCAGGACCCAGCACTTGGCCTTCTTGTACCTCATAAAACTGGCCTCAGACCAATGATCCAGACAGTCCAGATCCCTCTGTAGACCCTTCCCACCCTCCAGCAGATCAATACTCCCACCCAACATGGTGTCGTCTGCAAACTTACTGAGGGTGCATTTGATACCCTCATCCAGATCACTGACAAAAAGATTAAACAGAACTGGCCCCAATACTGAGTCCTGGGGAACACCACTTGTGACCGGCCACAAACTGAATTGGACCACATTGACCACAACACTATGGGCCCACCCATCCAGGCAGTTCTTCACCTAGCAAAGAGTAAGTTCATCATGAGAAGCCAGTTTCCCCAGGAGAATGGTGTGGGAAATGGTGTCAAAGGCTTTACTGAAGTCTACATACACAATATCCACAGCCTCTCCCTCATCCAGTAAGTGGGTCACCTTGTCATAGAAGGAGATTGGGTGCGTCAAGCAGGATCTGTCTTTCATAAAACCATGCTGACTGGGCCTGATCGCCTGGTTGTCATCTACATGTCATGTGATGGCACTCAGGATGATCTACTCTATGACCTTCACCGGCATCAAAGTCAGACTGACATATCTGTAGTTCCCCAGACCTTCCTTCTGGCCCTTCTTGTAGCTGGGTGCCACATTTTCTAACCTCCAGTCAACTGGGACCTCCCCAGTTAGCCAGGACTGCTGATAAATTATGGAAAGTGGCTTGGTGAGCATCTCCACCACCTCCCTCAGGACCCTTGCGTGCATCCCATCTGGCCCGATAGACTTGTGTGTGTCCAAGTGATATAGCAGGTCACTAACCATTTCCCCTTTGATTATTTGGGCTTCATTCTGCTCCCCATCCTTACCTTCCAGCTCAGGGGGCTGAGTACACCAAGAAGAACTGGTCTTATTATTGAAGACTGAGGCAAAGAAGGCATTAAGCACCTCAGCCTCTTCCTCATCCTCTGTCACTATATGGTACATAGTGATAGTTACCCTCAATATCAGTTAAGTTAGACAGCTGTATCACACACTTTTCAAGCAGTCATTACCTAGAAAGCAAGTATTCACAAAAATCCTAAAAAAGATATTTTTAATATTCTAATAATAAAATGAATCTAATCCTGAAGTATCAGTATCTCATTTTACCATTCATCATGCAGTAATCAATATTGAATTTCTGTATTAATCATTTTTAAGTGGACTGTAACTTCTAAACAAAAGGGGTTTTAAATTGTTTCTGAGACCACTTTCACAGTCATTTTACAATGTTACTATATATTAGTGCTAATTAAGTGTGCAAGAAAATTTCCAGAAAAATAAAAAGTAAACCCAACTGTTTAAAGTTTCCCATGCAAGAGATAAAAACGAGAAACATTTGAGAATCCACCAGCAGAGCATATCACAGGCCACAAGACTTGACTGAAAAGCAGCATTTCAAACTAAGTACAACTTCTCTTCAACCTATAGCTGATCAGCCAAGATATGGATTTTGCTCTAGCAGCTTATAAACTAAAAGGAAGTTGACTGTGGCATGTACATCACATGGAAACCTCTTCAGAAGCTCTGCATTATTTCAGAAGTTGCACCCTATGGAAAGTTCTTTTAAAAGCTTAACTGGCAAGTGTGTGCTAAAATATTTTGTTTTCCATCTAAAATTACACTAAATTTCAATACTCAGAGACAGGATTTCCAGTTTATTTCTCTCTATACACACACTGAAGTCAAGAAATGTAACATAGGAAAGTGTTGTTAAAGTTTCAAAAAAAAGTGTGAGCCTAGTGCAAATAAATCGACTGTAGGTCTGTCTTACTCAGAAATGAGGAAAAAAAAAATCACTGGTCTGCGTTCTACAATAAATAAAAGATATTTCAGTAAAAACACAGGTATTTAATACAAAAGAATAGTTAAACAAACTCAAAGTAATGCAATTCCAACCTTTCCATCAAGCCCCACCCCAAGATAAATGAAATCAATTCTATCAGTGTGTTCTGCCAAAGTATTTAATGAGGAAAACTTCAAGTTTAAAGAACTACAAGACCAAGTTTTGGCAACAGTACACTGAACACTGGATAGCTTTTACCTACACTCACATTATTCAAAAACCTTAAGGAGACATAGAATGAACCCAAAATTATTTAATACATTATACTAAATAACTACTAAATATACAAAATATTTATTTATTTACGAGCTAACAGAACTTCAGAATCTAGAGCATGTACAGAAAGCAATGTAAACAACAAAATCTTTTCATGGCACAAGATGACCTGTTTCAAACAGATCATACTGTATAATCAGTGGTTTCCTAATTACTTTTTATATATACTTATTGGTGTCCCCCATTCTAGGAAGACTTCAACTGTCATTAAAATAATGAAAAATGGTTCTTTCTTCTCCTTACAATTTCTTGTGTTCAAAACTAATTTACAGTTAAATAATTCCTCTGATTACAAGCAGGCTCTTCCATTGGTTCAACACCACCTTCTTATTTACCAATCAATCAACTGTATGCAAGAAATCACACTGTAGTAAAACCTAAGCCAAATACAATCAAGAACATGTACCGCATATAAGTAGTCTGCTGACTTTTTTTGGCTCTGAAACATTTGAAAAAAACCATTGCATAAGACCTCTAATGGATAGCATTAAGAGGAGTGGCTTAAGAGTGAATTTAGCATTTGTCTTTACTTGTCCAGGGCATCTGTACACATTTATATTCACATCGAGACTATTTCAAAAGCATATTGTAGGTATGAACTTTTAACTCAATATTCAATGCACTTCAGTTTTGGTCTAGTGGTTTTGTACCTCAACCTGATTAAGTTTGTCATTACCACCGCAAACTGAAATAAAGACTCCTTGTCACATTCACTAAAAAACCTCCAGGTGCAATCTGTCTCAGAGTTTGTTTGGTCTTTTTTTTCAGAAATATTAACAGAAAAACAGAGCCAGTGCTATTTTCTTTTGCATAAAAAGCTACCTTTTGCTGGCCAGGAAGAGAAAAAAATTACTACGGAAGAATAAGTACTATTTTCATGTTCCCTACTAGAAGGTCAAACTAGTTTGGTCCCTCAGCTATCTACAACAACCTAGAATCACACAACCACTCCGAAACCTTTGGAAGTTTTATACTTTGAATCTTCAAATTTTACCTGCAGCTTAGCTTAATTGTCATCTATTACTGTTATTATTACCGTTAATATTACCTACTCTCTCACATACATTAATTCTCACAGATAACACTTAACATTCAAATTCACTTCTCTGAATATAAATTTCACTATTATACCAGTGGATGTCATCTAGCAAGCACAATCAGAACTGTTCACCTCTCAACACCTGTAAACTTTATTTATCACTGAGTAACTGTGTCTTCTGAACACAAGCTATGCTTCTTGTAGCAAGGCATGGCTATCATGTGCCTTTCAATAGACTGCAATCAAACACCTGCAGGAAGTAAAAGGTACAGCATGATACAGAGTAACTTCAATTAGTTATACTGTTCTTCACAGGCCATTCTTTGCAGATACCTTCAGAAACAAAAGCTTATTAAATCATCAGCCTTTTTAGTCCTTTCCACTGATGCAGGGGCCAGCAGTCAAAAAAATAATACCTACATATTCAGCCTGAATACACAGAACTAAACATGGAAAATAAGTTTGCTCTTTGGGCAATCTTCTCAAAGGAGAAGAGCATGAGAAAAAATGTGTAACTGCGGCAGCAATATTTCTTGATGACCAATATCCTCTGTCCAGGCTTAAGAGCAGCCTAACTCAACAACAAAGAATCTGCTGCCTAATTACATGTTAACTAAAGACACTGACCTCTCTTCTACAAACCATCAGCAAATTGCTATACCGAAACATAATATGTGAACAAATGCATTTGATGAACCACTCAGATTTTTTTCTTACATCAGCCAATGCTGATGCCATGCACTTCCACCCACTCCCCCTGCCCGCAAGCTTAGGTCAATAGGTTTTCTACCATATGCAGTTTTATTTTATTTTCCTAACAGGTCAATCACCATCCAATGAATTTAGATTCCTTGGTTTCACCCATTATAGCCAAAACAGAATGCAAAAGTTTAGGCTAGTTTTCTGACATCTTCTTTTCCCTTAACTTTACACATCAGTAGAAAACAGAAATCTAAAAATGTACCAGTGGAACAAAGACTGTTTTATCTTGAATTATTTCAACTGAATATAATCCCCAGGGAAGGAGAAAAAAAATTGCTCATGAAATTCTCATTTTAAGGCTTGTAACATATACAGAGAATCCCTTCATAATCTTGTACATTCAGTTCAAATTGTTTATGAAGTTGCTGCAATGGATTGTTAGTTTCTGCTTCTCGGATGAAGGGATTTTAATTGTTGTTTACACATTAAGTTACTTTCAAGGCTAGGTTAAGCAACCTCTTCCTCTCTGCACTTGAATGGAATAGAGGATTATATTCACTTTTCACAAATGGGTTAAGATAATAGCCACTGTTAACCAAAATTGAAGTCTCCTGCTGCTTGGAGGGCAAAAAGCATAAAACACATTTCAAAAAGGCACCAATTGTCCTCAGAGTTTTCTCTGATGAAAGCAGATTATGCAATGTATTTCTTCCTTTAACTCAACTCTTACTCTAAGATGTTTGAGAATACAGGATCTTTATCTTACTGAAAAGAAATAATTAAAAAAAAACAAAACACCCACCTTCCTTTCCTTTGTTAGCAGTTTTAGTTGCTTCTATATTCTAAGCCCTACATCAGGTTTCTCTGAAGTTCTTCAGCAAAAACATACACAAAAACACAGAAAATATTTGTCATCCCTTTCAGCTCATATTTATTCAGTATTCCCACCCAGAGCTGCATCTTTCCCCAGAGTGTTCATAGAATACAACAGAATATTTCAGCTGGAAGAGACCTACAGCAATCATCTCATCCAACAGCCTGATGACTTCAGGGTTGACCAAAAGTTGAAGCAAATTACAAAGAGCATTGTTCAAATGGCTCTTAGACACTGACAGGTTTGGGGCATTACCCACCTCTCTAGGAAGCCTGTTCCAGTGTTTGGCCACCCTCTTGGTAAAGGAATGCTTCCTAATGTCCGGTCAAAACCTCCCTTGATGCAGCTTTGAACCATTCCCACATGTTCTGTCACTAAATACCAAGAAGAGCTCAGCACTTCCCTCGCTACTTCCTCTCCTCAGGAAGCTGTAGAGAGCCATGAGGTCACCCCTCAGTCTCCTTTTCTCCAAACTAGACAGACCCAGAGTCCTTGACCACACCTCATAGCACGTGCCTGCCAGTTCAAAACATTCATACTGAAGTATGAAATTTTCATTTCATTTTCATACACAGTTATTGGCACCTGAATCAGATGATTGTAAATTGTACGTTTTTCTGCTTCTATTTGGATCAAAAGACTACAGTGCCTTGGCACGGCTGTGCTGTCACACAACAGTACAAGTCTTCAATACATACAGAAACTGAAACACACCCAATAAGCATACCCAAACATTGATATTCTCCATGGTAATGCCACTGTGAACTGCTTTTATAAAAATAACACATCACATTAAATCCTTTCTAAGGCCTTCATTGAAGTAAAAGCAACAGCTCTAGGAATAGATTCAGGGCTACAAACTTCAAATTAGCAGTTTTCCAAATGGAAGAATTTGGGTTTTGATGTTTTGTACCTTACCGTGTGTTTGTACACCCTATATCCTTCCTTTCCAAAGAAAATAGTTTTTAATATTGTCAGCCCTTAGTGCCAGTCTCCAACTATATTGCATGGACTGCAGGCAATCTGCTCTCCAGTACAGACTGCTTTGCCATGCGCAGTATTTGCTACAGCCTTATAATCCAAAATGAAGACAAATATAACTAAGAGTCACAAATTGGAACCAACCCCGCTACCAGCATCATTCTTTAAACTACTTTTTCCTAAAACAAACAAAAATCCCCAACAAGTATTGTTGCATAGTCACCTAAAATTAGTTTACATATGTGCACAAAAACCTGCCATCTTTTCCAGAGACACAGCACTAAAATAAAAGAACAAATATTCCTGGAGTCTAAAGGTGGAAGAATTGGACAAGACATGTTTCACTGCACCTGAAAACTTGCTTGGCCAGTTAATATTGGATACTACAATGCCATATATTATCAGCTAAGGAGATTCACAAAAATTAGCTAAAACATTCAAATTTGGCTCCTTGATCAAGAAAAAAAAGCAGAAAAGGTGAAAAATTTACATTCTAAACCCATTATGGTTGCTAGTGGGAACCTTAAAAATAAGAAATTTAGTCCTTTTTCAGTTAGTAGAGGTTTTTAAAGCCAGTGTTCCATAAATCACCCAAGATTTTAATTTTTTTTTACTGTGTTGGAACTATAGTTTGGACATGCTCAGTTTTCTTAAAACTAAAACTTAGAACTTAGTGCAAATATTACAAAAGACATCTTATATTAACTGAAATTAGCAACTTAACTGGCCTTTCAAAAACCAGATTGTGATCACTTCAATGACAAATAGTAAAACTGCTTTTCTTATATAGCCATTATACAGGCAGGAGAAATATTTTTCTTTCTGAGGATACAAACTATCTTTATAAATATGATGTTCATTCCTCTAGCTTTGTTTCAAAGTCTTTTAAAGTTTAATAGTCAGTATCTGTAACAATGTGATTTACAGGAAATATTAGTCTCATGTACACAAACTAATGCATGCAGATGCCACAGCCAGCTGCTGAAAAAGTGCAGAAGAGATCTATAAAAATGCCATCCCTAAAAATCTCTTTAGAAACATCTATCACTTTAACAAACAAGTGCATGTAAAGTAATAAATTTAATTCACTTTCTTCTGATTCAAAACAACCTCTGTGATTGCTTAAAAACAAATTTCTGGGTATGTTATTCTGGTTTTCCAACCATACCCTATAATGGAATTTACGTTTTTAAGCCTTGGCTTCATCAAAAGAGTGGACAGAAACCCCAGATTTCATTTCAGTCACTCCAAAAATGAACCTGTCAATGGAACAATGTAAAGGAAAAAAGTCTGAAAAGCAGAATTCTTCATATTGGTCAATCCCAAATTCTTCAGGAAGAAAGAATAAGGATCCTACTGTACATTAAGAAAATCTAAATACAGTGTTATTCTACATTAGGGAAATTACAAATCACTTAGTTCCTTTCTGTAAAAATAGCCCCACTTCTGGAGACTCAGGCCTGGAGCACAGGTACCATTGCTCAAGGGACACAAAGTAATAGGGGAAGATTAAGGCTGCAAGAGGCCTTATCAGAAAAGCTAAATCCAACTTCACAATTTAAGGTAACTTTTACTAACACAAGCAAGGGTTATTTCCACATAAATCTTAAGTCTTTAGAAGTATGACATAACCAAAACGGAGAAACCAAATTTCTGATGCATTCTTATGATTATAAATATCAAAGTAACAAAGTAGTGAAATGTAACAGATGTTAAAATACATCTTAAATACACCTTTCAACACTTTTTAGATAATCTACCATTTACAATGTACTTAAGGGTAGATTTAGTCCGCATTGCTTAAAACTGACACCGTCTGCAACCCCTAGTGTGCTATGGAAAAAGCCCTACACCAAATTAAAAATATAGCTACAAAAATATCAAGAATGGTTTAACAAGACAGGTTTTCTGTCCTTCATTATTATGATCAATTTGGTTTTACATAAGCAGAAAGAACTTTCTTGTAAGGGCCTTTAAGAGTCATGAACTACACTAACTAGGAATAGCAGATTACAATAGATACAAGCATGTTACACCCTTGCAGACTGAAACAACCTTGTGAACCTGAATGGACTAGGATGAACATGGGCAAGAATATACCATGAACTTTTCATTTAAAGATTCGCAAAAAGCTTGTTTCCATCATACCACAAACTTTTTTCCATTTGGTGTTGCAAGCTTTCCTGGAAGTTGCTTTTCAGTAAGCCAGAAGGAGTCAAGCCAACCGCTCAGATACGCACCATACTTAGATGTCTTAGCAGTTCTGTAAACATTTAGAGAATGCCAGTTATTGCCCTTAAGATTGCTATTCAATTGTTCCTCTGAACCAGAAATAAGCATTATAGCATAACTATATTTTTGGCACCTACAAATCTATGTAGCTGTCATCATCCTGAATGTCAGCCTGACTCCATATAAACAGCTAACATTGTCTAGACTACATATATTCATCACCAAAATCTGGCAGTAGTTGTGCCTCTTGAAAGGTGAAGCAGCTAGTCTGACACTCCATGTTGTTCAAAGACACGCAGAAAACAATCAAGGATCACGTAATTAAATTCAAAACTACTTAAACTGCATTGGGAGTTTTAGTGAGGCACTGACTGATCAACATGTCTCAAAATCCTTGTAAAGGCGTATGTATGAACACCACAGATGTAAATGTGTCACCATGTATACTCAGTTTTCAATCATTTCTATCTCTTGGTAGAATTAAACTGGAAGGAAGCCTTAAACTTAATTATACCAATGGTCAGAATAAAGATTTGGACAAAAATATATCCACAGGTAGCACACTCAATTTAAAATACACTGTCTCAATCTGTTGTGTACAAAACACACCTACCTCCTCACACGAGATACAGTAAAATACCACCTCAGCTTTAAGGTAGAAGAAATCAGCATGTGGAGGTTGTGATGTCCTAGACCAAGGGTGTCAACCTTATTTTCACTGGGGGCCACATCAGACTCGCGGTTGCCTTCAAAAGGCCAAACACATTTGAGGGTGATGAGGCCCCCGGTGAAAATGAGTTTGACACCTCTGGCCTAGACTAACAGCAGAAGACACTATTGGTGAAGCTACTCACAAAGACATGTTGAGCCACACAGCACATGTGTGGCTCCTAGTTTCCTAAATTTCATCATCCTCCTTTCAAAATAGTATAAGATAAATATGCACCAGATTCTCAAGAATCTCTATAAGAGGTTCTAAAAAAGGCACTGGGATTGGCTACTATTCACTGAGCATCCAGACATCATCTGCTTGAACACTGCTGTGATTTTTTTCTTTCAAGTCCTTCAACTCCAGCAGGGAGTTCACTAAGGCACTTTTTAATAGACATTGTCTACCCAGCAAAACCTGTTTGAAAATGATGGGCAGCTTGCTTCCTGTCTTAGTGACTGAGAAACTGACATCTCTGAAAAAAAACCAAATCAATTACTAGAACATCAGCATCAACAGTTACTTAGACATTCAAGCCATGGATATGGAAGCACTCAGAACAAAGTTGTAAGTTTAAGAAATGTATGCAGAAGAGCATATTTTGAAGAGCAGAAGAAAGCAAAACAGTCAGAAAGTGCTGAGAACAATTAAGTCTACATAAACAGATGTTCAGGCCCTGGGAGGAACGGCACCCAAAGTTTCACTAAAACACTGCAG
The DNA here is from genome assembly GCF_036013475.1 of Columba livia. Classification (NCBI taxonomy): domain Eukaryota; kingdom Metazoa; phylum Chordata; class Aves; order Columbiformes; family Columbidae; genus Columba; species Columba livia. Next base: position 141,979,983 of record NC_088602.1, on the reverse strand, counting down.
TAAGATCACAAGAGACACATTCACAGGATGTAGCTGATAGGCAAAAAGAATTGCTAACACAGGAAAGCAAAACTGCTTATAAGATAGGTGATAGTCTCCTGAAGAGAGCCAAAGCCACAGAGGGAGTTCATCAAGGGAGTATCCCAGAGCAAAAAGCTAAGCTCAGGTGCTAAGGTATCAAGAAGATACGTTCAACCCTATTATACCTTAACCCTCAAAACCTAAAATGTTTAAAGACCAGATTTCTAGAAAACATTTTGAATGACTGAAGATTCAGAGAGATTTTCAGAAATACTTCAACACCTAACTACACCTACAGTAACAGATATTAGGCACAGAGGCACTTTTGAAAAGTCAGGCTACATATTTCCCCAAAACTTATGATCCCAGATAATGTTTGAAAATTCAGCCATGCACAGTTTGGCCTCAGAAGCAGGGAGCAGAGAAGTCACAGCCAAGATTTCCAAACCTCTGGGCTAGAGAACTACTCACAAGGTTCTCCTTTCTGTTGACAGGGATATTAGTTTTCTGGTGCAGGGAAGGAAGGCTCCTGTCCCTCTAAACTACTTTTAAAATCCGCTTTTGCAGCAAACGTTAAGTCATGTCACTAAGAAAAGCCACCACAGCATACAGATATCAACACTGATGGACGGTGGCTGTGGCACAGGTGAGGCCTGAACCTGGGGGCAGCACCAGAGGAGGAGTCATGCAGACGAAGGCCGGCCTCGCAGAGACAATCACCTGCAGCAGCCGCCGCAGCCAGGTTCTACCACCGTCAGTACCAGGCCAGCTCCACGCCCCGCAACCGCAGGGAAGGGAGGGCGGGAAACCAGCTGCAAACAGCGCCTGCCAGGCTGTAGAGAAGCGGGCGGGGAGCGGCTTCCCCCTTTTACGTCAGCCCGCTCGGCAGCCGCCCCTGTCAGGGACCCCGCAGCCGTTGGCGGCCCGCGCCTGCCGCCGCCAACCGCCGCGCCTCGCTTCCGCGCCGGCAGCGCGCGCGCGCGCCCGCCTGCCGTTCAGGGCCGCCCCACACCCCCCAACCCCCCGGGGAAAAACGCCCCCACGCGCGCGAGCCGGACACGCGCGCGAGCCCCAGGCAGCGCGACCTCACCCGGATGTGGATTTCACGCCGCTCCCTCCCGTCCGCCCCCAGCACCCCGAGAGTCACGTGGTGCCGGTCCCGCACGCGCGCGGAGGGAGACGGCGGTCGCTGATTGGATACCGGCGCCGCTGCCTGAGGCGGGCTGCGATATCCGCCCTAACCGCTGTAACCGCCGGACGGGGCCCAGCGCCGGGGCGTCGCCGACGATGGGTGTCTCGGGGAGTGGGTGGTCATCTTCGGGCGGCTACCCGGCCACCACGGCACTTCATCCTTCCATACCGGGACAGTCACGGAAACCCGATGCCACTGGAGTCACTGACTGGTGCCCCTCTCAAAGCAGCCCTGGTCCATGGTTGAAGCCTTTGCCTCTTGGCCTTTGTTTCTGAAGTAAAAACGTGGCTTCTCGTCCTGTTTGTGTGGTGACCTTAAGTTCGCTGCATCAAGCTTTGTTGTCAGCAGCAGCAGCATGTTTAGTTGGCACCAGCTGCCACCCTTCTGCATCATTGCAGAAAATGAATTGAAAACTGGTGAAGATCACACTACCTCCTGGTCTGGTCAGAAGTTGCTGTAAGGTGCTGAGAGGGCATGCTGTAAACTGGCAAAAACTAAGGCAGAGCATCCCAGTCCCGAATGACATACCATAGTGTGATGAACTGGGGAAACTTACCTGTTTATTTGCACTACTGAACCTATTCTGTTGACAAAAGAGTTTTGATATCTAGGATAATAGATATTTAAATAACAGTGCATTAAAAGACATTGAATTAAAAAGTTTTAGCATAATGGCACTGGAAAAGTACACGGCAGTAATTTTCACACTGCATGAAGAAACAGAAAATATGATAGTTTAGACTATATGTCCCATCACACCTGACTGCAGGATTCACAAAGGAGGTGGTGACAAATCATGATTTATTTTTTTTTAAAGCAAATGCACATTTATGAGTCTTTACAAGTTATGCCATGCATAAGAAAAAAAAAAAGAAGTGCCTGAATTAAGAGTTGAAAGTATGGTGGGCATTTCTGAAGCATTCATCCTCAGCAGGCAAAAATAGCAATACTAAAAGCTCTTGTTTTCTTACTTAGTTAGTCTTCAACTTCAGTATTACCCCAGCTAAAGACCATTGTGTAGGTCAGTCAGATGGTAGAGTTTGTTCTTCCATGTAAAAACTTAAGACAACCTTTGGAATATTCTATATTAAGAAGTGTTTATTCAAGAACTTCTATGAAGTTTTAGTCAGTAGTTATGTAATTGGTTTCCATAATACTAAAAGCGAAAATTCACATTCTCAGGACTTCAGTAGTTCAAACATGCTCTCAGGCCAGGAGTGCCCGCTCTTGCTTTGTCAATAAACTAAAGATTTCACTTTTTTGGCTATCAAGGTGGTATTCTCTTCGTACAGACAGAAGCAAGTTTCTGTTAGGGATTATTGAAGGCAGCAATCCTTAAGCATGTTGTGTTTATAATGAATGTATTCTGTTTTGCCTCTCTGCAACATGTTTGTTTTCTTTTTTAGAGTTTGCCATACTGTTTTTGCAGAACGAATAAGCATATTCTGGGCAAAATGCCAAGAAAAAAGTAGCTCTCACCAAACTAAATTAGGCAGTTACATTTTCAATGTTTTTTTTTAAACACAGCTGTATCTTCTGGGTTATGAGAATTACTATATGATATACTTTATACTTTTCTTCTTATGTAAGGGAAAATGTCCATTCAAAGTGCAGACTTGTCTAATTAGGTCATTTTCTCCATTTTGTAAATCAGTAAAAGTAAATGCATTGCATATGATAGTTTTATTTTTTAAAATTTTCCCCAAGTTTAATGGTTTCTATTAAGCATTATCAGATGTCTGTTACATTTTTCTTTGTCAGGATTTGGTAGAAGATAAAAAAATGAAATAACTTTTGATTTTCCACTAAAATGATTTCATTAATATTGTTATCTCAATATTTTTCAACACTATTTTAATGACAGGTAATACGTATCAATGAAAGATGACATCTAGTTACTCTAATTTTCCTGCACTAAGAAAATGGCACCACTAAAGGCATTCTGTTAGTAACTGAAGAATACCGATGCAAATTATTCTGTGATTTTATTAAGTAGTTACGCAGAAATATTACAGTATCTTACAGAGTTCCTTGAAGCCTACAATCTAAATAGTCACTAATATTCTAAGACTTTTTTAGCATCTGTGAAAACTGGGTATGCAACTTCTATGTACCTGTATACTAAACTAGTACTGGTCTAGAAAACAAACTCATAGACTATTTAATGGATGTTTCCTCAATTTAAAGTGCACAAAAATTTCTTGAAACAGTATGCAAAACTATCTTCTATCCTTAATTCACGTATCAGCATCACAAGAGAGGAAAGTGTCCCTAGTATACTAAAACAGTTTCAAAAATAAATCAAATATTAACGTTTTTCATGCACAATAGTGTTTAGCTTGTCCAAAATCTATTTCAACATCCATTCTGTACAATTTAGATTTTTGTAACACAGGCCTCTATCTCTGGTTGTTTATTTTTTTCCTTTAAGTCTATAATTTTCTTAATATCTGTATTTTATCATTTTCTTGGAGGTCTGATGTGGTTTTGTTTTGATAAACGCTTTCCCTGCTGAGTTGCCACACTGTAGCCCTTGAAATACGCTGCTATTGGTGGATCTACTTCAACTTTTACTTCACCTGACCTGTCTCAAGGCACTCATCAGTTAATTTTTAAAATCTCTCTAGATAAAGCCCCTTATATTTTAGGATTATTCCTTATTGTAATGCACCCCAAAGAAACAGAACAGAAAATTACTTACTGGCTAACACTACAGTTCATTGAATACCCTGACTTGGTGTAAGTTGTTGGCATTCTTCCAAAGTAGTAGTGATTCTTGACAGCAACCATATTTTGGGAAACTAAAGGATGACGAAACAAAAGAAAACAAGAAAATCCGTTTGTCTCACTCTCAAGACTCATTCCCTGAAGCCTGCAATGGACAATCTAATCCATGTAAATCCAGCAAGTAAAGAAAAAGCAAGAGGAGGAAACACATTGCAAGCTATACCCTAGTTACAATTTTTAAAGGAATCGGGAAGTAGAAGCTGCATAGGAGCCTTACATTTTGATTTCAGCTTGAATGTAGCATTAGCAAAATATTGATTGTTGATGTTTTGTAGCTGTAATCATCTTTAAACTATGTTTCTCTCCAGCGTTTTATGAAATATGCAAAAAGACCTTTCATAACACTTAGATTACCAACGACAGAAAGTCCAGTATAATTGCCCCCAAAATAGTTTCAGCCAATTTAAGACCAAAAACTTCTAAATTTGGGCTGAATGTTATTGTTATGTCTCCTAGAGAGCAAAGTTTATAGAGATTCCTGTCAGTTCTGGAACTTTTTATTTTTTAATTGATTCAGCCTTACATGGTAACATTAGGTGGTTATAAATAAGTGGGTAATACCACCCTTCAGTATAGCAGTTTGTGTGGTATGAAGCCAGTCATATTTGTGGGTCTTCCAAATCAAACAATATTTGTAATGTTATTGGACTGGATGCTTTTTAAAAACTTTGTAGATAAATAAGAAAAACTCTGTTGAACAAGCATGATTTATGAAGTAGGCATGGATTGATTTGCCAGTTTTGAATGCCATCATTAACCTAAAGAGCTGACTTCCTTATGGAGGGAAATTGGTGATATAACTGAAAACAAAATGAAGTATTCACTTTCCTTATTCTGAAACAGTTTGAGACAATGGGATGTAGGACAGTGTCCTGGTTTTGTTAAAAACAAGTTTCTCTTTTAGTGAGTTTTCGTTTCAGCTAAAGTCTTCTTAGTAACTGCACTTTTCTAAAGTAGGATACATGGTTTGGTAGACATAGCAATGGAATGCAAGGTCACTGGTAAGGATGCACATCCCGCGAGAGGGGCGAGCAGGAGGTGAGTAAAACTGACCAAGTATTCCATCCCATTCACGTGATACATCATATAAAAGTGGGAGATCATGAGGATCTCTTTCCTTTTCCATATGGCCGACATTAGGAGAGGATCTTGCAAGTTGTCCGTGCAAACTGAGGCCTAGTGACAGACTGAATCCACTTCCGGTTGGCTGTAGAGTCCAGTCCAGGACTTCTGGGTACAGGCTCTGCTGCTGCTAGAGCAGCACTGATCTTTGCCCAGACTTTCAAGATTGGTTTTGTATATTTTGTATTATTTTCTCTATTTTATTAGTAGCATTAGTAAAATATTTTTATTTTTTTCCAACTCTCTCTCTCTGTCTTTGCCTTCCAATCACCTGTACTTAGTGGAAAAAGGGGCGGAGGGGAGTGGGATAAAGGGGGAAAAGAATGGGGAGAGGGGGTTAACAAAACATCTGCCACGGTTTATTGTCACCCTGCAATCAAACCAAAACAGACAGTCAGCTTTTTATATGAGAGATTACCTCTATAATACCTCTTTTAATACCATTCAACATTTTCAAATACAGTCAAGGTTTATAGAATCTAAAGGCTTTATGACCTGTTGTTTCGTGATCAGTGGGAAAGAGTGGACCAAGTGCAGCTTGTTAGCAAACTATCATTTCCATGATAAGAACCAACATACTCTCTCAGTCTTGGGGTCAACATTAGGAGTAAGATCCAAACTGTTAAACAGTTTGAATGGGCAGGATAAGAAAATACTGTCAAGCCTGAAACTAGCCATCATGTGTAGAATATCTTGGTCTGTTTCATCAACTTAAATCTCTGATTTCTTCCATATTGAGGTCCCTGATCCCATCAGCATGTTGTTCAGTCCTCACTGGTATTACCACAATTGGCAATAAAACAAAAAGTGTTGCTAGACCGCAATCCGCCTGCTTAGAAAAATTTTGCCACCCTTTTCTACCCACTAAAATAAAACCACAGTCAAAACATACAATACTTGTTTGCCTTTTAAGGTTTTATAGGAAAAAATCATGTTATAAAAATCATTACAATTTCCTTTCAAGAAAATTTACTAAAAAGTAGACATTTAAAACTCCTGGTGTCAAATGAAAGTCTACAATAGAATACCCTTTTTTCCCAAACTATTGTAATATATTTCTTCTTTTGCATGAGAGTAACAGAACCCAGAGGCCAAGCTCTGAAGTATTTTTTCCCATTTATAGAATATATCTATTGGCAAACTCTTTCGGCAGTCATAAGCAGAAATGTAAAGTTTTCTCCAGGTTTATTAAGTAGACATTCTGATACAGTATTGCACCGTATCTGCCATCTCAAGTCATGCAATCCTGTGCGTGCACTGAATTAGTAGTATCCACTTTACTAAGCTTCTCTAATTGTTGTCTAAATGTGCGCTGTACTAGGTGACATGGTGTTTTTCTGGTTTGGGTGTTTTTGTTTTAAATATTTGGTCCTGCTGTTTTTTAGATCCAACGGAAATACTTTTGAATTTGCAACCAGTAATCTATTTTTCAGCTACCTTTTTCCAAGTTTAATTGATTTGTATGTTAAGAGCATTTATATAAGCAGCAATGCTACACTGGAGACTTCTTCCTGAATTCCTGTTAAAAAGTTTAAGACATATTTTTGATTCACAAGAGCAACTCTTTTTAAATCAGTTTTTGCATACGTCTGCAAGAGCAATATATGAACAGTGCTTTTAATTCAAGTGGTATTTTTCTACAGTATATTAGTTTACCTAGCTTAATGTTAAAATAAATAAATATTTGCATTCGTAGAAATTCCAGAGAAAACAATATTGCACGAAGGCCTCACCTAGTTAATCATGGAAAACTGCACATGTGCTGGGAGTTTGGTTAAGCTGTGAGGGAAATGTCCAAGTAGTCCTTTTTAAAGCCATTAAAGGCATACTTGCTGCATTTTAAATAAGAGAAACCTCATCAACAAGAACTAGGGCTGTATTCTTCAGCTGGTAGCTAGTGTACACACATTTTGTGGGGATTTGAAAGAGTGGACAAACAAGGTCCATAAAATCTCTCAACACCAAGTTCAAGAACTCTGAACTTCACCCAAAACAAATAGATTCTGAGGTCAAAAGTATTGACATCTGAAAAGAATTTTATTTTTCCATTTGGCTTTCTTAGAACTTCAGTATTCAAGACTTCTATGGATCATTCTGAAACATAATTTTATTTCTAGCGTAATCAGTACCTTCTCCGCAATGTTGACAAAGTACATAAAGCTAAGCATATGTTGTCAGTTAACCACAGCAGGAGACAAATTCAATGGGACAATAGTTTTCCTAAAGCTTTTGGACCTTTTCCTAAGTTTTTAGTGTGTTGCTGGTTTTCCGTATTTATTTTAATTTTTAATAAATACATGAAAAGCAAAGGCTTTGCAGCAGTACTGGATTTATGCCGTCAACATGATTTTGTGGATACTACCTCAAGGAATGAGAGTGCAGTTAAATCATACCACTTCACTTACTTTTAATACCTCTACTCAGAGTACCAGCATTTGAAACATAGAGCTTTATCATAAGGATTTTTTCATTTATTTATATTTTGCTAAAGTTACTGTGAAAATTTATAATGATAAATTGGCTGTATTAATAGCAAAGACTTGATACAGACGTTAAGTAATCTAGGAAGTAATGCAGTCAGTCCTGAACTTCCCTTATGCAGGAACTGACACTTTAAGCTATGGAAAGCCAAGGCTGACAGTGTAAACAAATGTGTCCTATGAGGCATCTGGGAAACTTCGTTTTGCTTACAGTTTTACCATAGGTTTAAATTCTAGCCTTAGGGCTGAAGAATATGAAAAAATACAGCCTTCAGAATCATTCACGTAACATGGGTCAAGTATTGCTTTAAAATACCAAACATTTTCTTAAATGACGCACAATAACGTGTATCTAACCTATAATGATTCTTGACCTTAGACTCTTAGGCAAGATTTGATATCTCACTGCCCCGTACCCCAAACCATAGAAATGGTTTGCAAAATTCTGATCAATTGAATCTCAGAGGTCTCAGGCGGATGGTCAAACAACTGAAATCTAGGCACAGAATTTTTCAGAGGACTTGTGTGAGCAACTGGCCCAGTTACTGAGTCAGGGGCTTCACTGAAAAGCTACAAGTGAGCAAAAACAAGATTCTGTAAACAAGGTCATCATCTGAGCACCAAAGAAGGACAGATACTGTTGTTTTGGAACAGCTACTTGGAATTGTATGTCCTGTAGTGCAGAGCATGATTCCAGTATAGTAGTTGAACCAGATGCAGTACCACATTAGTCAGCCCTGGAATCCTCTCTTACCCAGATTTGCCGGAACCAGGTACCACGCCAGACTGGTCAGCATATTAGCATATCATTCCTTATGAGTAATTTGATATCCACTGTTAAAAATAGCTTACAGTAAGACCTAATTGTACTGCAGATGAACTCCAGAAATTATTCTAAGAAAGTTCCTTACCATCCCGCATAAAAATCTTCAGACAAGCCTCTTCACAATCCTGGAGTTATTTATAATTGACTATGACTTTGTAATGTTTGAGACAGATGCAGGCAAACAGCCAGAAAATTCCTCAATTAGTTCCTTTTGTAAAAAGCATGCATCCTTTTCTGAGTCCTGGACTTCATCAGCAATGGCGGCTGCACCCATTATTGTTGGACAGCTATTACAGAGCGAATGGCATTCTTTCCACCGGCAGTCAGAGGGGACTGACCATTCCTTTATTGAGCAGTAATCCAACAGTGTCAGACAATTGCACCACATGAGAGCCCTGGAAGAATTTCAGTCTGGCTTGAGGTATCCATGTCTAGATATAGTCAAAGATTGAGTCTGAAATTGCAATACTAAAAGAAACACAGGTTTCTGTTCCACTCTTGGTTCCTGAATGAAGATGTATTTTTTCCGTTTCTTCACACTAAAGGTGAGGGACAATCATCTGTCTCTGGAATTAAAAACAATCAATCATTTTTGCTGTTTGACCACTTGCAAAATACAGTAAGGATTCATTCATATCAGAGTTCAAAATAATTTATTTAAAAATGCAGATAGCTGAAATGTAGCAATGGACAATTACATTTCCCTTTCAGTCCTAGATAAATTAATCTCTATTTTATTACTTAAAGTGGCTTTAATTGACATGGTTTAACCAAGAACTTACATAATCCATGTAGCTGTGTTTCATTATGGACGGAAAAAATTCTGGAATTGACACCTGAAATGATAATTATTTTTTATATTACCGTCTAATACAGAAAAATCATTACACACACATAGAAAATATTTTGTATATTTTTCATCTACTCATTGTGGAAATACAGGCCAAGCCCTTCTTTGGGATACTATTGTAGTAATAATCATCAAAAAATAGGTAATTACTATCCAAATCCTAATTATTTATCCATCTACTGGAACTTATTTCTCCATTAGAAGCATTGCCAAGGAATTCAACTGCTATGCAAAAATTTAATTACAAAACACAGAATGATAGTTTCACTAGATATTTTTTATTGAAAATAGATAAAGGGTCAAATGTTTGCTAATATGAAAGTGTAGCAAAAAAAATGCCTGGCAAGCAAAGGAATACAAGTAATACAGTTTTGACCTTCATAAAATACATTATCACCTTGAGGAAATTATTACAAGAAGAAACGCCTTAATTTTCTTTTTTCTTTTAAAAAAACAGTCAATTTGGCAAACCTGAGAAGTTGATGAGGAAGTTATAAGTGCTCCCACCTCTTGCTGCTTTCAGTGTAACAACCGTCTGTTAAACACATTAAGATCTGGTACTATCCTGGTTTTTTAATTTTCCTGTTTTTATAATTTTCTTATATTGATTTGCCATTTTTCTCTCAAATCATAGGACAATATCACAGAATGACTGGGATTGGAAGGGCAGGAACACCTTCCACTAGACCAGGTTTCTCAGAGCCCCATCCGACCTAGCCTTGAACACTTCCCGGGATGGGGCATCTACCATCTGTCTGGGCAACCTGTTCCAGTGTTTCATCACCCTCACTGTTAAGAATTTCTTCCTTACATCTAATCTAAATCTACCCTCTTTCATTTTAAAGCCATTACCCCTTGTCCTATCAATACATGCTCTTGTCAAAAGTCCCTCTCCAGCTTTCTTGTAGGCCTCCTTTAGGTACTGAAAGGTTTTTATAAGGTCTTCGCAGAGCCTTCTTTTCTCCAGGCTGAATAATCCAAACTCTTTCAGCCTTTGCTGATAGAGAACGTATCCCAGCTCTCGAATCATTTTCATGGCCCTCCTTTGGACTCACTTGAGCAGGTCCATGTCCTTCTTATGGTGGGATCTCCATAGCTGAATGCAGTACTCCAGGTGGGGTTTCAGGAGAGTGGAGTAGAGAGGGAGAATCGCCTCCCTTCATGTGCTGGTCATGTTTCTTTTAATGCAGCTATCAAACTATTGCCATTCCAAAAAAAAAAAACGTGTTCACCATCTATGTAGCAAATATTTTCATTACAGAGAGAGATAAAATGTTTGGTACTTTATAAACCAAGGCTGATGCATCTTCTCCTCAAAAAATGCCAATATAACATTAGAAATAAACCTCTGCTTATAATCCGCCAGTGGTACTTTAAATGCTTGGCATTTCTTTTTACAAAAACAAGCAATCAAAGAAATGGACTGTTGGCTTTCTGGTGAGATGTTTCTGTTGGCAAAATTTGATGGCCACTACTGTTGGTGGTTTTAATTAACTAACATTTTAGTTCATTAATAAGCAAAGAAACATTCACACCGCAAATGCATTCACAGCAAAAGAAAGTTATGTCCCAATATTTTGTATTATCACATCCATTAAAATGACAGTATTGATTGCATTGAATTACTTCAGGCAATGAATGAACTTATGAGAATGTGCTGAACACGTGGTATGGCTGAAATGTTACAGACTCTGAGAGTTAGTTTGCAAGATGCTTGTGAAACAGCTTATGCATATATATGAAATTTGCATTTCTCAGTTACACAAACTACTATTAAACCTTTAAGATAGTGGAAACATCTGTCTTTTGAAAATATTAATTAAGAAATATGTCCATACGTTTTAAAAATCAGATGAATATTCGCAAAATTGCTCAGGAGTATTTTGACCTTAATCCATTTATCCACCTTTTAGTATACCCTGTACATTAAAAATAACATTATTTATTAGCATATCATAATGGAATACCACAACAGTATATTATTTGCATGAGTGAAAAAAGCAAAAACATAATTCCAAAACTGAAGATTTTATGATTTATTGTGAGTTACTACATATGAGGGAAAGTCATTTGGTTTATATTAGTATTTAAATAATTTAGACAAACACGTACATTTCATAAATGTGGAGAAATTAGGCCTGTATTGACTTTCTTTTCGAGATTGCATATTTGTTTAGAAATACAACTTCTATTTGATAGAAGAGTAAACTCACATTAATACTCAATGTGAATAATGTAAAGATTTTGAAGTTAGTTTATATACTACAAGTATCTTTTTAAGATACTCGTTTTTGAAAAAAACACAAATAACAAAAGAGAAAGGTACTTAGAGGACTGTATTAATGAAAGCAAATTTACATAGTCTCAATACAACATTAGAGATTATTACAGCAGAGATTAAAAGGAAACTATTTTTTCAGTTTTTTAATTTTGTGTATTTTATGAACTTTTTAGAATTCCATACTTAGTTTTAGTATCCTCACTGACTAGTTTTGCTGTATGCCTGGCTCTTTTACACAACAGCCAGCAAAGAAATAGACAACAAAACTAATAGCCTTCTTACAGTAATTCCACATCACCAAATATTCTTTTTTCCTCCAGTGAGTACTGTAGAGTGTCCTTCCTACCCAAGAAAAGACAGGCGAGAGTAGGGGAAGTAGCAGGATAGGATCCAGGAGTCTGCTGCACAAGTAACAGAAAGGAAGGCAAGTGGAACTTTATGCAGGTATGTCACTCATTTTCTGAAACAGCAAAGTTGATTGCCCACAAAATTCAAGCAGTCTCCTTTACACTACACAACAGCAGTAATCTGAGGACAAATTGCGTGCTGTGCCTTTTCCCTGCCACATCTCATATGTAAATGCAATAGTGACTCTTCAAATTTCCATTTTCTTTTGGTTTCATATTTCTCTCAGTTTCTTTTGTTGTTCTCTCAGGATCCTTACTCTTTTCTATTTTTTTATATTGCTGTCATTTAAAATTTTTCATCTTCATAACCAGATATTTCCATAGGGAGTGTGCTTTGGTATTGGCAGATTACCTATACTTTAAAAGAATGTAAGTGCATGAGCACATGAGGATATTCTCAAGACCTCTAGAATGTTGGAGTGGATAAGAACCTCAGAAGGACTTTCCCAGTGTCACCTATGTATTGGCTAAACAGCTTCTGCATCTCATACAAAACCATGTCTAAGGCTGCCCAATGTTAGTCAAATTGCTTCAAGGGAATCAGTGCTGCTTACTATAGTGCAAATTTGTGCGATACAGACTTACATAATATTAATGACCCTTCTGTTGACAATAGTTCTCTCAACATTTGAGGATTATATATTAAGTGACTGAAAAAAGGGAAGCATTTTAAGAATGGTAGAAAGGAGGACCCTGGGAGCTAACAACCTGTTAGCCTCATCTCTGTGTCTGGGAAGATCATGGAATAGATCTTCCTAGAAGCTATGCTAAGGCACATGGAGGACAGGGAGGTGATTTGAGACAGCCAGCACAGCTTCACCAAGGGCAAGTCCTGCCTGACAAACCTAGTGGCCTTTTATGATGGAATAACTACATTGGTGGACAACGGAAAACCTACAGATGTCAGATATCTAGGCTTCTGTAAGGCCTTTGACATGGTCCCCCACAACGTCCTTCTAAATTGGAGACATGGAAGTGATAGGTGGACTGTTCAATGGATAAGGAATTGGTTGGATGGTAGCATTCAGAGTCTAGTGGTCATTGGCTCAGTGTCTGGATGGAAATCACTGATAAATGATGTCCCTCAGGGGTCTATACTGGCATTTTTAATATCTTCATCAATGACATAGACAGTGGGATTGAGTGGACACTCAGCAAATTTGCAGATGACACCAAACTGAGTGGTGTAATTGACACACCTCTAGATGCCATCCAGAGGGACCTAGACAAGCTCAAGAAGTGGGCTTTAGTGAACCTCATGAGGTTCAACAAGGCCAAGTGCAAGGTTCTGCACCTGGGTCTGGGCAATCTCTGGTATCAATACAGGCTGGGGCATGAAGGGATTGAGAACAGTCCTGCTGAAAAGGACCTGAGGGTATTGGTGGATAAACAACTGGACATGAGCCAGCAATATGCGGTTGTAGCCCAGAAAGCCAACCATATCCTGGCCTGCATCAAAAGAAGCATGGCCAGCAGGCTGGGGGAAGCAATTCTGTGATGCTACTCTATTCTGGTCAGACCTCACCTGTAATACTGCATTCAGCTCTGGGTTCCTCAATACAAGAAAGACATGGACCAGTTGGAAAGGGTCCAGAGGAGGTCACAAAAATGATCAGAGGGCTGGAACAGCTCTGCTGTGAGGACAGGCTGAAAGAGTTGTGGTTGTTCAGCCTGGAGAAGAGAAGGATCTGGGGAGACTTTATTGTGACCTTTCATTACTTAAAGGAGACCTATAAGAAAGATGGAGACAGGCTTTTTAGTTGGGCCTGTAGTGATATGACAAGGGGTAATGATTTTTAACTAAACAAGGGCAGATTCAGACTAGATGTAGGGAACGAATTTTTTAAAATGATGATGATGAGGCACTGGCCCAGGTTGCCCAGAGAGGTAGTAGATGTCTCATCCCTGGAAATATTCAAGGTAAGGTTGGACTGGGCTCTGAGCAACCTGATCTAGTTGAAGATGTCCTTGTACATTGCAGGGGGTTGGGCTACATGACCTTTAAATGTCCCTTCCAAACCAAACCATGCTATGATTCTATGCTTCTAAGTACTCACACTGTTGATGTCTTGTGCAAAAGACAACTAGTCATGGTACTTAGGGTCACTAGCTTCTTATTTACATCACCAATATCCAAAATATTTTTCTTGCCACTTCTCCAATTTGAATGGAATTTTAGGGTTGTATTCTTACAGAGATTGGTCCTTTGCTAGGGACAAAATTCATTGGGGTCTTCCATACCAAGATCTGAGATCCTACTCATATTTTTCAGGCCTTAACAAGTCTCATGGAATGCATTTCAAGCTACAGGTTTTGCTTCCAGCACCTGGTCAAGATCATAAGATTTCCATTCCCTCAAGGTTCTGAGAAGGATCCTGTAGGTGTGTCCATATTAGCATTTTAATTTAGGTCAGGACTGTGCTTTTGAAGTGAATCTCTCAATTGTCCCCACTTACAGTACTTCAAGTCACATCATGGAATATTCTTGGAACACAGGAAATTAATTAATTTTGAATGAAGTTAAAGTGGAAGATACCTGCCAGCATTGCATCTAATATCCTCAGTTATTAATAACTGATGTATAAAACAAGATAGAGCTAGTCATAGAACCATACAATCAAATAATTATTTAGGTTGGAAAAGACCATTAATATCATGGAGTTCAACCATTAACACTGCCAAGTCCACCACTAATCCGTGTCTCTAAGTACCACATCTACAGATCTTTTAAATACTGCCAGGGAGAGTGACTCAACCGCTTCCCTGGGCAGCCTGTTCCAATGCTTGACAACATTTTTGGTGAAGAAATTTGTCCTAACATCCAATCTAAACCTCTTCTGGCACAACTTGAGGCCATTTCCTCTCATCCCATCACTTGTTACTTGGGAGAAGAGATGATAATCACCTAATTACAACCTCCTTTCAAGTAGTTGTAGAGAGTGATAAGATCTTGCCTGAGCCTCCTTTCCTCCAGACTAAACAACCCCAGTTCCCTCAGCCACTCCTCATAAGACCTGTTCTCCAGACCCTTCACCTGCTTTGTTGCGCTTCTTTGGATGCTCTCCAGCACAAAGTAAACACCCTAGTAGTAGTTGTCTGAAAAAATGTCACAGTTTTGCACCTCTTGCCTCTACTCTTAAACAAGAGTCTCATAGAAGCAGTTGTGCTGAAAAGGACCTGGAAGTCCTGAAGACAGTAAATTCAACATAAGCTGACAGCAGGCTCTTGTGGGAAAAAAAAGTCCAACCACATACTGGGCTGTATTTGTAAAAGTGTATTTGCAAAAGTAGATTGAGTGGAACTTTCACACAAGTCTGATTTTATTGGAATTAATAGAATCACTGAAACGTTTCATATAATAGTGACCTCAGACCATGAAAAGACTACATTGCCGTTGCTGATGTTCAGTAGTTACTATTCTGTTATGTAGATTATGAGCTAAGTATTAGGCCAACCCTGAAGTTTCCTTCTTCGTTACAGAATGGCTCCACAGCTTTCTTTGCAGCTGTGGAGGTAAGATTTCTTGCTTTAATGCCCCTGAGCAAGTAATACAGCATAGTAGTTTTGTGGCCTATAGCTGAGATGGAAACAGGAGTTGAGCCTTCAGTACAGCAGAATCAGATCTTGTAACACATAATCATCTCAAATATTTCATTACTATCAAATGTCTGTGTATTGCTAAAGGAAGGGGATTTCTACTCATTTGTTAAAGAAGGAATGAATGACTCTATTGTTAATTAGAATCAGATTGCAAGAAGTGTTTGCATCTGTATGAAGAAACTTCAAATTGAAAAGTCACTGTTCAGTCTTGCCCACAGTTGTTTGCAAATACTTTCTAAAATCAGCAAGTGTTGGCTAGCATTGGAGCAGATAAATGACACACACACACATGTGGCTAGGGGCGAGATTGACCCCATGGGCTGTAAGACTTGCCACCACCTAACTTTTCACATTCCCTAGACATGGTGTGGATAAACCTAATTCACACTAATAAGCATGCCTGTACATTTTAATATTCTTGTAACATTATTATAAATGTTCTTCTACATAGCTTAGACACAAAAAAACCTAAATGTGACTTCCATTCTCCGTACATTTTCTGTTCGCTCAGGTTTACTTTGTGAGAGGTTTTATTTAATAATGGTATCCTAACTAGAATTATAGAAATTTCATTTTCAGGCACATGTCAAGGAAATTAACAAAATAATGTAGGATAGGAATTTTCATCAGATAGTTGTTTAAAGTCATCTTTTCCTCCATTCTACCAGTTGGAAGAAAGAGGGCAGCCAGAAATAGACGCATAATGCACATTAACTCTTGGCTTTGAGTTTGGTGCCATCGTGAGGGTTTTGGCTTTTATGATGGTGGGACATGCTTTTATGAGTATAACGTTTTAGGGTGGGATACAATCCACCTGTCTGGAAGAGGCAAGGGAATGTTCGGCAGCAGGCTGGCCAACTTGGTGAGGTGGGCTTTAAATTAAAAAGCTCAGGGGGTGGGGTCAAAAGTGGCAATGCTCAAGCCATCACATCCAGCTGGGGAATAAGCCAAGCCAACCAGAGCAGTGACAAATATTCCTTAGCTGCCTCCCAAGAAGAGAACCAGAAGGCCGGCCATCTCAAGGGTATGTATGGCTATTGGTGGACCCTTCTGCTCATCTCATGGGAAACCTGCATGCTCAGTTACTTCTCTGAAATGTCTGTACATCAATGCATGTAGCATGCGGAATAAACAGGAAGAATTAGAGATCTATGTGCATTCGCAGGGCCATGGTCTCATTGCAATTACAGAGACATAGTGGCATAGCTCACGTGACTGGTATGTTGTCACGGAAGGCTATGTACTTTTTTAGGAAAGAAAGGCCAGCAAGGCAAGGTGAAGGAGTTGCACTTATTGTGAGAGAGCAACTTGAATGTATCAAACTCTGCCTAGGGGAGGATGAAGAACGCGTTGAGTCCTTATGGGTAGAAAGTAAGGGACGGGCTAACAGGTGGGACACTGTTGTGGGTGTTTACTACAGGCCACCTGATCAGGAAGAGGAAGTTGATGAGGCTTTCTACGGACTGCTGAAAGTAGCCTCACGATCACGTGAGCTGGTTCTCATGGGGGAATTCAATCACACTGACATCATCTGGGAACAGAACACAGCTAAGCACACACAGTCCAGGAGGTTCCTACAGATCAATGATGACAACTTCTTGACACAAGAGCCAACAAGGAGAGGTGTGCTGCTTGGACCTAACAAAGCAAGAACTGGTTGGGGATCATAGAATCATAGAATGTCCTGACTTGGAAGGGACCCACAAGGATCGTCGAGTCCAACTCCTGTCCCTGCAAATGAGAGCTCCAAATGTGGGGGCTGGGGGCAACTTCAGCTGCAGCAACCATGAGATGGTGGACTTCAGGATCCTGCATGGAGGAAGCAAGGCAATAAGTAGGTTTACAACCATGAACTTCAGTAGGGTGAACTGTGGCCTCTTCAAGGACCTACTGGAAGAATCCCGTGGATCAGAGCTCTAGAAGGTAGGGGCATCCAAGAGAGCTAGTTAATATTCAAACATCACTTCCTCCAAGCTAAAGACCAATGCATCACTATGAGCAAGAAATCAAGTAAAGGGATTAGAAGGCCAGAATGGTTTAGTAAAGAGCTCCTGCCAAAACTCAGGTGGTAGAAGGACGTTATGTGATGTGGAAAAAGGGACAGACCCCCTATGAGGAATATAAAGTGGCTGTTAGAGTATGCAGGGATGCAGGGAGGAAGGCTGAGCTCCATTGCTCATCATAGAATAGGCAAGTGTGTCCCTGTAGGGCTAGTTGAGGTTCTGTATTTACAAGTTTAAATTCTTTATATTCTCCTGTTGCATCCTGATCAGTGTCATATTCCTTCTGTGGCCGTCATTGTATGCTGATTAGAGATGCGTTAGAAGAAAACTTTTTCTTCCTCTAATTGTTTCCAAAAATTCTGTTTTTTTCTTAGTACAATAAAGTTATCTTTTATATTGTCGTTTACAAACCTGTTTCATGTAAGAGCTATGTAACTATAAAAAGACTCCTCCAGGAAGCAAAAGTCTGTTTCATACCTAACAGATTTTTAGTAGAACACTCAGATTTTGTTGATATTGAATCATGACAGAAGGAATCATAGAATGATAGAATTTCCTGAGTTGGAAGGGACCCACAAAAATCATTGAGTCTAACTCCTGTCCCTGCATAGGACAACCCCCAAATTCACACCCTGTGTCTGAGGGTTTTGTCCAATCACTTCGTCAATACTTTTGGGCTTGGGGCCATGACTAGGGCCTGTTCTAGTGCTTCACCACCCTCCGAGTGAAGAACGTTTTCCTAACGCCCAACCTAAACCTCCCCTGTTACATCCCCCTGCCGTTCCCTCAAGTTCCATCACTGGTTGTCAGAGAAAAGAGATCAGTGCCTGCCCCTCCTCCTCCCCTTGTGAGGAAGCTGTAGACAGTGATGAAGTCTCCTCTCACTGTCCTCTTCTTCAGGCTGAACAAACCAAGTGACTTTAGCTGCTCCTCATATGGCTTCCACTATAAAACCTTCACAAACTTTGTAGCCCTCTTCTGGACGCTCTCCAGTAGCTTAATATCCTTTTTATCCTGTGGCCCCCAGAACTGCACACGGGGCTCCAGGTGAGGCCACACCAGTGCAGAATACAGCAGGACAATCACCTCCCTTGCCCAGCTGGTAATGCTGTCCTTGATGCACCCCAGGACACGGTTGGCCCTCTTGACTGTCAGGGCACACTGTTGGCTCATATTTAACTTTCTGTTGACCAGAACCCCTGTATCCCTCTCTGAAGAGCTGCTTGATCTTTTTGACTGGTTTCCCATGATCAACTAGGTGGATAACCTTGTCATAGAAAGAAATTAAGTTTATTGAGCAAGACTTTCCCATCATGAACCTATGCTGGCTGGGACCAATGACTGCCTTGTCATTCAGATGTTTTTCAATAACTCCCAGCATAATCTTCTCCATTATTTCACCAGGCACAGAAGTGAGACTGACAGGTCTGTAGTTGCCAGGGTCATCCCTGTTGCCCTTCTTGAAGACTGTGACGTTTACCAGCTTCCAGTCAATGGTGGCCTCTCCAGAGTCCCAGGAGCATTGAAAAATCACAGACAAAGGTCTTGCTATGACATCAGCCAGCTCTTTAAGTACCCTCGGATGAATTCCGTCAGGCTGCATTGACTTATAGGGATATAACTGGAACAGCAAATCTCACACAAGTTCAGGCTTGATTGGGATTTTATCATTCTCACAGCCATGGTTCTCTAGCCCAGGGCTCTGGGGTTCCCAGCACACATCTTCAGTGTTGAAGACCAAGGTGAAGAAAATATTAAATATCTCTGCTTTGTCTATGTCCCTGTTCATGAGGTGACATGATCGTCAAGTAAGGGGCCACGGTTATTTCTGACAGGAAAGGCAGGATGACTTAATTCAGCCATGCCCATTACCTTCTGTAACAACAGAGTTGAAGCACAACTCAGATCTTAGTCTTTTTTCTTCTTCCTTCTCCAGCACAGATTTTCTCTGCCAGTGAGCAAGCTGGCATATGCTAAAGTTGAGTCTGAACATGCTTTAGCATGTAGATAATAAAGGTGTCACAGGAACTAGATTTTAATCTTGAGATTGTGCAAACATGACAGTGCAGATGGATCCTGAGGAACTAGGAAAGTTTGTGCTCCAGAACAGAGGCTACTGACAGAAAGCATCCTTTATTGAGGAGATGACTGTCACTCAGAAGTCCACTAACACATTTCACGTCTATTGCTTTTTATAGCAGGTATTATAAGAATAATTATAATTATAAGAATAATTATGTGGTACTGATAGAATCTATCCAGTTTCAGGTACACAGGACCAAACCCGTTCTTAGTTTTGGGAAGGGATTAGTTCTCAGGGATTCCATTTTATTTAGGGTGGGTTGGTTTTGGCTTTTCTCCAATAAATATCCTGAGGTTTGACTGAAGTTTCTATTCAGTCAAAATTTACCTTCTTTTAAAAAAAGGTATTAATTAAGTGCATTCTTTTGAAACAAATTATAAGACTAATCAACACTGCCAGTTATGATTCTTTGTGAACCAAAGAATGAAATGAGAAAAGAAAACCCTAGTGAATCATGTTTAAGTGTAAACAGTGTCTGGTTGTGAAAGACTGTTCAGTGGCAATTGTGGCTTCTTGTAAGGGCTTTCAAAAGAGGGGAATTATCAAGTTGTAATAGTCATAACATGGACATTCCCAGATAACTGTTAAAGGCATAAGGCAGGGTTTTTGTAGTGAGAAATTGCATATGATTTCCAAAAATGGGTAATAATCTTAATCTATTGAAATTGAAGATTCTTCAAATTACTCATCTTTTGTATTGTTGGCGCAATTTATCTAAAATTCAACATTTTTTTTTTTTTTTTTTTGGCAGGGTGGAAGGGGGATTATAGAGCTGAGCAGTTGAAAAAGGCCTTTTCCTTTACATGAAACCAAATACCCTGCCCACAATCCTTCAAAAGATGCTCTTCTTCTAATTAAGAGCTATAAATAGGTTAAGACATTTGTATGACAGACAAGTGATGGCTAATGATACTAGAACTGCTGTTTTTCTATAATTAGTCTGTCTTTACAACATGGAATCCAGATAACATTAATTATGATTAATTACTGACCGCCTGATTATGCTGCCCCAATCAACCTGAACTAACAGTGGTTTTGCAGCAAATACCATAGTGCTTCTACGATATTCAAATTTTTCCTTTGTGCCTTGACCTTTTCTGCTTAGAATATTACTTCTAATTTTCAGTCATTTACCATATGAGATAAAATCCACATAGAGTTCATACAAGACTCAAACAGAGTTTCTGCTGCTTCTGTTTTCGTTTTATTTAGGTTTATTTTTCTAAACCACATGTTACCTCATATCTTGCCAATGTAACTCATTTGGAAATAATGTATTAATTCAAACAATGTTTGTTTGGAGGAACTCTCTGATGGCTTTCAGCTGGCTAAACACACTTAGATACCATCCTGTTGATTCCTAAGACAGGAGTGAAAGGCTGATATGCTTACCAAGTGACAGCTTTGATGCAATATCCTTACAATATGTGTGTACTTACAGTTCTATATTACTAGTGATAGCTTTTTCTCAGGAGTCCTTCAAGTGCCAAAGTTCATGCAGTTTATGTTTATATTAAACTGAAATCTCAACTAAAATATTTGCAGACAAATGCTGCATTCTCAAGCTTTACGGAAGCCATTCAGACAGTCTTTTACATAGATAACAGGATGGGCTAAGTATACAATTCTATGGCAAATTAGCTCTACTGCTGTTTATTTTGGTAAAATGTAGTTGCTAAAACTATTTTCATGCATCCAAAATGAAACATGACTTGATAACACACCCACTGAAAATATAAAGCAGTTTCAGAAAATGAAACTGCAATTCAGATTTGTGTAAAGAATTTCATAAACTGCCTGATTATTTTGTTTTCCAGAGGAAACACAAAGCTAAATGTGCCATATGCAAAAACCAAGGAAATTCAGTGTGCTTCTAAAATTAATTTGAAAAAAGCCTTTGATACCGTTTCTCACAGTATTCTCCTGGACAAGATGTCCAGCATACAGGTGGATGAACACACAGTACATTGGGTAAGCAATTGACTGACAGGCCTGGCTCAAAGAGTTATAGTAGATGAGGTTATGTTGGGCTGGTGACCAGTCACTAGCAGGGTTCTGCAAGGATCCATCTTAGGGCCAGCGCTCTTCAATGTCTTCATAAATGACTTGGAAGCAGGACTTGTTGGAATACTTAGTAAGGCAAACAATGACACAAAATTGAGAGGAGCTGTCAACCCTCTCAAGGGCAGAGAAGCCCTGCAGATGGATCTGGACAAATGGAAGAACTGGGCAATCACCAGACACATGAAGTTCAACAAGGGCAAGTGCCAGATTTTACACCTGGGACATGGAAACCCTGGCTGTACATACAGACTGGGGGACAAGATGCTGGAAAGCAGCTCTGCGGAGAGGGATACAGGGGTTCTGGTCAATTGCAAGTTAAACATAAGCCAACAGTGTACCCTGGCAGCCAAGAAGGCCAACCGTGTCCTCGGGTGCATCAAGCACAGCACTACCAGCTGGGCAAAGGAGGTGATTTTCCTGATGTACTCTGCACTGGTGTGGCCTCACCTGGAGCATTGTGTGCAGTTCTGGGTGTCATAGGATAAAAAAAAAATTAAGCTACTGGAGAGTGTCCAAAAGAGGTCTATAAATTTGCAAAGTGTTTGGGGGGAGAGCTGTATAAGAAGCATCTAAAGTCACTTGGTTTGTTCAGCCTGGAGAAGAGGAGACAGAGACCTCGTCGTGGCTACAGCTTCCTCACAAGGGGAGAAGAAGGGGTAGGCACCAATCTCTTCTCTTTGGTGACCAATGACGGAACCTGAGGGAATGGCAGGAAGATGTGCCAGGGGAGGTTTAGGTTGGACATTAGGAAAATGTTTTTCACCCAGAGGGTGGTGGAGCACTAGAACAGGCTCCCCAGAGAAGTGTCATGGCCCCAAGACCGTCAGTTTTCAAGGAGAGAATAGATAACGCCTTCAGACACATGGTGTGAACTGTGGGGTTGTCCTATGCAGTGATAGGCATTGGACTCACTGATTCTTGTGGGTGCTTTCCAACTCAGGACATTCTAAGTCCACATTTTCTTCAAGTTATTTATTCTGTGTAAGTACAACTCATTTAGAAAGACTTGGAGCTCTGATCTTTTGAGCTGCAGCTGACAGAATCAAATCAGTAAGTAGTACAAGAAGTATGTGAGGTGAAAAATATGACATACCTCCCTTTCTTGTTTAAAAGCATATTAATGTGGAAGAGGTTAATGCAATGAGAAATTTCACTGGATTTGACTGATTCTCTGTTTGCTTTTAAACTCACATTGATACAAAGCAGTATCTTGTAATACCTATACAAACACTTAAATTTTGAAAGGTTCATTGAAAATCGTTTAGGTTTTCTCAAAGTCACTACTCATTTATTTTTAAGAAAATCATATTAGTTTAGTATTTTTCCTTTGGTGGAACTTATTGGTCAGTAGGTAGACATCTTTAGCATTCAATATGTACTCAGTGTTCAGTTGCTTATAAGCACATGAAAGCATCTTTGTCAAGAACAAGACACAGCATGGTCTTCAGGACATCTTTGGATTTAATTGTATCTAGCAAGCCACAAAGTTTTCCTCTTCTCCACTTCTAAAAGAAATACTTTTTTTTTTTTTTTTTCTCTTGGCCATAAAAGCAGACAATATTGATGCATCCTCAAAATTATCTGTAAGAAACCATATTTTTTTTTTTAAATTGTGTTTGCTTTTCTGAATTCACAGACCCTTACAGACCAAATGGATATTGTCCTTTTTAAAAGCACTTCTGAACTTTTCCATATAGCATCTTCTACCACAAATATATGAAACTTAGATTCAAAGCTGTTTCCAGAAAAGATTAGCATCCTTGGATGGGGAATTGTGTTCTAACCTTTTTAAGATAGTATAATCTATTGCAATCTATTTAATACGTCGATTAAAAGTTCCTTCTTTCCTCTACGTAGAAATCAAATCAGTGAACATATGGGTGGGACTGTTTGTGTTTGTTTTGTTTTAATAATATTCTTATTTATTTAATAATATCACAAACTGGTAAAGGATTAGTCAAAAAAGGTTGAGAGAGCAAGTTAAAATAAACAAAGAACAAAGAGGTGTAAAGTTGTATAATCCAATTTCCTTAAGTTGTTTAAGCAGTGTTATGCCCTTTAGGCCTATTTGGAGTTATACAGCAAGTCCAGAGAGGACTGACCTCTCAACTTTTGGTTTACATTAACCTTTAGTCTAAATTAGTCTAGAGGGAGCCCAAGTTTCATTTAGATGTTCTCTTGATTGACCTTATCTGTATTTATTTAAAGAACACCTCATTGTCCAAGTTATAGGTGTGGCACTTCATTTCCCTGCAACATTTTTCCTTCATGAAATTCTAGAAGCTCTAATTCACTGAATAGAAATGTATGCTTACTAAATCTTCAGCAAAACTGTCCCTGGAAACAATATTAGCATAAATTACTATCAGAAGGATAAGAGAACAGGTTTGCAGTGTCCCTTTATCCTGCCAGATAGTATCTCCATTATTTTTTGTACTTTCAATCTTAAAATATCCCTCTTGTGTACAGGCTAGATAGCCATGATACAGTTACCGAAGAAGCCAATTAAATACTTCACAAGCTGAGAAAATCCTATATTTACAGGTAATTAACAAGTTGTTCTATGACAATGCTGCAATTATTTATCCAGCCTTAATAGATATGATTGTATGTCCACACAGATTTTACATACCACTATTTTTCATACCATCTGTAATTTAACAGTGCTCTGGTGACTAATAGTAAACAACTTATTAAACATGGCACATTTATAAAATCTCCTTCCTTTCTGGCTCATATTTAGTATACATTCACTTTCATCAGCTGTTAAAAAATAAATTTTGAAGACATCTATGTCAACTGGGTAAATTCTATTAAAATTTCCAGCATCTTCTCATTCTAGACCATCTCACTTTAAAACTGTTGCACATTATAATCTTTCTTCAGTTACTGTGGAAGGGAAAGTACATGGGTAATTCCATGATACATGTACTGTGGTAACAATGTTCATTTAGTATTGAAGAAATAAAATGATTAGTCATTTCCTGCATATGCGTGACTCCCCTGAAGCTCTCTGGGAACTGCATATATGTAAGGCAAATTTTGATTTTAAATGCCTGTCTCCATGTTTAAAGACAAAAAAATGGCCTTGGAATGAATGACCGGAGTCATTAGAATTGTACTCAGCAATTGTAGCCAATCTTTATTTTGTCGTTAAAAATTGTGAAAGCTTCAGTTTGAACATGATAAATGACAGCTGCAAGTCATACTCTTCAGGATACTGATTTGAGTCGGATCATCCTTTTTTAGACAAATTAAAACATTGCATATTGGAATCTACATATTTAAGTATATTGCTGCCATCATACGGTAATATATTTGTTTGTCAGAATGTTATAATGAAAGCAGTTCTACATTTTAAAAGAAACATTGTTATGTAAGGAAGTATAAAGTTGCACAGTGAAATAGTAATGAGTGTAATAAAATTTCTAATCCTTTTTCACATTTAGTCTGTAACAGCTCTGCCTGTCTCTGAATATGAAATACACTGTCTCCTGAAGCTAAATGACTAAGATGACGTTCTGTGTGATCCATACAAGACGACAGAAAGATAATGTACTTAAATATTAGTCAGAAAACATACCGTGGGAGAGAAGTTAGTGGGAGTTTTGCCTAAGTAAGGAATGAATAAAAACTAGGAAAAGCTGTCAGAACATATCCCAGGTATTTATAAAAGTAATCATGTCAGTGTGTTACATTATGTTAAATCAAATTCAGACTCACTTTCGTCTCCAGTCATCTACTTCTTGGATCTTCTTGTGCAAAATCCATCAATTAATATGTTGGCTGTCCTTGATTGAGTTTTAAAAATTACTTAAATCGTCTTTTCAATCTCAGGCCTATATTTGTGCTGGTAGGTAAAAGTCATGTTGAAAGAAATGCTCTTTCCTTTCTGCTTATTTGTCCCATGGAGATCATAAGCCCAGCCAGTCTGACAAACACACAGTAACAATGTGAATAGTAAGAAAAAAAAAATAAAAATAAAGAAGGATGAGATAAGAAAGAAAGAATATACCCATATGAATATACTATTTCAAACCCTTACTTGGGTTGAGAAAACTAGTGCTAAAATTACTGCCATTTTTGAACATTTTTGGAAATAGTGACCATAAGTATGATGAAAACTGCCAGTATTTAGAGACTTTTTTTTAAAAATCTTTCAATAGTATAAAATCTCACATGATCCAACCTGCTCAACTTACCTCAGATCCTCCATCCTGCATTAACTTCTATGACATATCATTTACTTTGAAATAATTCTACAGGAAATGACAAATCTGTACTTACTTCTTTGTACAAGTTTAACTGAGAGTTAAAATATCTGATTCATAGTGTTGTATGAAATAAAGGTAAGAGAGCTTACCCAGCCACCATAAAATGGATTCTGACCCTATAGTCATAATAGAGAAAAACAGCAGAATAAAAGGGGATAGAAAGTGCGATAATTCAATATTCTAGTCCATCAGTGTAATGAGCTTTATTTAGTTCAAAAAGATTAGTATCTTCCATAGATATAAAACAAGGATATATCATTTCCAGGTGAGCTTCATTGTATTGGTCCAAAATTTCAGAGCAGATCGGCAAAATGGTATATTCAACAGAGATTTTAATCCTAAATAAAACTGCCAGACAGTGCTAGACAACAAAGATAAACTCAGTTCTCATAGATATTGGAAACAGATGTTGGAGGGATGTAACAGTTTTATAAACATGAGTTTGGATTTACTACATTACTCATAAGTGATGAAAAAACAAGTGCAGGTTCTCATAACTGTGCAGGGCTTTATTTATCCAAGGGAAGAAATCACAGAAGAAAAATAATATCTGCAGTGGTGTTCTCTCCCTATAGGAGGATTTCTTTCAGCTTTTTTTTTTTTTAATTTTTATTATTATTATCTATGGGGTTGCAATATGAAACTGGTTTTGCACCTTCCATTGTCTGAGGATGCGCGTGTGGTGGCACAGGCCAGAAGCCTTCTATTTCACAGGTTTCTTTAATATTTGTGTTTAATAAGACTTATAGAAAAGCAGAAGAGGAAAACTTTGGCAGTCTCTGGCAGTTGCCATCATATATTATACATATAAAAGTGAAGCCCCAAATCTCCTTCGAAATTCTGCTCCTGTTGCAGCCAGCTGCATACTACTTCTAGCATACAATGGAGGTCAGTAGAAGAGGAAAACAGGTCATTTCAAACCTGAAGCAGGCTAACAGAGGATACTCTATGGTTACCCTTCTGTCTTTCAAGTAAAGAAGGACTTAGAGTATTTCCATGGGGACAACGTTTGATAACTTCTCACAAAGAGACAATGTGTTTAGTCAGGCCACAAGAACCCAGACACTCACAACTCACTACCAATACCTTAGAACCAAACCCAATTTCCTGTATATTCCAATTAGGAACCATTCCACAATAACGAATGCCAGGGCATATGTTGCTCCTAACAACAGCAGCTCTCCTTCTGGTATTCTGTGTTTTGTAGAATTTTGGATTGCACCCCATATAGTTTACTTAGAAGTGATCCAGTACTGAAGTATGAAAGCAAGGATCCTAACAGCAAGTTTCACAGTCAAAGACAGTGTTTCAAGCACAGACAATACAGCATTTTTATTAGCTTCTGCTACGTGATCAGAGAGCAGCAGATATCCAACCTAACCACAGATTTGAAAACATAAGTAAGAAATAATGAGACAATGAAGGACTTGGTGGTTTTACAATTCAGTTACTATGCCCAACCATGCCATCAGTTTAATCCCACTTGCACTGGATGAATCAGCAAGGTTTCATCCTTCTACAGTTTCCCCAGACTTTTAGCAAGACATCACTTCACTGATTGTTAGAGGAGCGATAAAATTGTGATAACATCCTAGAAACAATACCTGGATCCTATTACTCCCACATACCCAACAGTCTCAAATACACATTGGACAGGAAAGGTGACAAGGCAGATCTCTAATGTAGTTCCCTATCACAGTGCCTTAAGAGGAAGTGATTTTCACATAAGGCATACTGGGAAAAGCAAATAAGGCCAGCAAACAACAATTCAAAAGCAGTGATCACAACTGTTGTATAATATGAAAGTCAGTGAAACTTGAAGAAATCAAGCAGTGTTACCATAGACATACAGTCATAATTCATTCTCAGATTGATGAAACCAGTGCAATTTTCATCCCATACCCATGCAAATAAAGGGACTGAGAAGGGTCAGGGTGCTCTGAGATGCATAGGTCTTTGGGAATTTTCTTTGCCACAGGCTCTGTTGGGATTTTAATGGAAAATAGAATGCAAATAGTAGGTTGATTATTAATCAAGCCACTCAGTATCAAGTGCCCATTGTTCTTTGTTAAAAAAACCCCAGTTGTTACATGAATCTCACACATGTAAAATTGAGTTAAAAGGCTTAAAAGATCATGTAGGATTGAGAAATGATAAAGGGACTGTCAGAATTTTGTGTCAGTTTTGTATATTCATTGAGATCATGAGATTAAAGACCATATTGTTTTTTATTTTCCCTAGGGGAATCTCTGTCTCATTGTGTACTCAGGGTGGACAGTCTTCAGTTAATGAGTGTCTATAGTAGGTTTTTTTTCAGTATGTGATTTCATGCCCTGTTTATTGCAAACTATTGGATCCCCAACGCAGAAAGAGAATTGCTCATTTTGCTCTGGATTTTTGCTTAATATTCATGCCTACAGTTTATGAATGCTTCACAACAATTTTTGATATTAGTTCCACAAGACAATCTCAGGGAACACAATGTTATAGGTAGAGAATATAAGCACAAAGGTCTCAAGGTCAAAAGTTTTCACTGATTGTGTGGGTCAGATCTTGCATGCCTAGGAGTAGATTTTTTCAGAATGTAAAGAATTATCTACCATTTAATGTGCTCAAAGGTTCCATACACGTCAAATATGGCCCTAAGCTTTAGGCATTTCTATAAATCAGGCCTAAGGCAGACACCTACAAAATGAAGAATTTGTTTACTGATCATCTGGGAAAGTCAGATTTAAGTCAGCTGTCTGGTATTACACGGGAAGTAGTAGAGTCTAGAAGAGAAGCCCCCAGGTCACTATATGATAGCCATGAAGACATTCTTTCTCTTATACTCTGTTCTCTGCCTTATGACTCTGCCTTGGACTTCTCATATAGCTAAAGTTTCCTTCATTATACTGAAAAAAACCCTGGGATCTTATGTATAAATAACTCTTTGACTATGTAATTAAAGATGATATTATGACTGTGTATGTGGTAGCTAAATTAGGGTTGCGTAACTAATTCTGTTTTGGGCTTTTCAAAAATGTTAACAGTTGACTTTATGACCATAATTCATAATTATCATGTTTTATTTCTTCTTAACTTTTAAAGAAATGGACTGGAAAAAAAGTACTGTATTCTGGCAGCATGTGAAATGTCAGCAGGGTTGGAAGCTAGATCCACTGTGCTGCTTTGTCCTACGTAAACTGACAGAGTAATTGATTGCAGGATGACTAACCATTGTCTAGGTGGACCAGTACAACCAAAAATATTATAATTATTATAATATAATAATAATATTTTTCTACCAAAGTAACAACGTGATGCCTGGTAATTCCTGTTTCCACTCAGGACTGCATTTTGCAGTTTCTTCTTTCCAGTCCCAGTATCTTTGCCTTCTGGATGTTTTTTATCCTAGACTTATCTTCCTTTTATGGCAACTGAAAGACCTAGATGACATTCTGTGGACAGCTGTCCAGTTTCTCCCCTCACTTTTGCTTGTCTACATGCAGCAGACCGGGAAT
The DNA here is from genome assembly GCF_036013475.1 of Columba livia. Classification (NCBI taxonomy): domain Eukaryota; kingdom Metazoa; phylum Chordata; class Aves; order Columbiformes; family Columbidae; genus Columba; species Columba livia. Next base: position 141,950,490 of record NC_088602.1, on the reverse strand, counting down.
GTCTAAGCCCAGCTTTCCTGATAAGCACTTTAATTATATCTTCAGGCATTTCCAGTTCCAAGTTGATGACATTGACTGTGTATCAATTTCCTGTTCTCCTGTGCCCAGAGCTCACCAATATCTCCCAATGTCTCTTTCCTTCCTGTCAAAGGCCAGTTCAATTCTACTCCCTGCTCTAAGCTCATACAACTTAACCTCTGTTTCTCTTCTCCCCATGTATTCAAACCTCTTCCTTCCCTCTTCCGGCCTTTCCTCTGTAAAGGGACAAAATATTTTGGAGTGTCTCTCCAGATATCTGAACCTGACCTGTTTGAATAGCACAAAGCAATCCTGGCAAATGAAAGAGTCTGGCCACTGTTTTTCTTTCCAGTGCACCTCTGTTTTCCAGAAGATCTGTAAATAGATAATATTTGGGTTTTGTTTTTTTCCCCTATGCATTTTTATGAGCTGCAGTATTTTATCTGTTTTCAGACATGTACAAAACACTTACTATGTTGTGAGGGGATTATATAAGGAATAACAATGTATTCTCAATTAGATATAATTGAAGTTTGATTTCTGCCTCATGGTGCGAGTTTGAGCAGGGTTGGTTCTATCAGTCCTTCTAGTCTCCACCCTGTATCTCTTTATTGCAAAGAGAATTAGATTTTACTTGCTGAATAATAGTGTGTTAAGTTAGAGGCAATGGAGTATTTTGCCATTATGGGATTATGTTTATACAGAGGTGCAAAGAACTCCCACTAAAAAAACCCAGTCATTAATGTGGTATTGTGGGTGCTTGATCTTTTTAATATAGGTTTTTAGAGATTCATAAGCCCTGCCGCCCTGTGGTCAATAATATTTTTTCATCACAAAATGGTAAGTATTCCTAGCTTTTGAGCATGTATACTGATTAATTATGATTTCATTTGAGAATTAAAACAAAAGTTGGACTCTGTAATCAAGAGCATTAGCCACTGCATTTAGACCAATTTTCAACACAATTGAACTGAAAAACTCTCCTTACCTGTTGTTTTGTTCAGTTTGTGTTTGGGTTTTATTTGTTTTTAAATTTTAGGTGAATGTAGTATTATGCATCTATTTTGAAATGTTGTATGTTGTTAAATGGCTACATTTCAGTGAGCTTGCTTTATTAACTCAGTTTCTTTCCAACAGCAAAAGTCTATGAACAGCTGGTTCTCAGCAACAGGAAGGCCTTTTGGAGAAAGCTTTAGGCAGAGAACGGAAAACAACGTCAAAGGTATCAACACTTTCCTTTCCTCCAGGGAACCAGCCAGCTCATCCTCGAAATTGTGCAGGAGAGTGAGAAAGTGTACTGATTCACTCCACATCCTGGGCAGTCCTGGCCAGAGCAGGTTCTGTGGGACCCCACCCCTTTCTTTATTCATGGTAACATTTCATTCGCTTTTGATTGCCTTTCAACATTAAGCAGATGTTTATATTAAGCTCTCCAAGGTGACACACGGGTCATTTTCTTGGGTGGTTACTGTTAATTCAAAATCCAACAATGTGTATTAGTAATATCCTTCCAACACACCTTATTTTGAATTTTCCATCATGAACTTCCTCTGCCATTGTGCTGCCTAGTTGCCTAGGTTTGTCTTGACTAACTTAAATAACTGCTCAGTTAAATAATTGTTACTTGTTAAAAAATTAGTTCCATGACAGATCTTGCCACCTTTCTGATTAAGCCCTTTTCCAGAATATTAATGAGTATAGTGAAGTTCTGTTAGTCTTACAGCGTCCTGCTTCTAACCCCTGCCATATTGAAAACTGACCATTTTATTCTATTCTGTTTTCTTGTAGCCATTTTGTGATCAAAACACAACTACACCTCCCACATTACAAATTCTTAATTTCCTTACTAGTCCCTTGTGAGGAATACTGTCAAAATTGTCTTAAAAATTGAAAAAAATTATGTCAGTGGAACAACTCTTGTTCCTTGTCCAGCTGAATTTTCTCAAATGTTCTCTGAAAACTCTCAAAATGTACTAATATAGTTCAGAAAAAGCTTTAGGAATGCTAGTAAACTGTGGCTGATTTATTTGGTTTTAGTAGTTGGCAATAATTATATTGGTGATACGTCCGGCCCTGAGCCATTTATATTCACGTCTGAAAAATTAGTAGCGTTAATTGTTGCCCTGGGATTCCACTGAATTCCAAACAGTTTCCGGCACCAAAAGGAGGCAAAAAGCTTTCATTGCACACCTGGTCTGTCTGGGAACTGTGTGTTCAAAAGTTCTGGGCAGTAGTAGCAATGGAGGTGCTGGGCTGGAGGTCAAAGAGCACTTTTAGAAAGTGGATGAGGTCAAAACTCTGTGTGAAGTGAGTCCCATCACATCCCACGCTGTCTGCCTTCCTGCTGCCAGAAAACTTTAATTGATTCCATGGAAATCTTCTCACAGCTGACCTAACCTCTTCACTGCCAGTTTTGTATGTCTAGGGGACAGGAAATATTTTTGGCAAGGAGAAGACAGAGAAGATGCTGAAGGCAGTAGGGAGAAAGCACAATCACAAAAGGCTGAAATTTTATTGGAGTTTGTAAACTGATGGAGGGAGGGGAGAGCAGCAGGAGGAGAAGTAAACTGATTCTGCAAGATAAGACGCTAGATAAGGATGATGGTATGATCTTTATTGCTAAGAGATACAGTAATCTTTATGGAGAATGTTTCTTACTGTTTACAGGATTAAGTTCTAGTCAACCTTTCAGCTTCCAGTATTGAATTGACATTGCACATCTCACCTCAAGAATCTGGCCTGGAATACCAGCATCTTATCAAAGTAATCTGAAGAAGCAATCACAGTTCTTTCTTTTAAAATTTCATTTTAACTCATTAATCTACACATTTGCTCAATAAACTTTCCTAGCTGCATCAAATACATATAATCCAAGCAAACTTCAAGAAGGAATAACTTAATGTCATGGAAATAATTACCAGTAAGTTGTGTTACACTTCCTGCCAGTTCATAAGAACCTTTTTTTTTTTCCTTTTTTTTTTTTTTTTTCCAAAATGGGAATGTTATATTGCTGCTTAATAGAATCTAAACTTCAAAAGAAATTATGGAAATATCTCTTTTATCTTGGCAGAGAAGAAGAGCAGCATTGCCGTACTCCCAAGCTACAATCTGGATATGCTTTAAACTGAAGCGTATGATCCAAACACTATTAAAAACTGTAAGGTAAAACTGGCTAGACTGGGAACCTCTTTTCAGTTTTGGTGATATCAGGAAACACGTGCTTTCACATTTCCTGTGTTTGTGATTCATATTAAGTAAATTTCCCTGCAGACGTATTTTTTTTAATGTAAATTTGCATTATACGCTAGTCAAGTTTCACCTGTCTTGGTTTTGTCTATCACATCACCGACTGGCTTGTGGAAGCAGTTTAAAACATGTAGGTTAAAGCCTAGCCTCTCTTAGGCTAAGGGGAGTGGCACCATCAATTTCTTTTGAAACATTATCTGTCAGGGGGTCAGACTGAGTGATTCTTCTGCAGTGGTGTCAAGCAGGAGCAATGCCACTGAAGTTCTTAACATAATGCCCAAACAGAGTGAATGAAAAGCACTGCAAAGCACAGCTGTTGACCCAGTGGTGTTTCTTTTTTTGAATAAAACATCTGTAGCTTTGTCAGTAAGAAGCAGGATAAATTAGCATTTGTTGAAATATTTGTTGCCTCATGTTACACATTGCTGGCACAGAAACTGAAGTGCCACTAGTTCTTGCAGCTAAGCAGTTTAAAACCATCTTGGGAACATCGATGTCATGCTGCAAGCAGTGCCTACAATGAATTGTCTAATGTCCTATATCTCTTTTATTCTTGTTTTAACATAGACTTATTTCATTCAACGCATGGCTCACAGATGGCACCTGAAAGTACAGTATCTGTGCCAAAAGAAATTCCAGGCTCATTTTTTTCCTCATCTTCTTCCAAGAGAAAAAAGCACACATACTTTTTGTGTGTTATGGCCTTATGTAGGACACCACCCACAACCTCACCCTTTTTTCCCCTTCCATGGATAATCTTTTCACAGGGTGGAGAGGGGAGGGGACGGGAAAAAAAAAAAAAAAAAGAATTACTTTCATGTTTTCTAGCAATGATTTTGTCTACAACTATTTCCTTCTTGACTTCTTACTCACTGTTTATGAAATTTCACTGTACTTTAACAATAGTATTGTTGCCACAGCTGCACTGATTATATTTCCCTAACTTCTCTCATTTTAGGGCTTGGAATCAGTGTGGTTTGTTTTCATACGTGGTAACTTGGAACAGCCTATAATAACATTACAGAAAGCCTTGATAATATAATGGTTATGTGCACACACACTACTTTCTCTGCCTTTTTGTCTCCATGATCAAATACCTAATTTGTTGGGGTTTTTTAATATGCTGTCTACAACAAAAAGTAAAGTATTAATTCCAGATAGGATCATTACAGAATTTAGAACTTCGATAAGCCCATCAGTAAAGGGTCAGTGAATGTTTTAAGTATTTCATTGCATAGCCATGTATCGCCACATGGTTTGGGGTTTTTTATTTTGGTTTTGTTTTTTAATCTGCTATGTTCATTTCCTTCTTTAACATAAAACAAACATACAAAGAAAACCATTCTAAATGTGTAACATATTTTGATTATTTTTATTTTACATTATGAAAAATCGTGTGCCTTTCTTGCTGATACTCAAAGATTCAGCTCTTGTTTATGCTGAAACTTGTTTGAGCATTTTTGCAAGACAAAGGATCCTGACAGTGCAAGGCTCATCCCCCCTCTGCTCAAGTTCACCCTTTGAACTTCAGAGCAAGTCCTCCTTTGCTGGAACACCACTCAATATTTTGTTGTCCTTAAATAAGAAGGATGTATATTAAATCTGTCAGTTTAAAAAGTCCTCCATTTGCTAGATTATCACCGGGAGACTTATTGGTGTATGCAATGAACAGCTACTGCAATCAGAGGCTCCCCAGAATAAAAATCTGGGTTATGGGACATTTGTTTTGGCATAATGAGTAATGCAATAGGACTGTCTCACTTGTAGATTGCATCAGATACCCATGCAAGTCTTAACACACTGTATACTTTCCATTGTTTCCAGGGATGATTAGTGCTGACAAAAGATGGCTCACTGACTGCCAGAGACACAAAAATTCCCTTAACCTGTGCAATACCCAGACAGGATGAAATGTGGAAGTTAGGGCATCACCTTCCTGTCCTGCTTTGCCACACAGACACTCTCAAAGAGTTTTAAGGTGCTGGGGCAGAGCATGAGCAGCAGTGCACATGTCCTGGGTTGCCCTCCTGCAAGCCAGCTGCTGAGAGAGGCGCTCTGCAACAAAAATCTTGAACAAGCTGGGCACGACCCTTGTTGACTACAAGCAAGACAGAATATCTTTTAATGTTGGTCTCCACTAAGAAGTTCTCTCTACAAAGACCTGTACACTAATGTCACATAGAAAAGTGTAAGGGACTGGACACTAATGGTATTCTATTGGTACCACTTGTTACCATTGTCAACCAATCTCAAACAAATAGCTTAAAAGCAAAGCAGGCTGTTTTTTCTTTAATTATTCCATCAATAATTCCACTCCTCATGTTATACATAATCCAATTACAATATTTTTCCTAGCATGTAGAATATAGATAAGCTAGTTATTAAATCCAGACTCAATGAACAGCCCTAGCTGTTTGCTTGGCACCTTTTGCTTTTATAGATGTTGCCTATATGGCAGCTTCTAATGAACTAGAATTGCAGCATTCACGGTTTCTTTTTCTGGTATCATTGCATATATTTAACTGAGCAGGAGACAGCATGCTCAGATTCCTAATACATTAAAGAAGAAAGTGAATTTAAAATCCAGAAGGTAATTTTTTTTGCAGTTCCCTAGTAATTGCTTTTTGGCAAATTGTGTTTGAAAGGAGAGCCAAAAACTCTTTAGAACCAAGCCTGGGAACCAGATTATATGTTTCAAGGTTAATCAATGCTCTCATCATCAAATGCTCTCATGCATTGTCTAGCAGATGCAGAAAAATCTTAACAAAATTAAAAAGCAGGATTGTCTGCACAGGCCACAATAGATTTTTCTCTCACATAAGTAGATGGTTTAAAAAAAAGTGTGTCTGATGTTGAAAGAATGTGTTTGCACCAAACAAATTAGAGACGTCATCAGTCAAGACTATTTAATACTAGTCAAAATAGCGCCCTTGCAATAAACTGGAAAATTGAAAGTCAGTTTAAGTTATCTTTTATTGTAAGCATATAAGATATAGATGCCTAAGGGACTATGTTGTAACCTGCGTATACTTAAATCTGTTTCAGATGAGGTTTTCATTTGTTTTTTATGAAGAGAGTTTTCTATTTCTCCTCTTTTCACAGATTAGCTTGACTCGTACCTTATCGAACATTTTCATAAACTACCAGATGCTTGTCTGAAAAGAAAGCCATGCTGATGACTGCAAGCTAAGACCAAATGATAAACCTCTTGCAAAACTGGTGCAACTTTAAGGTGTAACTTATACAAAGTTGCTCAATTTCTATTGAAGTCAAAAGCCTTCTCTTTACATGGCATGAAAATTTACAACTGGCCTTTGAATGCACTACTATTTTTACTCCAGTGGAAAAAACCCTGAGAGCCACATGTATGTTACACTTGTAATTTGAGTATCAACCAATTGTCACAAGGTTTGAGCATAGCCTCAGTTCTCCTCTGAGCTTTGAGCAATTAATTTTATATATTTCTCTTGTTGACCCCTATTTTTGCATTTATGCTTCCTGGTTTCATCTAATATTAGAAGCAGAAATACTGAAACAACTCAGAGGACATCATACAGATTTGTATGGAAATACTGATATAATTTTTTTCCTAAAATTTCAAAACTACATGCCCAAGAAATTTTTGAAAGATGTACTTGGCATAAGTACTTTCTGGAACCTAAACTAACAAACTCTCTGATACTGACCAACTGAAATAATGTAAAAGAATTTTTCCAGTAGTCATGTTCTTGCAGAGGCTAATATTTATGTCAAGGGGCATGAAGATCTCGTTCCTGTTTCTTCCTCTTCTGATGTGCTGAAGAGAAAGCCTCTCTACGCTGTGTATATAACCATGATGTTGAGAAGTCAGGGGGAACTATTACAAAATAAGTTCGGGCTTAGTGTGAATGAAAGGACATCAGGAAGTTTCACTTTACCGTGACATTTTTGAAGACATTCCAGCATTTTGATTCAATGGAACTTAGGTACCTTGGTCTCTTTTGTACTCTCCAGCATGTTTTCCTGATTTTTTGGGCAATTACACCACTTAAAAGAAAACACTGATACCTTGGACTTGGGGGCTGTAAATATTTCTGCATGTGCTCAGTTTTAAGCACATGAATTGGTTAGTTTATGTTACCTGATCTCAGATCTAGCAACACAGATGTTTATGCAAAGATATAAATATTTGCAGGTCAGGAGTCTCCAAATTTTCTCCAAATGAAATAATACTTAAGGAATTGGGAGGGGGAAGTTACAGATTAATTTGCCGCCTTCTTAAAGTGTGATGTGATCCTCACACACAGAAGCAACATCATTTGGTATAGCTCTTACAAACAGGGTTCAAATTTGCATTCAAAGGTTCTACATAAAAAGGTAACATCTCCTGCTATTCCATGCTTCCGCTTAATGCTAAGCAATTCATTCTATTACTTTATATCTGTAACAGGTCCTTTGATGTGGGATGCCTTGCTTGCTGGTCAGCCTAAAAGGAATATTCTTCATATTTTTCTGTGTTGATAATTGGATATATTAAAATATTTTAGAATGAAGACAGCTACTATAGGACAAGGAAGGAAGTTTTTTTAAATCCATATTAGTGCTGAGTCAGTCTAATCTATGGCACCAGATGGCTTTTATGCTCATATAAATGACTTGGCTAGGGAAATATCCTCCCCCTCACATTACAAATGTCTATCAACAAGGGAAAGAAAAAAAAAAAAAAGGTTGTCTAGTATGTCATTTGCAGATCAAGTCAAGATGTTCCAAGTATGTTGGGTTTTTCCACTGAAAATGGATTCTGAGTTAATTGATCATTATCTCTTCCTACATTGTTTTGGCACTCTATCCAATATTAAATGTACATTTGTTTTCTCCAGAAAATACATTAATAAACTTTGCAATTCTTTTCTTTATAGCTGTTAAAATTTAACAACCATTTTGCTTTGCAAAACAGTGAACTAGTGCTTTGCACTTTTTAGTGATTTGCCTCTGTACCTGGAGATGTCTTTAGGAAAGACAGTTGTACAATCTACATTCCTGCAATCACAGCTTATTATATTTAACTGGAAAGAAGCAATCTATTGCTTATTTAAAATAGACTTAACACACTCTCTCAGATTATTTTGAAGCACAGACACAGAGAGGTTGTAATTCTTTTTGTAAATTGCAAAGACAGACAATGGCATTTTCATTACAAGACAGGTTTAGATTTCCCAGGGGGACTGTGAAATGTGGAAATTGATAGCAAAAACTTTAGCCTTAAGAAACAGTCACAATGAGTAACGTGCCTTTTGCTTTGCAAAACATGGGAGAGCAGGTGATGTTCACACAACCTAGCAAGGAGAAATTAAAATAGAAAAATCCTCTATGAGAGACAACAATTGCATTTTAGAGACATTTGTGCAGAGAAAAGAAAGATCTGAACTGACTTGGTTGTATGCTTTTGGGAAGATACTGTAGCTACTGCTGGCAGCCTACGGGAAGCTTGACAGTCACCTTAATCAACATTCCTCTGTATTTCACTATTCAGGCATCCGGGCTTCGTCAGGAGAATGTTATGACTCCTTTGCTTCATCGTTACCATTTACCTTTGCCAGACTTTCCTCTATCAAACTATCTGTCTTCTATTTTAGACTGAAGGAATACAAAAGCCAGGGATGAGTCTAGTCACTAGAAATCTCTTATTAATCTCTAGCTTGTCAGAACAGGAATCTGCTTTCCAATAATGTTTCCATTGGGTCTATTTTTCTCATGTCACTTATCTCGCCTGTAGCAAAGAATATACTAGAATTTAGACATACCACAGAGGGAGGTCTCTCAGAGCAGCTTACAATACACTAAGTCACAAAATAATCTTGAGTGATTACTTTAGAGCATGCTTCTTTTTGGGGAAAAGCATGTTCATCTGCATTGTCATTATCAAGTTAAGGACTGTAGAGCCCAATGGTATTTTGATGGCTATATTTTTTCCTTCTTTGTCCAAAACAACATGATTAAAACCTCCACCTTTCTTCTGTCTTTCCTTCACTGATGATAAAAGAGCACTGAGGGATCTGGGGTGGTCAGGCAGGGTAGTGATTGTATTTTCATATGCCATCAATAAGCATAGCTCTTTTTCTGGGTAAGAGAGTCTGCTGGCATGGATCATATTTTTAAGAATTCCTGTTCCAGCACTGGCAACACTGGCCCCATCTTCAAGTTTTTTTCAGTCCTTGCTTTCCCATGGAATATACTACTCACTCTCCCTCAGCTCTGTGGAAAGAAAAGTGAATTCAGAACAATAAAGAATGAAGAGAGATAGTAACAGAGATGTAATGCTAAGATAGAGTGAGGAGAAAAATCAGAGCAAATATTAGATGCAATAAACCTTCACAGGAGACTGGGGAGGTATATGGAATCACAAAAAAGGACTTAAAAGTAAACAAATCTGGAATATTCAAAGAAAAAACAAATTATATTCTAATAATTAGCCCAAGGGAAACAAGCCCAAATGAGGAAAGGAAAAGCAAATACAAAACCCAACCCCAACAAACAAACAGCACAACACCACCAAAACCAAAAAACCCAGCCTGCCCTTCCCAAAAAAGCAAGGACCAATAACAAAGTAAGAGTAGGTTATTTATAACTGTCATGCTGCATACCTTAATTTTAATTTACTATTTAAGAAATAGAGCTATTTTCTAACCCACAACAATTTCCTCCATTGCCTGGAAGGGTGGGTGTTGTATTGCCACACATCACTTAAGATATTAATACTTTCTGAACAGAATCAAAAGCAATAGTGAAATTCAGAGATTTTCTGTCATATGCCTAGAGTCCTAAGGTAACCTAAAGCAGGTTTTGGGTACAAATTTTACTTTTCCCACACAACTTCTAAAGTGAGGAGAATCAACATCTCTTATAAGACCTCACCTCCCTTTTTTGACTGCACATATTGTTATTCATTAGTTATTCTATTACAGAAACTCTCTGATGGCCCGTTCTATGAGATACTTCATGAACACAGAGCCCTTGTCCCAAACAGCTTCCAGTCACTGGGTATTTGGAAGGTGGAAATGATGATATAAAGTCATTATCAGATTTTGCTCCCAAGCCTGCACACATATTCATGGTTACATTTAAATACCTTTACATAAGAAAAAACTATAAAACAAAATCAGACAGAAGCTTTTTTCAAATGGGGTTAGGAACCATCCAATATTGAAATGTCTAGCATGCCTGCATCTTGACAAGTCTTCTTTCATGATTGGTGTACCAAAAAATAGCTTTAATGTTACTCAGAGCATCTTAAACAAGAGGGACGTCAGAAAATAATAGTAGACTTGTTCATTTTAGGGCAGAATATATAAACCACAGTATCTCTGTAAGGAAATAGGCTTCCTGTCTGCTGGTTTTTGTATGTCTAATTAAGTAAAGAGTTTTTGGCTACTAAAACATTTTTTTCAGAGCTACCAAGAAATTAAACCTAAACAAGTCAAGTAAAGCCATGAATGGATAAATACCGTGGTATTCTCTCACAGAAACCTGGAAACCTCCACATGCAGCTAAGCCCAGCTCTTCTAACATGTTTATGTTTCAGCCATGCTATTTCTAACAAGCTTTTACTCGGTTATCCTGGAAAGAGCATCTCTAAGCAAGTGTTGTGTTCACTTTCATGTGCTCGAGAAAATAATTGTAATTCACGTTTTGATTTTGTAACTGGCTCCATTTAGAAAGAAATGTTTGTACCAAGCAGATAACATGCAAGTGTCTCCCAAGCCACCTCACTGCTAAAAAGGACAGAAGCGATAGAAAGGGGCAGAGAGAATGAATGAAGCAGAGAAAAGGGATCCATAATACTGAAGACTGAGGTTCTGCCCCTACTTTTGTGAATTCCTAGCCAGGGCTTCATGGCAGTAACAACGCTCAAGTTCGCTCTCTTTAATTGACTGGCTTCACATGGTAGGTTGTACTCCATGACTCCTACAATGAGCTATGAAATATGCAGTGTGCACTTTTGACAGTGGGACTTTCGCTGTACACCACACTGCTGCAGCACTTCTGCACATGTATTTTGATCCATTAGTAAAGAGGATCACATAACTTATAGCAGAATTTTCTGCAAGTCTGTTCCTTCTGGAGCTTTGCCTATGGCCCTCTATGCACATCTGACTTACAGATGAAACCGAGAGGAATATACTGAGATTTTCAGTGAAGAGGAAATGGCAGTGTTTCTTCATGGAGATGTGGGAAGCAGTTTCCAAGAGGGCATACTATATGCTAATAGCTAGCATAAACAAAAAGAAACAATTTACACACATTTTAATGGTACAATAAGACTTGGGAACTCTGCCACCAAACCTCACCACCATCTACTGGCAACTTATCTGTTCCATTTGTGTAGATATAAAGTACTCATGCAACACACAGAGGCTCTATTTTCTGGCTAACAAGTAAACACCTTCATTCACTTTGAAAAGTTTGTAATGCTTTTTGTAATGTTTTTCTTGCCCTCTCATCATGCAACAAGGACAGTCTAAGGTAAGAAATTCAGTGAATAGGCTTCCAGAAGCTGATTACTACCATTGGCTGATGCGAGTATTTCTTATGAAAGGGAATGAAGCAGCAAATTGGCTCAGAAAACCTCTGAACTGACCAGTACCTTTTCCATGAACAGAACCCAAAGCAAAAAGTCTTAAAATACTGGAAATGGCAGTAGGAAGTCCACTCTTCTCACCAAAGTTTCCAAGGTTGGACTTGGTTTTGCAGGGGGCTGTGTGAAATGGAACATATGGAACCTCAGACAGGAGACAGATTTCTTTAAATGAGATAATGACTGTTTTGAGAGTTTATGCAAATTGGCAGATCTGAGAGACTGCTTATGGTAAGAAGTCAAAGGATGCTGCCATGAAGAAGGAAATTACAGCAAAGACCTTTTCTTGCTGGTTAACCACCTTGAAATAAACTGGGACATCCTTGCAGACCTTGCTACAGTGGTGCAGGGCTTTAACTTGTTACACAGTTTCCACAAGGGTCAGTTACTACAGTTGCTCCTCAATGAAATGTAATAGCAAGTTAGCTCTTCAATTTCCAAATCCAATTTCTTTAGAATATGATGTGCACTTTTACAAGGCTTTCACAACTAGCTAGAGAACAAGTTCTTAGGTGAAATTTTGCCTCACTTGCTCTATTGATGGACTGAGAACTTCATCACATCTCTAGATCTCAGTTTTTATAAATGAGAAAACTGCAAATAAATACCTTATCCTGAAATCTGGAATTTATCTATTCTGCATCCAGAGGACATGAACAGGAGAGTAGTCATAACAATCAAGCTACTAATTTCATTTTCAGATAGGAGTAAGATGAGAAGCTGGATACAAAAACATGGGATTTTGAATATGTGTGGTTATTGCAAGTGTGAAATAAGAGTAAAGATTCCTCTTATTCATATTGACAAATGCAGGGAAAGCCACAAATAGTATTTTCATATTCTTTTATTTTTGAGCCATGGGTCTAAAGGTTATTTTTAATGCAGAGGAACTAAATCATGCTTGTCCAATCAACTTGAATTCATATATCACTGTGCACATTTACATGTATTGGTTCTTTCTGCAATATCTTTATGATTGGAATGTGTGATATACCAGAAAAACTGTGTAGATTGAATCCCTAAAACAAAACAAAACAAAACAAAAAAAAACCAACTGAAATTAGGGTGGTCCTCTAATTTCAGTTTCCACTTCATCTACTGAGTCATTTGGTGACCTTGGAGAAGAAATCTGACCTTCTGGCACTTTGGTGAGGCCAATTGTAAAGCAGCATAAAACCAAACACGGAAGAACTGAGTCATTTTGGTAAGATATTACCTCCTAAGCAACCCCTCTGCTCAGAAAAATCCTAAATACAGCAATACATTAATATGTGTTTGCTTCTGTCTGTAGTGATCAAACTTGGAAGAATAGTTATTCTTTGAAGGTACTTGCCAAGCCTTACTGAGCTACTTCCTCTCTCTTCAGTGTTTCTTTTGTAGACTTCTCCGTTGCCAGATTGAGTTATAGGTTCAATGAAAAATAAATATCTATATCTGCCACCAGGCTTTTTAATGATTCTAATTTTTCTCAGCTTGGGAATCTTAAAAGGTATTTCAGAGGAAGCCAATCACTAGGTTCTGAGCCTATTCTGAAAGCAAAATTTTGAGGTTTGAAGGGTCCCTCTGGTTTTACTTTTTTTGTTTTTGTTTTTTAATGTCTATGAGGTGAGCCCAAGGCCAGACTGAGGATTGCATCAGGAAAATGGAAAGATGAAGAGAAGAGAGAAAGAATGGCCTCAGCCCTAAAATAGCACTGCAAAGGGCGTTTTACTTGGAACTTTCTTTCAGCTTACATCAGTCAGGGTAAGAAAAAGATTTTGGTTCAAAAGTGTAAAATTAAAACAGAGCATTAAGGCCGGATGTAACACTCAGATCTATTTGGTGTATTGAACAAAAATGAGCTTCCACCTGGACCAGAAGTTCAATGTTTTTTCAACTTCAGAAACATTTGGTTTGTTTTGGTGTCTTTGACCCTGGATAAGACAAAAGCAGCACGCAATTCAAGACACACTCAGAAAAATAAAGGGAACTGAAGTGCAACAACAGATCCTGGGTTCTTTTATTCCTGGTGAGTTGGAAGTTTCAGGAAAAGACAGATCAGTGGGTTTTTAAGCCAGGATTCTAATAATCTCTGATGTCCAAAACCAACACCTCTGGGAATTTTCTAGCAAAGCAAACGACACTGGATTTTTTTTAGTATAATGTATAGGAAAAAGACTGTTCACTTTTTCTCCAAAAGCTGTAGTTTCATCAACAGAGCTCCTTCAGCCATAGTTTGTAAAATGAAGTAGATTTTTGTGCGTATTTTCACTAAGCAAGACAACATAGCAAGCCTGTGAGGTGCATAACTATGGCTGTGCTCTTCAGTGGGAAATACATTTGTCTGAATCAATACTTGCATCTTAAGTCTACTCCATGACTAGAAAATTCCGTGAAACTAGCAAATTATCCAGATCAAGTAATCCCCTTCTTCCACCAAATTGTCTGTCATGGATCCAGACTGTAGTGTGTAAAATTGACATCAAGCAACTTGCAGATGAAATTTCACCAGTTCATCCTTTCTCCAAATGCAGAAATAGGCAGGGAAAACAATGCCAGCATCAGGTATATAATTGGAAGAAAATAACATCACTTGGGCCAAGTGATGAGACCACTCAGTGATGAGGAACAGGAGGATTTGTTAGTTATTCATTCCAGTTGTTGATGTTTCTCATATCCATTTATGCAAGTGAAAATGTTTTTAGGCCCTAAATAACTCTCTATAGACTAACCCCAGCAGTAAAGGGATGCTGAAACAAATGTTCTCAAAACAATATCAGACATATGCTACAGTTCCTTATTATAAAAATTAATGCTATTTCTAGGAGATTGACTTCTTTAATTAAGATGACTTGTGTGGACAAAGTGGTCCACTGGCAAGTGAATAGACTGTTGATCTGCTAATCACTTTCCCCAATTCATAATTCCAACCACTATGCTGCTTAAACTGTGTTTCATCTTTGTACTAACATTAAATGGAAAAGAAGGGGTGAGGAATAGGGAAAAACAAGTCTTTTCATCAGGCAGGTTTGTACATGCTTAGCCAGCTCTTCTGTTCTGGTTTTAGGGCAGAAGAAAAAAAACACTGAAACATAAAGCAGTGTGAATTGTATGGAAAATTTGACTCAGATCAAGAGCCTCGCCAACACCACAAAATGGACTGGAGACAAATCTGATAATTAGAAAAAGCAGCGAATAACAAAATATTTTTGACTCATGCCATATCAGGCAGACTGAAAATTCTCAGAGGCAACAAAACAGAATTTCTTTCCCCACAGCTTATTACATTTTATGCTAGAATGATGCCACTGATTTCAGAGGCATTACACTGGTATAATACTGGAGTCAGGAATTAAGCCCAGGCTCAGTTTATTATTCTGTGACAATTCATTTTCACAGCTATTTATTCAAATTGCACAAACAACCAGATAAACAAGCCAGGAGTGAACCAACTTACGTCAGTTTTGCACAACTGGTATAAACAAGATCAGAAACACTCCTATTGTATTGATTGTATTAATCTGATTTACAGTGCCTTGAGTTTGTTTTCTTTTTAGATCAATGGGCCAGGGTAAACACATATGCTGACTCGTCCACAGCAAGGGTGGTATAAACATCATGACCATCACACAAAGGGATACCATATAGGGATAAGTATGCCTGATGCCTGTTTTTCATCTACTGCTGCCACTGCCAAGCTGAGCAGGTAGTGGAGGTTGGAAGACACAGTGATAAGGGCTGGAAAAGATAAAAGATTTGCCAGAAAGTAGTCAAATAAGAGCAAGAGAAGAATAATGCATGTGAAGTACCCAGAGCACAAAATAAAGACAATACCAGGCAAAAGCACCCAGGAAATAGCTGGACTAAGCAGTAAAATGGAGAGGTGAGGAAAGACTCCAGAAACAACCAGAACTGAGAGGAGATAAAGCAGGTGAAGGTATGAAAGGGGAAAACAAGTACCTGAACAAGAATCTGAAATGAGGTAAGAGGATGCACAACCTCTTGTCACAGCTGTTGCACAGTATGTTTAACTCCATTCAGAGAAGCAAGATGACACTAGTCGTAACAAATGTAAGTACCTTCACTTTTCTTACCTGGATGCTTTGAATGGCTGCACAAGATTAACGTAGTTTTTAGAAAGTAAATCTGCCTGTTGCAACTTTTTTACACATAACATGATTGCTGTTTCTGCCTAAAGAGAGTTTGACAAGTTATCGGAAACATCCAGTGTGTGGTCTTATGAGGTTCCATTTTTTCTCTGGAGGTATATGAGTGAAGTCAGGTGAGCAGAGAGTCAGTTTGTGCTCTCCCGCTCCCCAGAATGTTTGATTCTTATGGGATTGTCAACTAGATTTTCTCACTTTCTTGAATATTAATGAACAACAAACAGGTGGTTCATGTGACAGTTCTGGCTGGAAGTTTCTTGGGCTGTGATAGAGTATAATGGCCAGCCTCCCGAAGGTCCCTGTTGGCTTATGCCTTCTTGCCTCTCTCCTTCTGGTACTTGACTTGTAGAGCAGTACAAGAGTGATCCAGAGGAATGGGGAAGTGCATTGTGATAGCAACTTGTAACTTGTGGTTTGGAAGGAAGATTCCCGTGTGTAACTTGCAAGTAGGAAAAACTGGGGCTGAGTGAGAAACTCCACTTTTTCTAAGCTACGGTGAGCTTTCCTTATCTTTGCAATTACATTGGGTTCACATGACAAGGTTTTGGTAACAGGAGAGCTGCAGGAATGGTCTCTGTGGGAAGAGACATGGGTCTGCCCACCACCATACACAGATGAGAACATCAGCCAAACTGGTGGTGTGTCTAGGAAAACATATTTTAGAAGGGCCAAAATTCACTCACAGCAGTGTGAGGAGTGAGGAAAGTTAGTGTGAGATACAATCCTGTGAATAACAAGATCAGAGAAGAAGGAGGAGGAGCAGGTTCTCTAGGTACTGGAGCAGAGATTTCCCTGCAGCCAGTGGAAGAGGCCACAGTGGAGCAGATATTCCTTTGTGGCCAATGGAGAGGACCATGTCAGAGCAGATTTCCATGCTGCAGCCCACGGAGGATGCCATATTGGTACAGGTTTATCCTGAAGGACTACAGCCTGTGGAAAGAACCCACAGGGAAAAGTGTGAAGAGGAAGGAGCAGCAGAAAGGAATTGTTATGGACTGGCCTTATAGCCCCCCATTCCTCATCTCTTTGTACCAGCATGAAGGGTGAGGTGTAGGACAAAGAGGAGTTGAGACTAAAGGACTCAAGTTCAGTGACAACCAGTGGAAGGACAAGGGGTAATGGGTTCAAACTGGAACACAAGAGGTTCCACTTAAATTTGAGAAGAAACTTATTCTCAGTGAGGGTGCCAGAGCACTGGAACAGGCTGCCCAGGAGGGTTGTGGAGTCTCCTACTCTGGAGACATTCAAAACCCGCCTGGACATGTTCCTGTGCAGCCTCATCTAGGTGTTCCTGCTCCAGCGGGGGGACTGGACTAGATGATCTTTTGAGGTCCCTTCCAATCCTTAACATTCTGTGATTCTGTGATTCTGTGAAGTTGAGCCTGGGAAAAAAAGGTGGGGGGTGTTTTAATGTTTGTCTTTGTTTCTCACCATTCAGCTCTATTTTTATTTGCAATAAATCAATTATTTTTTTTTCCAAATTGAGTCTGTTTTCCCTGTTGACAGTATCTGGGAAGTGCTTTCTCTGAATTTATCTCAATCCACGAGCTTTTTCATTTTATTTAGTCCTCCTGTCTGATGAGGATGGATTGTGAGAGGGAGGCCACATGGGCATCTGGTAATCAGCCAATGTCAACTCACCACACTGATACATATTTTTATTTTGCCACTCGCTTCTTCATCTCATTTCCTTTAACTTCCTCCTTCTGTAGGAATACTGAAGCCTAATAGATAAAGAAAGGTATCTCGTAATGTTACCCACAATGACTCTGCTCTAAGCAGCAGGTTGGCTGAGCTAAATAGCCCAGTATATAAAAGGTAATGGAGATTTTGAAGAAAAGGAACATTAACAAAAGATATAGCAAAAAATGACAGACACCAAAAAAACCTTTCCTTCCTTTGTGATTCATATGCTTCAGTTGTTGGATGAAAGAGAAAACCTTGTTTCCAAATGAGCCATAACTAAACTATTACCTGAAAAGATCTAAGTACTTAATACTTATTTATGCTCGCTTGCATAGCAAATTAAGCAGATCTAGCAATGCTCTCAGCTTTCAAACTTTCATGTGCTATTCTGCCATCTGCATCATATACAGAAGAAACAATGCCAAATTTGAATAGAGTTTTGGCTCAGAATTACAAAAAAAAAAAAAAAAAAAAAAGCTGTGTATGGAATTTAGCAGCATGAAATTGGGTTCTTTTGAAGCTCTACCTTAGCTGCCAATGCTCAAGTCTTTCTATGACTAGTCTTTTCTTGAAAGCATCAGTAGTGCTGAGAAAATACCCACAGGAATCACAAAATTCTCTCCTTTTAAACCCCAGATTTCTCCATGGCACTGAAGCTGTTGTCAGAGGCCCAGTCCACTGAAGACATATAGAAGTTGAATATATTACCCTGTTTCCCCAAAAATAATACAGGGTCTTCTATTATTTTTTTTCTCCAAAACTTATTATTTTTTTACATGTATAGCTGCCTGGACACTACTTAAATTGACTTTTTTAATTAAATGTAACTAGGGCTTATTTTTGGAATAGGGCTTATATTTCGAGCATACTAAAAAATCCTGAAAAATCATGCTAGGGCTTATTTTTGGGGTAGGTGTTATTTTCAGGGAAACAGGGCATCAACTATATTAATGCTTTGTTAATAGATTATCAAAATAAGCAAATTTAAATTAATGTGAATAAATCAAATGATCGTGTGCTTGTATTCTCTGTATTTTTGATAGTCATTTACATAGATACACACATTTTTATAGAAGAATTACGCATACGTAGTATTAAAAAAATCTGACCTTCATCTGTGAATGAAATACAATGTCTTACACAAACTAGGGAAACTATGAGTCATAACTTTAATCTCTCCAATGTCTGAATCTTGGACTACTTTGGTTTCTTGATGTGAAATAGAAATTGAGAAATTTTATCAGTGTTATGAAATTATCAAAGCTATTTGAATTTATTCTGATTTCTATCAGAAACTAAATGTGAAAATTCTACATGAAACAGAAACAACTACAAAAATGATTATTCAAAAAAAGTCAAGTCTGCAATGTAAAAATGCTCTCTGAATGAAAGCTGTCCAGATTTATACGATGAACATTACCCATGTAACATACAAAGCTCACTGAAGTCACTGACATGGTGGGAGTTTTTCCACTGATGTCACTAAAATTTGGATGACACCCATAGCACTCTATTAGCATCTATAAAATGCTTTAAAAATAGATGATGTAAGGAAAACAGTCAGTTATGGAGCTTTTCTTCTCATTCTTTGTGTCAGAAATGAAGAAAGTATTTCTATGTCAAGAAACATTAACATAGATGAGGGATAGATGGAAGCAAAGGTTTCAAACAGAAAAGACATTTTACTATTCTGGAATCAGGGACCACAGTACAGTAAGTGGTTTCTTTGTGACTGGATGGACATGTGCTAAATGGTATAAACAGGGCCTAGTTCACTATGAAGAACAGTAGCAAAATTAGGTAATTACGATTTGTGATTTGACACTATGACACATTTCAGAATCATAGGAGCTTCTGAAAGAGGAAGCATTTTGCAAAAATTACTTTACTATTCAGATTCTTGAAATATTACAGCCCTTTGTATGCTGGGTTGTATATTCCCAATGCAAGGAGAGAACTTTGAATCTACATCTGCTGGTTAGTCAAAGGTAAAACAGAAGGTAGAAGGAGATGGCTTTTGTAGACCCCTTATCGTCAGAAATCCACAGCCTTCTGTTATGCATCTAAATGCTGAAAGGGTGATTGTACCCGCAAAAGAGTTTCTCTGGATTTAAAGGCAGTGAAGAGGCCAACAGAAATCCTGAAGATCTTTCCTTGTCCTGTCTTGGCTCTTGATTTCCCCATCGTTCAGTTTTCATCCTCAATACAGGTCTAAATGGCTGCCAGCCAGTGAAGTACTTCATCCAGTCTGTGAGCTCCTTGTATTAGCTGATAGTTAGATACACCACCATGCCAGCTCATGCTCTATGGCTTCTTAATCCTGGTCATATGGTCACAGAAACACAAAGGCAGTGTTTATCGTAACCTCTAGAGCAACTGCTTTAAATAAACATAAGAAAAATGAAATCATTACTCCTTCCCTGAATCTATACTCTGCTTAAGTAGAGACCAGGATTACCAGAAACATTATTCTTGGGGAAGCTTTATGCCACACAGATTTTCAGTGCTTTTTAGAGACCATATTTAATCAGGTCAAGAATATTTTTAAAAGTATATCTGGTATATAATGAAGCTGCTGGAATCTGATCTGTGACACTTCTGCTATTCTAATCTTTAATCTTCACATGGCTTTGATAGAGTGTCATAATTTTAACCAACAGATACATTATCTGTCCTTGAGGAGTCAGATGCCACCTGTGGATTCTCAAATGGCTCTTTCTTCCGTTGTTAAACAAAACCATGCACAAAACATATACATATGCCACTCAAGTTACTACTGCTTTTTTCCGCACTTTGTTTTCACTGCTTACTACCATTTTTGTTATGATTCAGTGAACTACTTTAAGTGGATGGTGCCATGTGCCCAGCTGTGGCTCAACTAATCTCAGCAGAGCTTTGTGTGGCCATGAAGACCTGTTCATTTAGATCATCTTAGATGAGATAGGGCTGAAAAGTATGTAATCACTTTGCACGAAGGTGTATCTTTTCCTAGAAGTTTGTAAAACACATAGCGAGTTGACATCCTGGTTCTACAGGGCTTCTCTGGAAGCTGTAAAAGCCAAAAGTTACAGAAATTGAACCATACATCCATCCAAAGAGTGAAAATTATTAATTATTGGGTATTACTTTTTTCTTTTTTAATAGTGGATGTTTGCAGAAAGTCAAAGCAAAACACTTTTCTAAACAAATTCACAACTGTCAGCTTTCAAAATGTTGCCAGCAGGTGGAGAGGTGGAAATAAACACCCTAAGGTCTGTGTCACGTGAGAGGTGGAGATTTGTGAGTGCTAAATAATAAAGTTGAGATGTTCCAAGTTCACCTTCCTTAGTCCTTAAGCTAGCATTCTGTGTCATGAATGCCCAGCATAAACACAGTCTACAAAATCTTATCAATGTTTTCTTTTCATTGTTTACCGATAGTAACTTGGCTAGAAAGGACAGTTATCATGATGTATAAAACTAAAGCTAGTAAAATAAGAAATGAAAATCTGAACGTTTTTATACATATTTCTACAACCTCTCTTCCTACTAGTTGTTTCCAAATTCTGGTTAAAGCACTTATTTTTATTTCAGTTTAAGACTGGCCTTTTTCTTCTATAAAGAGTTTGCCCAATGTGACAAACCATGAACTGCTTGTCAGCAATTTAGAGCATGGTAAACACAGTGCTCCATGCTGGTTTATGGTGACTGCTCTATTGAAGAAGCCTGTGCTTAATCACTTAATCAATTGAGAAGGGAAACACCTTCAATTTTTATGTGATCAAGCTCACAGTTATGTCAGACAGACAGCAGTATTTGGCAATTACCCTTCTATTTGGAGAACTGTAAAGGAAAAATGAAGTAAGTTAATGAGTAGGGCTTTTTTCATTGTCCGTGAACAATGCAAAAACAAGGGTGAATTCTACATCTGAGATACAAGAATGACCATGGGGGAGTTCTAGATGAAGATACTCTGCCTTCCTTAGCTAAGATTGGAAATGAATTCTTAAACACTAGTTTGAAAATCTATTTCTGGCATAGGGCTTAGAGAGACCAAGGAAGATTCCATTCATAAAGGATCACCCTGAAGCTTTTATAACGACACTGTTGGGACAGCTTTCAGTTTGTGACCACTCAGCACAAGCACTATCGTTGGCACATACACCTCAAACCTTTGTTTGCTAGTTTAAGAAAACTCTCACAACTTGTACCCTGCAAACAGTTCCAGTTCATTTCATGATATAATACTGTAGCCTGCTAGATTGCATAAGTAGTACAGCTGTTTTACCGTAAAGTAAAAAAAAAAAAGTCTGGAAAAGTCTTGGAGTAAAACACCCTGGAGCAGAAATCCTTTCAACCATTAGCAGTAGTACTTTATACTGGTATTTTTAAAGTATTTTTGTTTACCTCTCTGGTTCTTCACATTACTCCAGAATATCCTTACAATTGACTTTCATTTTATGTTTCCAGTTATATTTTGAGGTCAGAATCTGATTTATTAGCTTGTCCTAAATATAAATTGAAAACATTTGGTGGCTGGAGCCTTTCATATTTATGCTTCATGATTATGGAATCAGATTCTTATTTATATTCAGAAATCAGAATCCGATTTGGTTTTTGAATCAAAACTGAAGAGGCATGTGTTTGATGCTGGTTTTAATTAGGTCAGATCTGTGAAGTTAGCTGGGACTTTTTCTGAATGATGATGTAGAAAAACTCTTATAAAAGATCATTACCTTCTTTTATTGATTAGTGCATTGTCAGACCTCTGAAAACATAGAGCAATCCAGATACCTCAAGCATTTATTTCCATAACATTAATTTTATGTGGGAGGAGGTAGTGAAATGAGATACAAGAACTCCAATACATAAAAACTGCATGAAATATAGCTCCTTATTACACAGATGGAAAAGTCTCTGTAATTCTGGGTCATTCTGACACAAAATTATCCTGCCTTTACAAATAAAACCAATATATCAAACCTTAGTAGAACCTGGCCTAGATTCTTATCTTTTTTCAGAAGATTTCCTGGGCTCTTTTTCTTCTCCTCAACTTTCATGTTTTTCTGTTGGTGCAGAGATGGAATATGATTTCTGTTGGTACAGAACTGAATAGTATTGAATAACTAGAAAATCTTGCATGTGGATCTAATCTGCTCAAGTACTGACTTGCAATTTCAGCATAAAGCTTTTATCTTAGAATTTAGTACATATGTCATTAGGCTTAACTTTTTTTCTTTTGAGAATTATTCCATTCCTAATGGCTGATGGTCCTCTATGTGGGACTTGGTTGGCTTTCAGAGGAACAGAAAACAGAGAAAGAACAGTGACACTCATATGACCCCAACACTACTTCATGCCATTGGAGAGAAACTGAGTCGTAAAATAGATGTCCAAAGGCTAATTAAAAAGGACCAAGTGATGATAGTGAATAATTTCCCTTTCTGCTGTGGAAGGGAATCCCCACCCAAATTTGCAACCACTGCCAGGGACTTGCCTCAAGCTCTCTGTTTTCTTGTAAGAAGTAGAGAGGCTAATGACTAATTACAATCAGAATTTTACCTCCATTTCTGCTACCCAATTTCCAGGCATTGAAGTCAAAACCAAATTTGCTTTCAGGGTAATATGCTACTCTCTAGCTCTTTTTCACAGTTTCTTTTGTAGCCTGGAGAATAAATTCTTTAGCCCCTTTCAGAAAGCAGCCCCTCAAAAGAAATGATTGATTAGACCTGACAGAGCGCAATGTTAAATAGAAATGTAAGATATAAAAACCAGATGACGAAAGAAACAGCTGTCACTGGGCAGGACTAACTAAGCCCTTGCAAAACAGCCCCAGGCAGGACTTACTGGGAGTGTATGAGGGTATAAACTGAGCTAACTGAGTTCTCTGAATTATCCTCTCCTTCTCCATGAGAAGCTGTAAATGCCCATTGCAATCATCATCTGATGGTAGCAAGGAAGATGTAGAACAGGGAAGGAGCTCCCTCAGAGGGTACATGATATACTTCTGCAAAGATCAAGAGTTCAGCTTTTCACCCCAGTGCTTTCTTTCAGCCGAAGATAATAACCCTCATTGTTCCCAGGCTCTCATTTAGGTTTGGTATAACTCAGGGGTATCAAACTCATTTTCACTGGAGGCCACATCAGCCTCACAATTGCCTTCAAAGGGCCAAGCATAATTTTAGGACTGTATGAATGTAACTACTCCTACATTTATACAGTCCTAAAATTACATTTGGTCCTTTGAAGGCAACCATGAGGCTGATGTGGCCCCTGGTGTAAGTCAGTTTGACACCCCTGGTGTAACTCGAAGACTGAAGTTTCTGTTCTGTGGGCTGTGAAAGAGAAAATGACTCTTGAACACTGATGTCCTCTCCTTATGCAGAAGGCAATTACTACATATGCAGCAGAAGTCCAGCAAGGACTGAAAACAGGGAAAAAGAAAAAAAGTAATCTCTTATATCCTACTACAAATTTCATATTTCTGAGACATCCATTTACCCACCAGAAGTGTATTTTTTTCACCCTCTTGTCTCAACAAGACCTACAGGAAAAAGCTGAATGAGACCCTAAGAATGCTGAAAACATTTACTTATGGAAGAAAAGTGTTGGTAACGATTCACAAAGAGAAAAAAAATAAAATAAAAGAGCTCATGGGAAATGCTCTAGACTGAACCATGTTTTGTTTTTGCTAAGCTCTACATGCAGCTTGACGCAGCTGATATGGTCAGAGAACCAAATGGTGCACAGTGTTGTTCCAAGATGCCAGGAGTAATGGCAAAAATACATTTATCTCCTGAGAACCCATGACAGATCACTGTGTACGAAAGATTTTTGGGTGCAACCTGCATGCCCCATTTCTTAATAGCTTAGTGCTGCCAGTTGCTCAAGTACTGCAAAGAGA
Organism: Columba livia; assembly: GCF_036013475.1. Classification (NCBI taxonomy): domain Eukaryota; kingdom Metazoa; phylum Chordata; class Aves; order Columbiformes; family Columbidae; genus Columba; species Columba livia. The sequence goes on along the minus strand of NC_088602.1, from coordinate 141,925,899 downwards.
TCAGTGAAAGGGTGACAATGTCATTTCGGAAAAGTCTACTGATCTTTGTCTTCTTTTTATAATTTTGTGTCATAAGCTTCTGGGAAGGGGAGAGGCAGATTTCACCAGCAGTTTACTTGCAGCAACAGTAAATCACTCTCTTGCAGTTGTATGGCAATGTTCCCTACAATACCAGTTGCACACATGACATATGCAAATAATGTTGAAACCACGGAAGTTCCTATGAATATACTGTTTCTATAAGTATGTGTATGTGCATGTAAATATATGTAATACTTACACAAGTAAATACATATAAAACTAGCGACACTGAACTGGGGTGCACTGTGGCAAAAAAACCCCAGAGATCTGAAAAGCAGGAGACAGGCCTTTGATTTGGCCTCGTGAGGAAGAAGACAACAGAGTACTTAATCCCTTTGCCCCTTCTTGCCCTGAGCTCACTACAGTCAGAAGGGTGTGCAGACTCAGGCATGTTATGATTCATTCTGTATGTGTCATCTGGTAGAATTTAGCTATAAATGCAGCAGGCCAAATTACCACATCGTTTATAACGTGGCCCAAAGTGCTGATTCTATATTATTCTTGCTCCCTTCTTTTCCCCCTTGTGACATGTTGTAGAACTTCTCAGGATTCTGAAGAAGACAGATGGTCATTAAGCCTACAGAAGTAGGTAAGCAGGTATCATCCCACTTGTGACTACCTGACAAAGGCTCAGTTTGTTTCCCATCAAGGACAACTAAGATATAAAACCAGATCAAAGATTTCTCAAAGGAACAAATGAATGCCCAGCCCTAATTCATCACAGGAAAATTACCCTGTCTAATGTTTCCTTCCTTTCATTTGATTTCTCAAGATCTTTGAAAAACAGCAACAGTCAGTCTTCCAAAGTAGGGGATGTACCTGTAGGATAAGAAAGAAAATTATTCATGATCACCCAGCAAACTGAGCTCCTGAAGACCTCATAAACATGATCCTAGTTCTTTTGAAAGGAGCAAAATCCTTTCAAAGTTTTGCTGGATGGGGAGTACTGAACTGGTGTTCACATTCTCTTCAATATCTGGCTCTTAATGAAGGAACTGAATAGTGAAATACTTTAACAATATATTGTACCAAAGCATATTGCAACTATCGAGCCATTGACTCATCCTCTTAAATTCTGCAGTTTACCTCAAATGCTGGATTAAGCTATGCCCTTAAACTAAGAGCCTGCTCTACTGTGGCTTGCTTTCAGGTATCTGAGTTTGGCCTCAGTTCTCACTAGCTGAGGTTCACGAGCCAGGATCCAAGAACTGCTCTTTTCAGCTTGAGCTTTGATAACCACAGCCTAACCACGGCCTAACCACAGGAAAACTTTGGTGCAGCACACATTGTTCTCTAGCTAGCTGGTGCTTCAAGCCTTCATCTGTAGCTTTTGGCTCCGCTCATACTTTCTGGCTTTGTCTTTTGACACCAAACTTCGATACTTTCTTATTCCTCCTGCTTCATTTCTTCTGTTCTTCATTTATACATCTAGATATCATGAATTAAAGGGTTCTTCTTAGTTTCGTGACTTATTTCTGCTGTCTTCCTTTCAGGTGACACCTGAATGCAAGGGTTTTAATATTTCAAATCAGTGCTTCAATGTTTGCCAGGAGCCTTGGAAAAGCACTCCATTTGCAGAGGTAGAAGACTTTACATTAACAATGGGCTGATACACTCTGGCATAGTAGTGTCAAGAGGCTCACGCTGTTTTTTTTATTGAGTGATGGATAATCCTTGGTCACAGAAACGGTGGGACTGTGCCTCAGATTGCCTTGGGGATAATCTTTCAGCAATACTATCCACTTCAGGGAACCTAGATGGGCAATTTAAGCATGAATATTTCCATGTTTTTTTATAAAGAAAAATGAACTTGATTCCCAATAGACAAAGAAAATCTGAAGAGTCCCAACAGTGAACATATCTATTTGTTCACAGGAGCTATGTGATATGGGGAGCAGAATCATACACTCCTTCACCATTATTTTGACAATGCACCTGAAATACGCTGTGACAGACCACATCCAATGAGTAAAACAGTCATTTACTCCCCTTGTTCATTAAATCATTGTTTTTTTCTGAGGCTACCTGTGGAGAAACTGGCAAGTTTCAGCATGGATCATTTTATTTATGGTACAGACAACCTTGTACTAGAATTTGAATAACTTCTTGCAGGCTCCCAAAAAGTTGTGAAGTAGTACTTGATAAGAGAAAGGAAGTATCAAAATAGAGATGAAAGCTCTCTGGTCCTTTGATAGACATAATAATCCATTATTTTCTAATAGGTGTCTTTAAATACTCTTTTATATTTTATTTTTTTTTCTTGAATTCTCGATCCTGCTGCTGGTTTCTACTTTAGATCAGCATTCTAAATCGGATTGTCCCAGTCTGAAATACTTCAGATACCCTCTTTAAGTGTGCAGTACTCAGCATCTTTGCAATGGTTTTATGAGCTTCTAGAAAACTGCCAAGTAATGGCCAAGCACTGGTGTAACTGGTCTGCAAGTAGTCAGAAGTCACAATCTGTCTGCACTTAGATATGACATGAACTTGAGCATTGCCATTTACAACGTATAATTCAGAGTTTACAAAAATTATGGTTCAAAAGGATAACACTGGAAAATCCTCTTTTCTTTATCTTGAAATATGATCTTCTAAACACATGGCCTCAGAGAGATGTGAGGCACACTCATTCTTGAAAATTGTTGCTTATGTTCATTCCAAAAGAGGGAAGTCAAGGCTGATATTTATCTCCAGATACATGGTATAGTAAAAACTTCCAATTGGTAGGACTAACTACAACTTTGTAAACAGAAGGTGTTCTTTCTTCTCTCATAAATAACTGATATTCTTCTATTCCTTCTCAAACCATGGTATATAGCAAACCTGGTATTTCTGGTTGCACGCGTATATTTGCGCTTCCCTGTTTAATCTTTCTACTGACTCTCTGCAGAGATTTTTGTGGCAGTACTTAATATGAATTCTGTTTAAAAACAAAATTTATTTATAGTATTCTTAGCTTTAACCTCAAATCATTCTATAATGATATTGTGGGTTAACATGAATAAGCAAGTCTAGTTATAATTGTTTCTACTGTTGACACAGTGTGTAGTTTATACATCCTGAAATAAAATGGTATGTAATGCTTCAAGGACTCATGCCAATCACAAAAGTAAATTGTTTCACCCCTTTAGCAACAGCAGTTCCAAGAGAACACTTTTATGGATTTAAGTTATGTATCTAAGCACCAGAAAAAAGCCCTGAAGGCCTCTGTGTTTAATAAACCCCAACCATTCTCTTTCAAAACTGTACCATAAAAATGGAACAATATCCCATACCTAGCATAGAATATACTTAAATAATTATTTTATTTACACTTATTTCATTTTAGGAATCTACTTCATGCAAAATAATTTTTTAAAAATCACTGATGTTTATTTCGAAATAAAAGTCCTTTAAGGTCTATTCAGCTTCACATATGTTGAAGGTGTATGAGCAGGTCCTGTCCCTGAAAACCTCTGCCCACAGGTGGTACTGCTCAACCACAGAGATTCAGTAAGGTGAAAGAGTTTAGTCAAGCAAATCAAGCAGCAACTTAAATCATCAGCTTTCACATTGTAAGCACATACATAATTCCTTGAAATTCCCACAAACAATGACACAGTGAAATGAAGTGTGGACAATAACAAGAGCTGTTTAGAGAACTCTATTAGGAGCTGCCTTGCCAGCCTGGGAGGGGGATTCCTTCCCAAGTTTCCAGGTGCACATGGGAATTACAAGTTCACTGCTCTGACTGTTCTCCATGTGCAGCTTATTTGTCAAACTGTAATGGGACTAGTTCTGCAAACTGACCCAAAAGAGAATTCTGATCAAAGCCACTTCTCTTCTGACCCTCTCTGGCTTTCCCCCAAGGATATTAACTCCTCACAAAACAGTCTTCCACTGACTATATTCTTTACAGCAACCCTCCTTCTTCTCTCAAAACAACAAAGTACTGTCTGGTCCATTTGACTACAAATTTGAAGGAATTATATTTTGAAAGATTATAAACCTATGTAGAGTGTAAGACTGGGTAAAAGTCTATAAACAGTTAAAAATTTGTTAATAAGGTCAAAGATATAGTTCCCATTTCTGGGATCTGAACAGAACATGAAATACCTGGCTTGTAATCTCTTGAATTGCATTTGCCTTCTCCAAATGTGAGGTTGTTTTAATGTTGAGAGAGAAGAAGATTCCAAATTCAGGAGAGGCAAAGACAAAGAAGAGGAGGTGGGAAAATTCCCAAAGAACTCTGCGTCAGTAACCCAGGGCCACTTTCATAGTCATAGGACAGTCGAGGTTGCAAGGAAACTCTGGAAGTCTCTAAACTATGACTAACCTCCTGCTCAAAACAGGGCTTGTTTTGAAGCTAGATCTAGTTGCTCAGGGCCTCCTCTGACTGAGTTTTAAAAATTTAATGAAATCCAACCACCTCTGTGGGTCCCTTTTCCAGTGTCTAACCAGAATGTCTGAAATCTCTTGCATTTCACTGCACAAGTTTGAGAAGAGTCTAGTTCTGTTTTCTCTATAATCCTCCTCCAGGTAATTGAAGTAAAAAACTAGGTTCCTTTCCATCTTTCACTTAGCCTTTTCTTCTTCAAGGTGAACAAAACTAGCTCTCATAGCCCCTCTCACACAACAACTGAGGTATGCCAACATTTTTCTTGTGTGGGAAGCACGTAACAGGACATAGTTCGGCAGGAGCAGCCTCACAGGGGCGATGCGGAAGGGAGGAATCACTTCCGTTGGCCCACTGGCAAGACTCCTGCTTATACAGCCCTTGGATGTGTTTGGACTTCATCATCACAAGGACACATTGCTGACTCAGGTTCAACTTACCACCAGGACATCTCAGACTTTTTCTGCAGAGCTGCTTTGCAGCCCGTGAGTCCCAGCCAGTACTGATGCATGGAGTTACCCTGTCCCATGCACAAGTCTTTACATTTGTTGGGCTTCATTTGGTTTCTGTCTGCCACTTTCTCCAGTTCATGGTGCTGAGTGTCAGCCTTCCACTCCAGCATGTAACCCACTGCTCCAGTTTGGTACCATCTATGGACTTTCTGTGGGCACACTCCATTCTGTCAGCCTGGTTGTTGGTAAAGATGTGGAACAATATCAGCCCCAGTAACCAGCTTGTAACCAGTTGTTCTTGAAATGTCTCACCATTGCCCTTTGAGCATAACAGTCCAGGCAGATTTTCATCTACCTGTAGTCTATATATCTAGTCCCTTCTGCTGCAATTTCCTAACCTGCTATGGAGGGCTGTATGGAAAATCTCTCTAAATTCAAGCTTTAACCTTCTGTTGTTTCAGTGTTTTTGAGTCCCCTATGCGGACTCAGCCACAGAGATATGACCTCAAACTTGGTATGGGGGTGGGAGACAGAGGGTAGATACCTAACAAGAGCTGTGTTCCTCAGGGGCTGGCACTGGGATCAATGCTGATTAACATCTTGGTAGGTAACATGGACAGTGAGATTGAATGCACTCCCAGCAATTTGCCAACAACACCAAGCTGGATCTTGACAAGCTTGAGAGGTGGGTCTGTGCAAACCTCTTGAAGTTCAACAAGGTCAAGTGCAAGGTCCTGCACATGGGTTGAGGCAAACCCAAGCACAAATACAGACTGGGCAGAGGATGGATCTAGAACAGCCCTGAGGAAAATGACTTGGGGGAAGAATTTATTTGTTTATAAGGAATAATTTATTCCCCACAAGTGTGTTAAGACACTGGAACAGGCTGCCCAGAGAAGTCGTGGATGTCCCATGTCTGGAAGTGTTCAAGGATAGGTTGGACAGGGCTTTGAGCAACTTGGTCTAGTGGAAGGTGTCCCTGCCCATGGCAGGGGACTTGAAACTAGGTGGTCTTTAAGATCCCTTCCAACCCTAAGCATTCTATGATAAACATTTGAGCTATTCTATTGTTTAGAGAATTTGAGAGATAAAGAATAACTAACAGTGGGCATGGTTATAGACCTGCCAGTGTATGTTTCCCTTGTATGGCAGAAATATCAATTTCGCCAATCAAGCTAAACTGTACAACAATGAAGACAGATGCCTTCTCTGGAGACACATAGGCATGTCTTTCTTCTGAGATATATCTATTTAAGACAGAAGTTCCTCTCCAGTCTCAGGAGGTAACAGTTAAATTCATTAATTCCCTGCATGAGTTCCCTTTCCCCCATCCCAGCTGCATATGAATTATTTATGCTGAGTCTGGTTATTCCATCCAGTTTTAAACCTTAAATTAGAATAACTGAAACTCAGCAAGGATCTTAGGCCACAAAAATAAACATTTCCAGTTTTTTTGTTTTCAAACTTATCCTAATTTTTTTTAAAAGACAAACAAAATAGCCCTGAGAGGCCATATCTGACCTATAAACTAAAGGCAGTAGTGAATTAAGTGTATTTGCTTTGTTCTGCAGATGTTAGAAGAGTTGCCCACAAAGTATGACAGGTTCAGTTAATTTTATTGTAGACAAATGTAATGAGCATCTGTTTTGATTTTTCTCAGTTACTGAGACGATTTCCTTTTAAACTTAATACCAGCTGGTTTATACAAGTGTGCAAAAGTTGTAAACAGCCAAAGATGAAGCTATTCCAATGCCAAGGAACACTTCTTCTTTCTGCTGTTATCTTTATACTAATAATACCAAAAAAAAGTCAGGAGTTTTTCAAAGCACAGCAGGATATTTAGGTATCAATAGGGTTCTATTTACAGAAGTTTTTTATAGTTCTATGTAGATATTATATACAGCATATGCATAAATATATGGGTGGTGTTATCCTCACAATAAGCTTAGAATCATAAGATAAACTGCAGAACCATGCACTAAATAATATTTATTACATGGTTTCACAATTTATTATGTGCTTCTGAACACCTCATCTGGCCTTTCCCTACTAACCTGCCTCTTCTGGGACTATTTCTACCATTCCATACTTCTCATCACCTTCAAACAGCTGTTCTTTCCTCTCTGAGCAATTTAACAGAGCAAAAAGGTTGTTTTTTTTTTCTCAGAAGATACATCCGTAAAATTCTCATTCTTGCCTCTCAGCTTGTCAAGGTGAGATAGGCAGGTGGCACCACGAACCTCCTGAGAGGTTACTGAGTCCAAGTGCCAACACAGCCTACTTCTCTCATCACTCTTCCATTCATGTACCAAGACGGAAACTCAGTGTCATCTCTGCTACGGAATACTTGTCAGCACTCTGCAGTGTATACACACAGAAGGAAATGGAGGGACTGGTTTTTGTGTAGCCACAGAGTCTGGACTCTACTAAGATGAGGATGTGAAACACCACAATAGGGCATGCTTAGTGCTACTGAATGTTTTGACATGTTTCCAGTCTCCCCCCTAAAAAAACCCCAACACACATCCAAACCTCCTATACAATTTAAACTGTGGGCTGAAAAATGCTTGTTCCACAATTATAAATCAACCAGATTTAAACTGACATTTTTGGAACCCACAAAAGGCACCTCCCCAAGTCCAGATTTATCCTTCCAGGAAATTTTCAATCATACAGTCAATGGTAGAAATATTAGGGTAATAAAAACCGGATGAGTTTATTTATGCTTGCATGCATGAGGATGCAACAGTAAATACCAGTCTTCTGACAACAGTGAAGAAAAAGCACTAAATAGCTTCCAAATGACTTATGATGCAACATCAACTCTGGCATTACATATTGCATTTGTTTGCCTAGCATTTCAAAAGCTCCTCTGTAGAAATTCTGACCGCATGGCCATTGTCAAGTTTCTTTGTTCTGTGTCTTTGGAGTAAGGAAGGCTCATTTAGCTTCCTTGAATGCACTCAGCTGTTGTGAAGAAGTACCCTTTTTTTCCCATTTAAATTCCAGTGTCTTCTGAGTATAACTCAGAGGTAAAATAAAAAATAAACAGAAGACAGAGAGATAGACAAGTAGTAGGAAGATGGACAGAAAAGAGAGGCCAAGGGAGCTAAATGCTTGATTTGGAAATGCTGCCTATGAAAATCCTGTATTTTGTAGAAAACACAGATTCCAAAATACTCCTGCTTGACATTAGTGGAAATATACAATAAAGCCACTGGTCTTCAGGGAATGTGCCTACATCTATGAAGGTCTTATTGCGATAAAGCCAAAGAAGACCATCCGTGGATGAAGAGCCACTGTGCTTGATTTCTACCTATAAAACAATAGAAATAGACCCAAGCTGCGTTGCAAACAAGAATTTTCTGATGTACAATCAGATATCTTTAAAAGCCACTTTAAATTGTTGCTTTGTATTTAGTTGTACACTAAACTTTTTTTTTGTAAAGGTGCTGCTTGCTTTCCTCGCTAATCCAACAAAAAAATGTAAGGTGTTAGAATTATTTTTTAAATTGTCTAGTAATTTGCTTTCTCCTTTGATGATAAAAGGCATAATTGAGACATTGTATATTTAGTGCAATAGCTTTCAGCGTAGTCTCAGCTTACTTCAGTTGAGGTAGGTTTTCTTCAGCATATTTATTGCACGTGGCATAGATTTTGTTTATTTGGCATGAGTACAGCCTAGCATAGGGAGGCAATCTGAATTGGAAATGGGTCAAAGGGAAAAGATTGTGTAGTGTTTATTTCTGTATTACTTATTTTGAATTACTTTGGCATAACTTCCCGTCTGCATGGTTTTTTCTTTATATTAAACACAGTGTGTAATGACTGCCATCTTTACCAACCACAATTTGATTCAGTAATTATGCGGAACAAGATATGTATGGATTGAAAAATCAACAGATTGACTGGTGCAGATTAACTACCTGAAAACGCTGTGGTTCTTTCTCCTGCTTTGAGCACATATGGGACAATAGCAATATATAATAGAATCCTCTATAACATGCAGTATATGATCCTCTGTATATACTATAACATAAACAGTAACAGTCACAACACTTGATTTAATGTGTCAGCATAACCAGCTTAAATTCTCAAAGGGAAAGCTAGTATTTTTTTGTCATTGTGTCCCAGATGATAATTCTTCAGAAGTTTTATAAGAAAGGTGAAAATATGCCTTTCTTCCTACAAAGGTTTTTTTTATTTGTCTGGGTAAGTTTTGTAAGTGGTCTGAAGAGATTATTCAAAAACTCTGGTATGTAAAATCATGAACATTCATTGTACTAAAAATGTAAATACAAGTAGCTGAACCAAGATCCCAATCCTGCAATCAGATCTATGCAGGTGGCCAAGTGCTCTTGATGTTCCTCCCTAGGGAAAAATAAATAAATAAATAAATAAATAAATGAAAAGCCTTTGTCATTCAAATTAGCAGGGCTCTTCAGACAAAGAAAACACTTGATAGAGAATACAATTATACAATTGAATCTTGGTCTAAGAATGTGTTTCATGTCATATCTCACTAGTCTGTGGATAAGACATGGAATATAAGAAGACATCTTGATTCTACTTGGACCATTCTAAAGATTACGAAGCGTTACTCTGATGGAAAAGCCTGTCGTGTCATCTAGGGGCATAAGGCTTCACTGTGAAAGAATGCAAGCCTTCTGAAATAGTTCTGACTAATCACAATTTTCAAGTTAACAATTAGATTAGTGAAAATGGTGGTATCATAAATGTCTGTTTTAATCACTGGCAAATCTTACCTGCAACCATTGTAAAACCCAGCAGCTGTTAGAGCAGACAAATGCTACTATGGCTTTTTATGATTTATAACTGTAATGGTTCCATTCCCAGAACAGCCAACTTGTTTTAATGAAATGTAGGTTTCACTTTCATACTGTAAAGCAATCAGCCTCTTCTATAAAATATATATATTTTTTTTTTGAGTAGAAACTTAAAGTTCCTACAGGGGGTGTACTGAAGGAAATATATCTGGAAAAGGCATTCTCTTCCTGTTAGTGGCTCTGCTTATGTGAAGTTAATAAGAACGTAAATCTTCAGGCAAGTTTAGCAAGCAGATTCCACTTCTTTGTATTGAACTTCAGAAGCTGATAAGAACAGAGATACTATAATGCATGTATTTCAAATAGCCATGCGAAATGAGGAATGAGAGTGCAATATCCAGCTTTCTCTCTCTCTTTATACGGACTTCTGACTTATTGTTATATGGTGATTTGCACAATTCCATCCACAGAAGTCTTTGATATGCTGTTTCCAAAATTCACACTCAATTCACACTAGCACGTGGATATAACCCCACAGGCATGCTCCTATAGATCAGAGGTACAGCAGCTAGGCATTGCCAGACCATTTTGCTGTAATCGTTAGTCTTGGTGGTCACATGTTGGTGGGTCTACCCATGAGTGGGTGCTCATTAAGAGGGTGTCTTGCCATTCAGCACACTCAGTTCTGCAGTAACGTTAAACAATTCCTGTTTGGTGTATATCTCGGAAGAGTCCCCAAATTATTCTGTTCTAATGACACCAACTTATTTCAGAGTCAGAATCTGTGTATTTCAACAATCTAAGCTTCTCAACCACAGCAGGCTGGCTCACCTTTTATATGACATTTCCCACCCCCCCAAATCCAATATCTATTTTACAAGAAAATCCAGCCCCCATTGTCAGTATCATGCTTTAAACGCTGTGGTTAGAGGTACCTGTTTATCTGCCAATCCCCTGCAGCTTTTTTGTTTTGTGGGATTATTGTAACAACCTTGATATCGATATGTAGTACAGCTTCATCCTCAGCTTCTATCTGTTGACCTCTGAGCACACCTGTGGAGTCTTCAAGGATAGATGTTGCTTCCTACTTAATCAGCTGGACATCAGCATGGAGAGCACTGGTAGGATCACAGTGACCTGTTTATCTTCTCTCTATAATCTGCATGAGGACAGCAGCAAACCTGTCCAACCTGAGAAAACACTGGAATTTTGAGTGCTTTGGAGATGCTCCGTTGTACTGGCAGGGCCCCTGGGTATGTTGCTCTCAGTAGACGTCACTCTGCTCAATAAGTGGTTTTGCAACATGCTCTGTGTGTGCTGGTGAGCTTGCCTCCGCCTTTCCATCATAGTCCCATACCTTAGCTCTGCCTCACCTCTAGACTCTTTTCTCTCCCTTTTCTACATGTCTCCAGCAAATTTCCCTAAGCTTCTCCATACTCCCTCCTCCGTTGCCATGATGTTGTGGAGCAGGCTATTTGCTGTGCTTATGCCAGACTTTCTTGCTTCCTCCATTAACATTCTTCCTGGTTTGAAAAATGTTTTCCACCTCCTGGACTCTTTAGTACTGGAATAAAACTTGAGAAAAATGTTTGCTTCTTAGAGAAAATGCTTGATGACATATCACATTGACACGCACAACATTTGGCTATACTGTGAGTGCAATTCTTTCAGGCATGCCTTTTTGCAAGTCCTAACCATGGATAAAGGAAGAGCTCTGGTTCTGCTCATATTCTATGTACCACAGGTTAGAGAGCATCTTACATATCTACCAGATAATAAAATAATCCCAGAGAATTCTGTCTTCCTGCTTCTTAGTCACATAGAACTTGAATATGAATTAACTTCTTATTTGAAAGTAAAGTGTGAAACATGAATATTTTAATGTATTTTCTATTGTACAGTTAGACCTACATTTATGTTTTGTTTTGTTTTGTTTTTTCATGAAGACTGGATTTCCTCCAAAATCAACTGATTTCCCCTGAGAGAGAGTGGACAGTCTCTAGAGGCATTCTCTGCCTGCCAGGTCCTTGATTTCACAGGGAGCTGCCACTACTGACAGGCACACCTACCTCTGCCAATCCCCAAACGAGTTTTAAAAGAGCTGGAGACACCCCTGAGATCTCAGTTTTCATATGCCTCTTAAATTCAAAGAGCAAAAGTGTCCCCTCTTTTCTCAGCTCTAGTATCACAGGGGGGGGGACACTGCATCAAACTTCATACTTACCAATGTGGATGCCTACAGCTTAAATGATATGACCAAAGAAAGTCTCCTAAGACTTTTAGAATATTGTAATTCTCAGTAGAGCTAATGTACAAGACTTAGTGACAAGGAGTGTTGTGAACTCAGCAACCTATGTTACTATTCCTTAGCAAGGACGTCTCACTGGAGCTTATAAGAAAGCCCACAATCTCTCTGTAAATTTTGTTAAGATACCTTTTAACAACTTTCCCTACATAACACCTGCAGCATCAGTGATTCACAGTTTTTTTTCACTCAGCCATTGTTAAATTCTTGAATGAGTTGCAGTAAGTTATTCTAGATATCAGTGGAACTTCTTTCTATACATGGTCTGGTGAAACCACCAGCAAGGCAAGATCCTGTACTCCATAAAAGTCCTCTCTATGAAAACTCTTTCTCTAGTTGCTACTAATTACTTGAAACATGTAGAACAGATGAATTTGCTCCTAGGTCAGTCTCATACTATGCTTCATATATGAAGTCTTGCTCTCACTTCATATTGCAGGACACCACCCAATGTGGGAGTGTCAAGGGCTCTTTTTTTTTACACAGTCGTATACCATAGCTAAGGAGTTCAGGTTCAGGAATTTCCACTCTGAAGATCTGTTTCATTTACGTGTTACATCCTGTGTGCTTAGAGGCAAAATTTGTATTATTTTACCTTTTGTTTTTTTTTCTTATTTGAGAATGTACAATGAAATTTACAATCAATGTGTATATTATTTTATAAAGCATAAAATCATGCTCAGTTTTATACACTGATGTTGCACAATAAAGTACTGTTAAGTCTAAGAAATTCTAACAGTTGTGAGACAGATCTTTGTTGCAAACTCCTTTCTGGATGACAATATAAACATTTCCAAAGAAAAACCTATTTTGTAAGAGTCAATACAATTCAGTTGCCATTAAGCAACACAATAATTATTATAATAAAGAGTGTCATAAACCTAGTGATCTTGTGGTTCTTAAATGTCTCGGTCTTGCTTTAGTAGTGAGGGCCAAACTCTAATTCCACTCAAATCAATGGGGAATTCTTTGGACTTCTATGAGAAGGAGACCAAGACCTTCAACAGCCACAAAAGCTATCTCTTTTTGTGTGGTAACTCTTCAAGTGCCATCCCTTTCAATTATTATGCAAATTCTAGCTTTCCTAACCTTAGTCAAGCAGGAAGCACTTCCTCAGAGGACTTAAAAATGTCTGGTAATTATCTTCACTGTATCTTTACTGCTGAAGCAAATTTGAATCCCTCCATGGCTCCTAATGCAGTTTTGAGGCCTTTTATTGTGGGTCAATGAAAAGCAGCAGCATCTCACTTTTGGTTCTGATGTGTGACACTCTGCTGATTACATTTCTAACATTCAATTATTCACTGAAAGAGTTAAACTTTCGTAGTCTACCTGATGCAAAACAGAAGAGACTTTATGTCTGGAGAGGTGGCCCAAATTCAATTATCTCAGTAGCAGCTTCTCTCTGCTGCCCTCACTAAGGAGTGGTGATGTCTGCTCGTCAGTGTTGAGTTACACAACAGAAGCACGATAAACCTTTCTACATTCTATGATTTTCATACATTAATGAGAGGGTGATGATAAGGTATTGCAACATAAGTGTGCAAGACTGGGCACTGTTTGTTACGACAGGACTGACTAGATTCATTAGAAACAATCTAACCTCTCTCTACAAGAAGGGCGAGTGCTTAATTAGCAAGATGTGCCCAAATATCAGTCACTACCTTGTAGACTTACAGAGCCTGATGCTTGTGCAGGTACAGCAGTGATTATAAGGAGCCAGCCTTGCGAGCTAGGTGATGTAACAAAGCAATACCACCTGCATATTGGCCAAGAAAGGAAATATGTAGTACAAAATGACCAGAATGACTTAGACATCCATTTTTTTTCATTGTTTGGAAGTGGAGTTTGTTGGTCTATATGGTTGCCCTGGAGTTCAATGGGAGACAAAATATGAATTGGATTGTATTTCAGCTAGAATAAAATGTGTGGACAAACTAGGGAACTTTGTTATTTCTTACTCTTTGCAAGATTCAACAGAGGGTTGGCAGCATCTGACCAACTACACTGCTGTCCTCAAAGCTGACTTTTCAAAAACTATTTACCAGCAGGTGCTACTTTGCAGGTGTATTAGACCTACCATGGTAATTTGCTCTGTTTTCTCACTATGATTAACTTTGTCAAATATCTGACTTCTTAATGCCAATCAGCGTATTTCTACTGTTTTCAGAAATCTGATTAAAAATGGACACGAAACATACTTCAAAAAAGTCTACGCAGAGCACTAGTACTCATCACAGTGGAATCTTATGGGGTGGCCCAAAGACTCTTCCTTCTTTCACAGAGTTGCTGTCATGGGACCACAAGGTCACCTCAGAAAAATTCACATCCGCTCCTTCTACAGGTGCATTGGTGGTGTTCATTACGTACAAGCAAAAAAATGGAAGCTTGCTCAAGAATAAAAAACCTTGTGAGGATGAGGGACTAGACTTGTTGCTGAGCCAAGAAACTTTTGTGTGAAAGAGGAAGCAGGGAGCAATGGAGGGGAGGGGCATCAAATCCAGACATTACCTCAGGCACTAATGCCCTCAGTGCTAGCTAGAGAAATGTTAGTACATTTATAGAGACAGATTAAAATTGGATTTCACGCATAGATATCTAGCACACCAAGGGTTATGAAAATCCTCCTTGACTGGTGAAAGCACAATAGCATAGCCATTGGTTGCCCAGCAAACCTGAGGAAGCTTGGCTCTGATTCATACCAACAGACAACAAAGAAACCACACAATGAACAATTTGTTTTGTACTGTACTCAGATCTTTTCCCTTCTGAGGAAATCTTCTCAAGTGAAGGAGGACAAGTTCTAAAAAGTAAGCTTGTAGTTACACAAATCCACCCTATATTTTACGCACACCTCAGTAAACTATTACTCAGACTGTGAAACCATTTGTTCACCTTCTATGCCTTTTCACAGCAAGCATTAGATACAGTCAACTACTTCTAAAGCCTCTGAGATTTCTTTTTTCAATGCTCTAGCCTAACATGGTGGGAATATCGACATGACATTTAGTATGCAGACGAGAGCCGGGATTGCATGTGCCTTGACCAACTGCCAGCCCAGCCTTCTTGCTCTCTGAGCTGCTCAGACCAGAAGCAGTTAGTGACCAGAATGTGGTCAGTGCTGAGCTGGAGCTAACATCACTGTGCCAAAGCTAATAACACTCTCTCCCAGCTGAGCTAATGGAAGCTTCATGGTGGCTCACAGAGCAGCCCAAGGAGATTTTCATCAGCCTAGAAAATACCACATAGATAAACGCAGTGTAGCTTTCAAAGAAGGCAAGAAATGTATGTGCTTTTAGGGAAAAAAAGGGGGACCTTTGTATGACACCTCCGTCTCCAAAGAATTTAGTATGAGTGATGCAAACTAAATTGCTCTGGCTATCTGAACTCTGTCTCATTCCAGCAGTCGTGCATTTCATATTATTGACTGCATGTAAAACACTCTAGCACACAGATCTGGGCACTCGCAGTGAACCAGTGAATCAGTAACTTTTTTGCAGTCTGGATCTCAGTTATGCAAGCAACCTATTCCTGTAACTCCTGATCTGAAAATAATGTGGGACTCTGTTAAGACATGATACCAGAAGGATAGTCTCATATTAAAAAGTTGGGAAAGAAAGAAGTTTTATTATCTCTCCTTGCTCTCATAGCACAAGAGTTGAAGCCATACACACTTACTTTTCAATCCTAGAAACTTACTAGCCAAAAGCCATTCCAATGCTGTCTCCCAAAGGATCATTTTTGGATGTCTTCCATTAACTAAAATGAAAAGGTAATATTTATCCTTTACGTTTTCAAGTAATTCCAGTTCAAGGAAACTCATAATCATGAGTCTTGTTGGGGTTAAAAAACAAGTATGACAATGTCTTGAACTGTAGGGACAATATTCATGTCCCATAGGCAAGAGAAAAGAGCATGTTGCTATCAAATTACAGAGTGTAAACAAAACCATGCAGGCATGGAGACATATTTACAGACAGTCATATCACAAAACTTGGCGCATCTGAAGCTCAGTGGAGCATCAGTGAAGCCAGTGGAAGAACTTACATACGGTTAGATGAACAGGAATATTGTATTATAGCTAAAATCTATCTGGTTATACTTTAGCCAAAGTTTTACTATTGATAAAGCATCATAGCTGACTTCCCCTCCTGTGTTTGTGCTCTGAATAAGCACGTTTATAAAACCCATTCTATACTGTCTTCAAGTACACTGAATCTTCTGTAAAGGAGATGAAATAGCTCTGACATATTAAAAATAGGACACAGATGAGTTACTCCCTTCCCTTAGACCCCTTTCACTACCTGGGACCAACTCACTATAGAACACTTTATAGAAAAATTGACAGGGGATTGCACATCAAAACATTAACAAAATTGTGCAAAAATAATCCTGGAAGAAGACTCACAGGATTATATAGTCTGCCTGATGCCCAACACAAGACCAATCAATTTATCCTTAACTGAGGTGTATCCCACCTCTCCTCATAGACTGTGACCTCTATAAACAACCTCTTCATAATATTAGAATGATATTCCCCAGTATCCAGATTAAACCCTCCTCCCTCCAGTTTGGCCTATTACTTGTAGTCCTAGCTATCAACAGACATAAAAAAATATATTATTTCCTTTGCCTTTGCAGCAGTCTTTTTGTACGTGTAGATGAGCTGCCTATTTTTTTTGTGTGTAGACTGTTCATCTACACTTCATTCAATTTTTATTTACATGATATTTTTTCTAAAGCTCAAATCATTTTTGCTCCTGTCATGTTGACTTTCTCTGCCTGCCGAAGAGAGCAAGAGATGTAACACACTGGTAGGACTTTTGCCTTTTTTTTGCAATTAGATTGTAATTGTTTTATTTTCAATCTGTAACCTCTTATTTAAAGCTCTTCTATGATCCTTTCAAATGACAACTTCATTTCATTATTCAGTAAGTATTCTGAAGAATTTTCTCCTCTATTTCGAAAGGTGTTGCAGTAGATATGTTAATTTAATTTCAGCCACGTAATTTGCTCCCAACACACTAATCCATCTTCCTTAATGTAGGAGATGGAAACCACAAAAAATTCTGATGTTCTTGCAGGAAACTTAGCTTGGGCAAGATTTTGTCACAGGCTTTTGTACCTACAAATACATATATATATACATATAAACATTTAATTATCTTAAAGTTTGATAAATTAAAGCCCTCCAGGGTTAGATAAGGGAACTTTTTATCTTTTGGAAGAAGGAATTTCCCAGCATCCCAGTGAAACACACAACTGTTGCTTCTAGCTATGTAAGGGCCCAAAATAAAACTAATTAAAGACTAAAGCCAATGGAAATAAAATTCCTCTAAAAATTACCAGAAATAGCCTAGCTTGAAAGACCTGTGTTATTTATTTTGCTGGTGTTTCACATATATTTGCAATAACTAGGGTATGATTTGCTCAAAAGAGAGTAAAAAATGTATAATTGAAAGCTTTTTAATTTTTTTTTTATAATTTGTGCACATATTTACAGTTTTTTTGTAATTACTGAGATTATCTACACACTTACTATTGCTTATTCTCCCTGATCCGACCTTAGATTTATGCATGTACTTGGTCATAGCATATATGCAAATACTTTACATAGATATTCACACATACAGTTGATTTACAGGAAACTGATGTGCTATGGGTGATATTTTCTCTAATGCTGCAACATGAAACTTTGAGTATTTTGAAAATATAATTCAAAAAGTTTCAACATGTGCAAACTCAAGTAGCATCTCTCTGGGAACTGGTTATTCTGGAAACACTACAACTAAATGTATATACATTTTAATGTATGTACATTTTAATCTGCATTTTCCCAGACTAGGTAGAAAATGTTTCAAATTTCCCTGGTATGCCATCTTCATGACTGTCATTTGAAAGACCACAGTTTAGTATGGTCTGTGCAATTTTTGCATGAGCACTTCTTATTCGGACAGATATTAAAATAACTAACAATTGCATTCCAACTTAGTGCTGATCTGATCTTTTCCTCAGTGACATTTTACATATTTACTTTCTATTTCTCTTTTATTCCATTGTAATTTTAGGAATTTCTACAGCAGAACCAAGGATTTCCAGCTGCATTGTATTAGTATCAGTTATTCAATTATACTAAAGAATGGGGTCCTTTAAACATCAAAAGATTTTTTTAGAAGAGTGCATCTCCAACTTTTGGAAGCATAGAGTATATCCAAGGGCTTATGTACTGTAATTTCAATTTGTAACTAGTTAATGCCCACAGATTTCAATATGCAAGTGAGCATATTTTACAATCCTGTAATAAATTAATGGACTATAACTCATCTCAGGCAATTGGTTAGTCTCTTCTTTCCACCCGCCTTTTTACATGAGTCATAAAGGATGTGAAGGGAAAGCAGAGAGATTAAAATCAGACCTTCAGCATAAGGAGAATGTCCTGAATCGCTTGTAAGCTTTGGTGACAAAATGAAGATTAAAAAAATAAAAAATAAAATAAAAATATATATATAAACAAACAAAAAAACCCAAAACAACAACAACAACAAAACAAAAACAACCAACCAAAGAGCAGGAGTTTAGTAAATATTCTCTATACCCTGATGTCTTCACTTTCTCCATTTGAGGAGCACTACTGAAGTTACTAAAGTCTTTCTGTCCAGTAAACATTTTCAGAGATTGGAAAAACTGTTAGCCTAGATTTTGTTTGTTTGTGGGTTTTTTTTGGTTTTTGGTTGGGTTTTTTTTTTGAGATTACTTTCAGAGGAAGGCGAAAATAGAAAAAAAAAGCTAACTGTGAGGACCTCTTTGGTGAATACCAGTGATGAAAATCAGCTGTTTTGTCTTTCAAAGTGTTATGGTTTGATCTTTTCAGTACAAAGCACATTTAGTGTGAATGAGAGAAAGAGCTAATTATAGTAGATCAAGTTTAGCAAACAGTTGCTGAAAGGAGTCTCCAGAAACCTTTCAGATGCAAACGCACAACAGAAATATACTGACTTACTTTTACTTATCCTGACATATATTGTATTTGAGGTGTAGCTTCATTCACTGATTTGGAAGGTGAGAGAACTGGAATTCAAGAAAGTTTACTTGGGTGGAGACTTGTCACACATATTATGTGTCCAAGCTTAAACTCCTACTGAGAGACACCTGAATAGAAAGTGAGCAGCGAACATCTAACTTGTCCTGCATATCAATCTTCCCTCTTCCTTCCCTCACTTCATCTCCCCTTTGGTTCCTTTCTTGTGCCAGATTTCAATAGGGTAGAGCTGAGAACTTGTTCAATATGTATTGAAAACAAACTCCTTTGCTTGGTGATGACGATTTTCACACAGAACCTGCAAAATCCATGAGCTAATCCGTGTTTTGCCTGCTTCAGATCAAGTTCTTGAGCCTGGATCATCTGCCTCTGGTAGTGGTCCAAAGAGCCTCATCCTTCCAATCCATTTTTCTTTTCCTCTTTCACTTTCTGAGAATTTCTTTTTCCTAACTCATATTTCCTCACATCTGATGAAGTTTTGTGGAAATACTAACTTCAGCAGGTCAGCATTTTCCATAAACAACAAAAAACATGGTGTCAGATAATTCTCCACTAGCTCTGTATGTGTTTATCCTCAAATCTTTCCTTGGAGAGACACTTTGTGTTTAGTTCGTACAGTTACTTGGAGGATGGAAGCAGAATCTGGCCCTGAGTGGAAAGAAATCTGGAGCAAAGTACTTGCTTCTCTTTAAGAATGTGGCTACAGATCAGAATTGAAGAGTGTCTTCATTAACCAACAGACCAAGCTCCAGAATTTGTTCTTTCACCTCAAACTTGAACACAGCCACAAGGAAACATCTCTTCTTTAAGAACCTCACCTGTATGTCTTTTAAACACCTCCAGGGATGGTGACTGAACCGCTTCCCCGGGCAGCCTGTTCCAGTGCCTGACAGCCCTTTATTTGAAGAAGCTTTTCCTAATATCCAATCTAAACCTCCCCTGGTGCAACTTGAAGCCATTTTCTCTCATCCTATCACTTGCTGCTTGGGAGAAAAGACCAATACCCTCCTCATTACAGCCTCCTTTCAGGTAGTTGTAGACAGCGATAAGGTCTCCCCTCAGCCTCCTTTTCTCCAGGCTAAACAGCCCCAGTTCCCTCAGCTGCTCCCTATCAGACTCCATGCCCCTCACCAGCTTTGTTGCCATTCTCTAAACTCTCTCCAGCACCTCAATGTCTTTCGTGTAATGAGAGGCTCAAAACTAAACACAGGATTCGAGTTGGGGCCTCACTAGTGTCCAGTACAGGGGAACAATCACTTCCCTGGCCACACTATTCTTGGTACAAGCCAGGATGCTGTTGGCCTTCTTGACCACCTGGGCACACTCCTGGCTCATATTCAGCTGGCTGTCGATCAGCACCCCCACATACTTTTCTGCCAGGCAGCTTTCCAGCCACTCTCCCCCAAGCCTGCAGCATTGCATGGGGTTGTTGTGACCCAAGGGCAGGGCTTCGCACTTGGCCTTGTTAAACCTTAAACAACTGACCTTGGGCCATTGATCCAGCCAGTCCAGATCTCTCAGTAGACCTTTCCCATCCTCCAGCATATCAGCACTCCCACCCAATTTGGCATCATCTGCAAACTTACTGAGGGTGCACTCGATCCCCTTGTCCAGATCATTGATAAAGATATTAAACAAAATTGGTCCCAACACTGAGTCCTAGAGAATACCTCACATGACCACCAGTCAACTAGATTTGACTCCATTAACCACAACTTTTTGGGACCAGCCATCCAGCCAGTTCTTTACCCTGTGAAGAGTATGCCCATCCAAACCATTAGCTGCCAAGAGAAGTGGAGGTTTTTTTCTTGTTTGATGCATAGGCTGACAAGAGGCAGTGGCAATGTCAGAGGAGGAAGAAGAGCAAGAAACTTGAGAAGGACACCAAATCCTTGGGATTGTATTCATCCAATTCCGAGCAGGACTTACCTAATAGTACAGGAAATGTATTATCTAGAAATCCCATTCATTACACATACCAAAGTGAAGCTGTGTCAGTTATGAAATTTCCCATACCACTATCCTGTGCTTATTCAGAATAGCAATGACTTCAGCCATGTCTTAGGAAATAGCTACCACAATGTTTAAAAACTCACAAGAGATTTTTGAAGCCTACTTTCACTGTGGAAAATTTTAAGGGGAACTGGATTACTTCAAAACCTTCAATCTGTATTGCATTACAGTCACCTGAGCACTGAGAAAGATGGAGAATAAAAACAGCTTTCAGGCCTTTATTTTAAAGGGTGCTCTAATGTCTGTCCACAGCTTTACTTGTGTTCTCCCAGTTATGAAATCCTAGGAAATACCTGTACATGTAGCTACTCAGTTACTTAGCTTTCTAAACCATTTACCACAGGAGAAAAAAAAAAAAGGATGTTCTAAGTTTCAGTTCCTACAGTTTGTTTCTTCCTTGATACTGCACAGAGGTATGCTTAAGGAAGTGTGGTGTGAAGTGTAGACAAATGTCATTCTACAACTTTGTCTGCTCTGACTGAGATTAAGTGAACAGTGACAGCAAACCCCTATTGTTAGTCTACTTTTATATGGTAGGAAATGGAAAACATAAAATACAAAATGGATAAAAAATGTACAATGAATCAGAACAGTTCTGTATTCTGCCTCATAAGAGTATCCATTAAGGCCTTTTTTTTCCCATTCTTTTGAGTTCACCATGTGCCAAATTAATGAAGTCTGAGTACTTATTATTACTTTATAAATATGTGCTCATCATGGGAAAAAAAAAAAAGGGGGGTGTGGGGGGGACAAAACCCAAAAAATAAGTTTTCTACTGTGTCTATTTATACCACACTGTACAATTAGGATACTTCTTTCATTTTAATGAATTAAAAGCTTAAGCAATGTATTCAATGCATAAGGAAATAACTTATTTGATTGAGCTCCCTTGAAATATGAGAGATGGCAATTAGACACATTCTAGCCTACAGGATTATATTATTTTTTCATTCTTTACCAAACAAACACAAGACTTGAAAAGATATGAAAGAATACATTTCGCAAAGCTAGCGCAATCTTATGTGAAGTTAGTATTTTCTAACAACCTGACAATGTTATCCAAATTGCCTAAGGTAAAGAATTAATATAAAGAGAGAATGCACTTGATGTTTCGCTAAAGAGACTAAATGTTAATTTAATTAAATGAAAAGAGTTCATAGTGTTTTCAAAGTAACGACTAATGTAAACACATTTAATCCCTGGGAAAGTGTCTATTACAGTAGATGGTACACCTCAGCTAGTGAAACTGCAATGGAAACATGACTAGAGCCTTCACATGGAAGTATCACTGCCTCAGATTCCTCTTTGCAAAATAAGACTTATTTTGATCCCAGCTTCTGGAGTTTAAAGTGACCATACTCATGTCTCTGCCATGACCACAGCATACTGCCATTGCAACGCTTGACAGGAGCAAAATCTCTTCTCAGTTTCATAAAGCAATACTCATACTTTTAAAAACTATTTTGAATTAATCCTTATGTATCTGAAAGCCAAACATGACTGCATATATGTAACACAATGATGATAATTTTTTATGTCATAGAGCCAAAATAGAAATCTGGTAGATGTCATTCAAATTATATTCCAGTTCACCAAAAATGATCCAACAAAGTGGGTGAAATGCATGCCTGTGCAAGGAGCCAACACAATCCATTTAAGTTCTACTAAATATTTAAATCCAGTTTGAACAGTAATGATACCTTTACTTAACATGCCCTCTATTCACCACAACTCTTTGGGACCAGCCATCCAGGCAGTTATCTACCCTGTGAAGAGTACACCCATCCAAACCATGAGCAGCCAGTTTCTCCAGGAGAATGCTCTAGGAAACAACGTCTAAGGTTTTACTAACTCTTGGTAGACAACATCCACAGCTTTTCCCTCATCCACTAAGTGGGTCACCTTATCATAGAAGGAGATGAGGTTGGTCAAGCAGGACATGTCTTTCATAAACCCATGCTGACTGGGCCTGATCATCTGATTGTCCTATAGATGTCACATGATGGCATTCAGGATGGTGATATTTTGGACTGTCTCATTGTCGTAAGTTGCATCACAAGTACTTACATACTTTTTCAGTGCTACGGATGGACAGCAGCGAAAATCTTTGCTTATGTATATTTCTGTCCTTTAGATTCTATACTCAAAATCAGCAACACATGTTCACAGAAGAAACCTGCCAGTAGTTTCGTTTAATGTCTCTCAGTACTGCAGCATGCTCACTAAAAAGGCTGAAGCTGAGCAGTGGCAGATGTTTTATAGGAAACAAGAAAACTGAGCGAAACACTTTATCAGCATCCAAAATTTTGATTTGATCATGCTCTGAACTTAGCAAAACACAACCACTTCACCGTTCCCCTTCATTTTGTCAAGTTTTCTAATATACCTGTAGAAATTACAGTGGGTGCCATCACCATGAGGGAACTATTCACTGTCCATTTCCTTTGAATTCTGACATTTTGCATTCTGCAGTAAATACAGTAAAACTTTATTAGGTTTAGGGGAACCTCGCACAACTCCCTGAGGACTTAAGAGTTTAAGAGTCCTGAACTACTCTGAAGTCATGCTGAAATTAAAAAAAAAAAAAAAAAAAAAAAAATAAAAAGGAAAAGGAAAAGGGAAATAAAAAATGGATTTTTTAAAAAAAGACATAATTAATTGTAAAAAGAGGAGAAAGTGGAAAAAGGGAATTAAGCTGGGGATAAAGGGTGAGAAAAAGTGAGAAAAGGGGCAAAAAAAGTAAAGGAGAAAGGAACAGGGGAGAAGCAAGAAAGAGGGTAAAGGAAGGAAAGTGAGAGGGGAAAAAAAAAGGGCAAGGAGGGCAAAGAGGAGGGAGAAAGACTGGGGAAGTGAACGCATGACTAGAGTTCCAGTCAAGATGAGATGTAAATCTGTACAGTTTCAGGTCTCACCTGTTTTAATGGTTGTTTATGTTTATGTGTATCTATTTGTAGATCCTGAGTACTCTTTTCTCTAGTTCACCAGTATCTTATCCTCTTAAAATCAGTAGACATAGGGATTGCAGGTTGTACTGTCTGGGAGTCAAAATGAAGCATAAAGCCCTTAATTGTCACTAAGGAAAAGGGATTCTTCCTGCTGCAAAAACAAGATGCCATTTTGATAGCAGAGGTTTTGCCTGGAATATAAATAGCATGTAGGCACCTTCATTTTTTTCTCAGTCAGTTAAGTATCACGTATGGTTTTAGCAGTGAAGGACGGTCATGGGGAAGAGCTCTCATTTAGCCTTCCATGGTACAATAGAACAAATCATTTATTTCATCACATCTTTCTATAAAGTGTTAGCTTAAAATATAATCTGCCAGCAAATTTAGAATGAATTCTGATTGGCCCAGTACAACTAATATGTCTGGAAATATCTATATTTTTGTTATATATGTATATTTCTAAACCCCACTTACATTCTATCTTAAGCCTGTTTTTGAGACTCAGGTGTTGCATGAGCTTCATTCTGACATTCAGCACAGATATTAATTCCTTTCTCAATGCTAGCAGTTCAACTCACTGCATTTTAAATATATTGTTTGTAAAATGGTTTTCTTAATTTATTTATCTTCCTATACAAGTGCAAATGCACATACATTTATAACTTTAGCAAATGCCAAACAATAAAGGAAATATTTATTGATTAATTGTTAAGTGTGGCAACAGAACACAGTTTCAAGAGCAAATAGTTGATGCGAAGATTAAGACTTGAGAAGACAAAAGCAGAATTCAGAAGAGGTGTGGCAAAAAGGAATAAATAAAATAGTTTTGCCCAACTTTCACTGGGTGGACCATGGCTAGAGGTGCCCCATTTCCACCTCTTTGAAGAAAAGAAAAAAATATTAATATCTTCTGAAAGCAAATAAATACCTTAACAGAAATCAAGACTAAGCATGTATCCATTGATCTGAAATAATGATGAAGACTTTAGCAATTACATGGTTTAACAAGACTATGACATACTGTTTTTCTTTTCTGTAATGAAGTTTGATAGGTATTATTTAAATTGTGTGAATGTTAAAAGAAGTTGTAATTGACATTTCAAGAGGATTCTTCACAAATTAACCATAAAAAGAAATGGGAGGATGGGAAGGAAGCAGGGAAGTGGGAACAGTATAAATAAGACCTAAGAACTAGCATTTACTATCTCCTGTTCTTACACATTTTATTTTGTTCAAAGTCTGGGGAACAGTGATCATACCAAAAATAAATGAAGCTAGCAACGAGCATGCACTTCTGTGATGAAATGGTCATGGCAACATTCACTGAAATCCTGTAATTCCTCATTGGATTGAGAAGGCATAAAATAATAGTGCTGACCTGCCATGATTATGACAATTGTGTTTCTTCAGGCCATACAAATCCTATGTTTCCACTACCTCTTTAGATCAAGGTTTCTCTTAGGACACAGTTTGCATTTAGAAATAACGATGTATATAGACACAGACATCCATGAATGAACATGGGCAGAAAAATTTTCCCCTACAATCATGCTTGTCTGGGCAAAGAACCCAAATGTAATAGAGCTGCTTAAGATTATTGTGCTACGTGTTGCCTGAAAGTCAGGGGGTTTTCCAGTGTAGAGAAAATAGTATGAGTAGATAGACATTTTCAAATATATCCTCATTGAGACACCAACTGTTAGTTGGAAATGGTTTCCCTCTCCTTACTCACCAGCTGTTATCACAGCATTTCCATAATCTAAAGCCCAGCAGACTGAAGAATACTCCTGGAAAATTCTCCTCCCCTTGAAGGTGTAGATTTCACTCCTTGTCAAACAAAGCAAAGGAAAAAAAAAAAAAAAAAAGACAAAAGAAAGAGGAAAAAATAAAAAAGGGGGAAGAAAAAAGACACAAACAAACAAACAAAAAAACACAAGGCAGACAACTGTACATCTGGATTGAGGGTATTGGCAGATACTTCATAGGGAAGCAGAGCACCAGTAGCCTGCTATTACATTCACAGCAGCTGGAATTGCAGACCCTAATTTGGAGTAATAATGTGATACCACAGAGGCAAATACTTAGTTGGGTTTGGTTACAGCACTTCAGCCTTCACAACATCTGACTCCACCCACAGAGAGGTAGTTTCATCTTGCAAAAATGGAGATAAACCCTATTACCTGTATAATTGTGTATTTAGACATCTGCATGGCTTACATTTCCAGATTATGTTCTGGCAACAGTCCTTCTAGATGAAGCCCTGTCCACTTCAAGGCTTACCTGTGATTTAAGCAACTTGCTTGTCAGCTCTGTTCTTAGACAGTCCACCTTCTTCTCAGACCAGCTCATTTCCCTGGTATCACTCCTTCTCTGTGGACTCAAGCCCCTTTAGATATTCTGCTTTACTACCCTCCCTGATGGCCTCCATCCCTCCAGTACTAACTCATTCCAGATTAACAGCAGACAGCGTAGTCCTCCAGTGTGGGCACCGTGTTTAACATGGCAAAGCAAACCCTTCTGATCTCACCATAACTTTCTTAACAAGGGGGCCTTTAGCACTTGAAAAAATGCCCTAATATTAAAAGCTAATAAACAAGTACCTTCCTTGAAATTTTAATAGCTCACTTAGTCGTGGTGACAGATGTCAGACTGACACCACTGAAGAAGAGAATTTTCAGTGATACACACAGAGGGTCTGCTTAGTCACTGATAGTCCTTTTTGCGTCCTGTGCCACCCCCCAGGCTTCCCCTCAAGAATACAACATGGTGCTGAAGCCATCACCTGGAGAGACCACCTTGAAGAACAGTTTAATCCCCATGCCAAATTAATGCTTATGTTCCTAGCTGACACTGCCAAGAGAGGTGCCAGTCTTGATGGTCTTCGTAATGTAGATACCTGCCACCCACCGAGAGCCAGACCGAGACACCATCAATTCACAAATTTATTTTATTTATTTTATGACATCACATCAATTAAACTTCTATTCTGAAGCCTCTGGTTGTAGCTAAAAATACCTCCAGGCAATACCATCACGTTTATATTTAAAAAAATATCACACTTATTCTGGCTTCTTCTGTTCCTCCTACCCCCTTATTGTAGCTCGGAAATGACACACAGCAGATGAAGGAGTATGGAAACAAACTTAAAATCACCATTTTAGACATTATCCCAGCAGGTGTGCGTGTTTTACTTGGAATTTATGAGAAGTAGTAAATATTGCTAACTTAGCCCTGACCATCTTGCTGCAAATTCTTTCTGGCCAACTTTTATGCAGGATCCCATTGCCACTGGTGGCAGTGAACATGGATATCAGAACTCACTATGGTAGACTCTAAAGAGCTAACACTTTCTAGTCTTGCCTCCCAGGAATTCTTTAAATTTGTCATAAAAGCTTTTGTATTTTATCTGTTTGACTGTGTATTAGCAATCAGCAGAACAATCTATTGGTTGAGTATTGGATTGGGCCCCTTTCTGTTCAGATGCAAATCACTTGGCCTAAATAAGCAGCCTGTCACTGCTGAATTTCATTACTCATTTCCTGTCATTAAATTAGATAAGATTGATAGAAACTGGAAGACAGTCAGCCAAATTCAGCTCTCCAGTGAAACTTGTCCTCAAACTAAATAGTGAAGAGGGTCTGGCCATTCACTATATGTACTATGAAACTTTTTTTGTTCATTGTGGAGATGCCCAAGTATAGTGTAATTGCTTTTTCCTAATCTCTTTTCTGAACCCCTTTTGTCCCAGATAGGCAACCCAGTCTTACACCTGCTAGGAAGTACAATGAAACAACAGGCAGGTTTTGAAATAATTGAGAAGATAATCCAGTTACGCAGTAAAGCAAGACAAATTCATGACATTTCAATGAAACATGATAGTCATTCTGTCCTAACAAGGCCAAAGAAGACAAAACATTCACAAAGAGAAATACCAAACAGCCTACACAGTCTTCGAAGCTGTTTTCTCTGCAAGAGTATCCTATTCTACATGCCCCAGTAGTGCCTGTTCTACTGAGGGGCTAACCTGGAATTGCTTCCCATATGCCTGTCTCCCCACTTTCCTCCCCAAGATTAGACCCATTTGTTAATCAAAGTGAGAGCATGAGAAAAGCTGCAAGGGAAATAAAAATCAGACTGCGATTGACACTTTGCCCTGAATCTGATCCTGTGGTGCCTGGGCATGGTGAGACAGAGGAGGCTGTTACTGTAGTGGCAGCTGGCACCAGCCCTTGTATGCAAGTTGCCTAATGCTTTCCATTATAAGATTATTGCAATCAGGTTTTGAATAATGTTAACACTTCTATTGTTTGTCTTTGAAATTTGGCAGAAGCAGAGATTGCCTTAGGGCCAGTGTCATGCTTTTTGCTGGTACTGTTAATAAATTCAGATTTGGACAAGTAATAAAGGTGTTGAAAATCACCACTTCTTTTTTACTGTATTTTCCAGAGCCCAAAGTTATTTTGGCAACTAGCTAAAACTCCCAGAGATTTGATGAGTCTGCCTCCATGCTGCACCTACATTTCCATGAATGGCTATGTCTTAGGCTGGTACAGGCAAAATGTCTCTGCTGGTCCACTGAGGACTGCAAAGGTCAGTGTGGGGACATGGTATGGTGGCAGCTACATCAGGAAACAAGGAAGGAAGAACAAGTCACTGGGATGAGAGATCCAGAGTGTTGGAGTGGTTGGCAAAGAGATTGAAATGAAAGGAAGAGGGAGGCATAGGGGCAAAGATATGATGAAGACATCACTTCAAAGGAAAATTAAGTCAAAGAAAGAGAACTCACTGTACATCTCCCTCAAATGTCCACTTCACACAGGAAATGACCTTTTTTTAATGAACTGAATAACCTGTTTCTGTTTGATGATGCTCAGTTTGAAATTGTTTATGTTGTTATGCCTGGAGGTCAAATGTTATCAATGGAGAATGATAAATGACTGTTAAAGTAGACCTTTTTTGTTGTGTTTATTAATTAAAAGCCCACAACTAATGTGACATTACATACAGAGTGATAAAAGGTTGTTATTTTAGTTGCCATCTGAAAGCTTCCAGAGGTAGAGAAATGACAAATTTACAATTGCCTTATGTAAGCCTATGTA
The DNA here is from genome assembly GCF_036013475.1 of Columba livia. NCBI lineage: Eukaryota > Metazoa > Chordata > Aves > Columbiformes > Columbidae > Columba > Columba livia. The sequence goes on along the minus strand of NC_088602.1, from coordinate 141,896,803 downwards.
TTGCACACCTTAACAACAGGAAAACATACATATTTTCTCATAGAAACCCTGTATCAATCTGGAAAACAAGTTAGTCATGCTGAGGAGGTAGCAATTTGAATATAATACACCAAATGAACTTGGACCTAATACAACGAACACTGACTGGAAACAAATAAACAAACAAACAAACAAAAAACAAACCCCATAATGTTAAGGAAATTCAGCCTCACTCCTTAGGTCATGTATGTGGTCATAGTTCCCTTCATTGTTTTACATTTTTGTGCTTAAAGATAGACCCCAGAGCAGCAACAGAGTGATGGGGAGAAACGGGAGCACAAGGTTACTAGAAAGCATTGAACTGAGGATCAATCACGTCACTGATGGAAGGTGGAGGCAGTGTCAAACCCTCAAGGCATCATGAACTAGGCCCAACGCCTACGCCTAACAAAACGCGAAGCAAGTATGAAATCTGGTCTGCTCTGAACTAGGCAGAACTGCTGCTTTTATCTCAATTAGCCATGTAGCTGAGCATCCTAGCACAGCCCTGGGGACCCACATCCACCTTCCAGCCTGCATGCAAGTTTCTAGCCTTCGTCTTCCCAACATCCGAGCACACACTGTGGTTGTGCTTAGAGCGCTCCCAGGCCCAATACTCTGGCACATGGTACTTGTCTGCTACTGTCTTCAAAATTCAGGAGCTCCAGGACTTCAGCTGTGTGTTTCCCGTTGCAGAATCAGTTATGAAGTCGTTGTAACAGAAGTTACAGTAATTGAGTGCTACATCTGGCTTAGCTAAGATTTCTAGATATGATGATAGCCTGCAGTGAGATTTTTGCAGTTGTTCAGCAGGGGTTGAACACGAAGCATTGCCTGCTTTGGCAAGGGAGAGGAAAACCCATTCTTATAAAATCTCAAACTCAGCATGCCGCATAAGCACAGATTCAAACAAATCTTGCAAGACCTTTTGGGTTTCGTTGGTCTAGTTAACAAAAGGGAAGAATTCTGCAAACAGGAGTGTGGAAACTAACAATTCCCATTCCAGCTGAGACTGTTAGGATTACCTCTGGGATTACTGTTTATTCATTTCCCAGCAATGCTTACATATTAGTTATTTCAAGGCAATGCTCCAAACTTTTTTCTCCCAAGAGGCCATGTTAATATAACCTTCTTGAACTACTCTTTTAGTCAGTAGTCAGTATATGCCAAACAAAGGCTGCAGACAGGTTTGAAAAGGTAGAACTAAACTCTTTTACTACATAAAATGCCACAGCATTTCTAAGTAGACTAAGAGAAAATAATGTTCATGTCCTATTCAAACTTCTCTTGAGGTATTATGTTTTAATTGCCCTGCAGTCTTGATGGGCGTGAGTATTTTCTTGAAACACCGGTGAGTACTGCTGTACGGTGTTGAAATACTTTTGTACTCCATCCCATTTTAACAATGAGTAGACTTACAGTATCTGAGGTAGAACCACCAGAGCTAATAGAAGTCATTCCCTGGGCATTCGTTAGGCTTTAAATGAAACTCTCGTTGAGATTTCCAAGTTACTTTAAGTCTGCATGGTATTTTAAAAACTTGTGGTAGAAGGGTGTTCTGGAAAGAGGAAACATTATTGTAAAGTGTAGCTGTTTCTATAGGATAAATTATTGTTCAAGAATAGAATATATAATGTAATTCTTACGGAATTGTGTACAACAACAAGAAAAGAAACCCTAAACCCAGCAAATGCAAAAGCAAAATAAACAGTTTGTTAAAATATACAGTAATCACAGTTTCACAACATAATAAACCAGTCATTTTTATAATTTTGAATTAAATTTTTCCATTTAGCAGTCAGAGCATACTGGGAGAATTAAATCAATTATGACATAGAAACAATGCTTAAACAAATATATTTAACCTTAAGGAAAAGGCTTGTTCATCTCTGCATTAAATGTAGAGTGATTAATACATCAGCTATTGTTTTAATACCTAAAGGGTGACAACCACTATTTTCCCATTAAACGTTAGCACTGACTCATCATGCGGCTATATGAGGTGTTCCTCTTCAGATGTGTCAACTGAAAAAGGAGCCTATTGCAATTGCAGTGCAACTCTGAAGTCAGAGTAAATGTGAAAAGGCACGTAGTCAGATGATGGTAAAAATCTTCCCATTAAAAGTTAGTTTTGTTTTAAGATTTTATTATTTAATCATACATTGTAGTCACACCTGTTAATCTTCTTGCTCACCAGTACTATATGGCGCTAGGTGTGTGGTATACTAGGAGAAACCAGGAAAACCTCACATCTGATGCTTTCTAGGTGCAGACATGCAGTTTACAGAAGTACAGTTTAGCATTTTGGATAGTAAAAGCTAAAGTTAATTTAAAATTGATTTACTGAGAGAAAGGAGGGAAGGGAAAATTACTTTCAGTTCCCTCCAGCACACATTGGTTGGTGTGGTAAACGTTTCCCTACCACAAGATGCAGTCCCAGACATGAGGTTTCATAACCCCTTGCCAACCCTTTCTCCCTAACCAGACCAGTCCTGAGTTCTCCCCTTCTGTACACATTTTTAATCTTGGATTTTCAGTTGCTTAAAACTTTCCCAAATTAATTCACTTTGGGATGAAACACTCTGTGCCCACTTTCTACCAGAAGGTGGTTTCTTCTTTAGCTTAGTTTTAGTCTGAGCAAATCTCATTTTTGTGTATCTGCACTCTCAACTCCCATGCTTCCCATATGTTCAAAATAAAGTCTTGCACTCATATTGCTGAAACTCACAACCAAATATGTAACTTTTGTATGTGATACATGCAAAAGTTACTGCACCTCTTACTGACATGAATAATTCTACCAAATAATGCTACAAATTTCATGAGACAAGTCAACTAAATGGTGCAACTGATATCCACCCTAATGAGCCAGAAGCTAGGAGTAAAAGAATACCCTAAATTAGAAAAAAATAACTAAAAAAGGACAGGAGAGAGAATGAATATAATACAGGACTGTAAAGCACTCAGCACCAAACCACAACTCTGTTGAACACTATGTGAATTTATGTCAGACTTACTGCTGTTTGCAAAGAGATAGGTCTACATATATGTACGTATGTAATGTATATATCAAATATAGGCACATGCACAGATATGTATACTATATACATGTAAAACACATATTAAACATATTTTTTCTATTACACATAAAGCATAACCTGTCTAGACAAGTGTATCTTTATACACAAATAATCACATTTTCTTTTTTTATATATTGGTCCAATAAATTCAGAGGATTAGGACTGAGCAACCTGAAGCATTGCACTTCATTCCATGCCCAGATCTCTCTGTGAGATAAGTGGGTTCCTCAAGAAAGTTGAGTTTTTCCCCAGTAAAAGACAGTTTAAAATGCTGAACATGGCTTTTTTTCTTTAGCCAGACCACAAAACCCATTCTCAAAAAAGAATTACTTCATGCCTTAACCCAAGCACAAAGTGAATAAGCTCTCACACACACACTAGCACACATATACACAGGCAACCTAACAGCCAAGAAGAGCTTAGAGACAGACTTTTAGGAACAGAACTTCCAAAAAAAGGTAACTAAATATGGATTTTGGAGCCTAAGTTCTTTTCTACAGGTAATACCTGATGATGATTCTTCAAGAGCTTTGAAAATTATGTGGAGGATTTGCAGACTTATTTTGTACTTTCTCTCTCTTTTTTTTTTTTTTTCCTTTTCTTTTTGAATCTAAGAGACAAATAAATAAAAAAAAAAACAAAACAAAAACAAACAAACATATTTGTCATCCTTTTAGGTAGCGTAGAGGGGAAAAAATACTTGATACTTTCTTTAAAAATACTCCAGTACAACAGAACACACAGAAAACATTCAGGACAAGAAACATTAAAGCTGCACATGTAACTAACTGGCCATTATTGTGGAAACGAAATACTATAGATATGTGAGGGAAAATAAACCTGAATTTGCATATTTGTACATGGTGTGTTTGCACACTTTAGAATAATTTCATAGTTCTGATTGTCCTTTGTTGATAATGGCACAGTAGTTGTGGAAAAGATACAGAGCATAACTGTTCTGAGAAAAACAACTTCAATTAAGGAACGACTTACACAGAAAGAGAAATTAAATGGAGTACAACTTGGCTGCTGGAAAAAGAGATGACAGAGGAGAAATAAAATAGAGTCTACAAAATTATGAATGGCAAAGAGAAGATGAGCGGAAAATGGCTATTCAAAGTTTCTCATGACATAAAAAAATAAGGAGAATTCATTTTCCTCTGTATTAAAAACAAACAAAAGGAAGTATTTTTTTTTGCACAACATAAAAATTAAACTGTGGAAGTCTGCCACAGGACGCTGTGGAGGCCAGCACTGTAACTGCGGTCAGAAAAGGTTTTTAGTAGAACTCAGGAATAAATTTATTGGTGGCTATTCAAAATTATGGTATGAATGCATCCTCCTTGCACCTTCTAAATCAATGATTATTGAGAGATGAGAGAATTTAACCGGAGATTATTCACTTCATATTAGCCCAATGCGTCTGTTGCTGGTTCGTGCCACAGAAAATCCAATGGGTGAGCTGCACCTTGATTCTGACCTCTGAAACATTCAGATAACAAGGCCTGTGTAAGTGTAGGTCTCATGAAATATAGAACTATAACATCTTCCTTTCATTTTCATTGCAATCTGATATCCTCAAGTTGATGAAGAGATGAAGCTGCCACACACATTACAAGAATCAGTAAAAGACTTCCCAACTACTAAATGGAGTAATTTCTCCTGTTAATCCTCGTAGTTTCACATTCTCCTTACTTTTGATATGTCTGCATGTTTTAACACTTGGATGCTGGTCTAAAGGACTACTTGCAGGCTTAATGCTAGGCATGTGCTTAGGATGCATTGTATCACTGTTTTCATAACTTTAACATCATCAACAAATTGGCTTCTTTATAAAGTTAGCAAATACATGGTATAGATTGTTGCAGAGCATTGTGGGACCTTAATATTCATTGAATAGGCTAATACCATCTAAGGCCAGGCATGCACTAGAAGTTTTCCATGTAGTCCTGCAGTGCTTCTCAATCCTGACATAGGTTCCAGCCTTCTTAGTATTTTAGCCCCTGTTGTGCTTGGTTCTGTACCAGAAAAGCTCAGCAGCCTTTCCTTAAATTAAGCACTTGGGTAGTCCCTGTGAAGTCAGTTTGGCTATTTGTACTTCCTATGTGCTTTGTTTTCTCAGAGGTCTAGTGCACAAATCTGGCTTTCAGCACACTTTCTGTTCCACTTCTCCGGACTACTTCAAAGTATGGATTTTGTAGTAGCTTTATCTTTATTATTCATAAGGTATCAAAATGAAGAAACAAAACTCATTTCATCTTCTTCAGGATGTTAGCTCAACTCTCATGAGATGAAAAATCAGTCAGGGCATAACTAAAAGGGCACAGCCCCAAATCCAGAATTTATTCTTAACAAATCCTACCACAGTTTTCTTAGGATTGCCATAAATTTTCAAGAATCAACACTACTTCTGGAGTACAGACTACCTAAGCAAGGATCTTTTCTGAAAATCGGGTGGGATAAGTTGCAATTTCTAAATTAGTTTCCTTTCCTTTGAACTCTTGAAGGCACATTATTATGTTTACATTCTTCCCATTTGCATTGTTATGTGCAATGTTGGTAACTTTTCTGCCAGCATATAATCCATAGTAGCTGCTAATATTTAAAACATGTCACACTCCTGACATGTTGGGAAGTATCACAGCCCAGTATAATATTTGGCTTTCAAATTTTTGTTTTGCAACAAGAGGACCAACAGTCTAGATCAGCAAAAGCGACTTTGGTTATTAGAGTTCGGACATGAACTTGGCTTGCTAATGCCAGAGAAATACAAGAGCCTCCTTTCATGCTCTTAATGAAATCATTAATTATGTCAGCAGCTCAAACGATACATCTCCAAACACTTCACGTTACTTTGCAAACGGGTAGTCACATAGAAGTCTTAGAAAAAATATTCTTAAATTCTAAATTCATAAATTCTAATCATAAATAGATTTCTGGCTGCAGGGATTTGTAAAGTCATTTTCTCTCATCCTCTTATTCTCTTATACTATGACAGAAGATTCTGTTATTGCTTGTAGAAAAAAAGTTATATGAACAATATATCTATGTACTGTTGCCTTGTTGCAACCTAAGTGAACTTCCTGAGTCTGAAAATTTGCCATGCTTCTGATTAACAAGGAATCCATCTCAATAGACCTCTTTCTTTTTAGCTAAGCATTTACTGTATGTGTCACCCTTGCTATATTTCCTATAACTATTAAATGGCTTGTTTTGATTAAATAATCAACCTGTTGACAATACTATAAATAATAAATTATTTATCTTTATTTTAGTAAGCATAGCTTCATCTTTTAAAACAGCCTCCATTACAGAAATTAGCTTTTATATATGATAAATAAAAACATATTTAAACTGTTAAAACCAAAAGTAGTCTTGTGGAAAACTGTTTCTAATCACAGAGCTAAAATAACATTGTCTGTGCTTAATGCTGTACACTTAGGGAAGCAGACAACTTGTGAAGTAAAGCAAGGACCAACATTCAGATTGATTTTGTTACTCTTTTACACAAAATATATGATGTAATCCTGTATTCCAATAAGGCAAACTCCACTGTTACTGTTTATTTCAGTAAACAGTCATTCGTTGCCTTTCCCATGTCACTGAAAGATGGAGTCCATCTGTTCTGTGATGGCATAAAAAAATTAAAAAATATAATAGCATGACAAATAAGGCAAAATAAACAAGGTAATATAAAAAAATCAAAATTAATACATTTTGTTACAAAGTCTGTCATTATGTTCATGGCTGAGCACTGTATTCACATGCTTTGTCACAACATAACGAAACTTATAATGAAATTTATGCAAAAGAGACTGGAAAAAAATCCCAGTATTTCTTCACACACAAACATTTTTATGGAGATCTGTACATGGAATTTTTGGACTTAAAGGTGTGATTACTATAAATTATAAAGCATTTCCAGCAAGACCCTGGAAATAATTACAGAAATGCAGAAAAGCTTCAGATATATCCCATGGCCAATATTCTTAGGGAATGTTCCAGTACAGAGGATGGATTAGGCCACCAGCTTTAAGTGGGATTTGAGAGAATGGTTTCAGGTCAATGAACTGGCTGGCTTGGTTTGATTAGTTAGGGCAACTTGAAAGACTCAGTGTCTTCCACATTAATTACTAAGGAGGTAATGTAAAACTTAAGATGTCTCTAAATTAGCTATCATAGCAGAGAAGTATAATCAAACTGTCCACAAAAATAAATAAGCCAGGACAGAAACACTTGGGGATCAGGGTATAAACCAAGTGTAGGAGGCAAGTTTATTACAAAAGTGAGACATCCACAAAGGAGAGAGAGAGAGAAAAGACACACTTTTCATACTGAAGTAGAAGTTCAGAAACAAGAAGACTAAGATATGCTTTGTTGTAAACTAACTGAAGTTGGTTGATGTATTATAAGAATTACAGTATACAAGTAAAATTACATACCTGTGAACTTAGCACTAGGCAAAATTTTCCTGTCCTGCACTAATGGGATGAAAAAGACAGAAAAAAACACAGTATTGTTTTAAATATGCTGTAGTTCTTTGTGTTTTTTAACAACCCATACTTGACAATATTCCCATTTTCTTTCTCCCCTCAAATGAGGAGGCAAGGTTTTGCACGCCAAAAAGAAAACCCAGAATCCTTCTCACTAAAACTATTCACAGCTGTCTCTAGTTCGACTTTTAGCCTCTCCTTTTGACTAATGCAGCTCTCAGATAAGTTTCCAACATCTTTTACTTGGCTAAGTTCCAAATCTCCTCCTCTCTCCACATCCTCGTAAACTGTTCTGTTCTTCTGCTCAGCAGCACCCTTTTTAAATTCGATGTTGCACTGGGCATTATATTTCAATGCATTTCTTTATTTGGACATTTAGAAACTAATCGAGATGATCTTTTCTCTTTCCCCCCTTCCCTTTCTTTGGGCTTTACACTGTGCTGTCATTGAACCCTTCATATATGATTATTATGTGTTTGCATTACCATAACTGAACTATGAACCAAGACCCACAGTATGAGGTTTCCCTAAACACAGAACCTTTACTCACTTTCAAACTATGTTTGGGACTATGACACATGAAATTACCTCCATCCAATTCTATCTCTTTTTCCATCTCCCACTTGTAAAAGCTTGAGCTTAAGCTAGACGTGGTTAAGATCTCAGCTGAGCTCTTCTCCAATCTCACACTTTTTAAATTATTTCTCCTTGTTGACAAATTATTATCAAACACTCAGTCCCTAAGCTCCACGGTAATGGATTTTTTGAGGCATTTTGACGCTTCCAACACTTGTCTTATACTTAAATATTTTTCTCTTTAAACATCTCCAGAATGCATCCTAAATATAAAAGGTTTCACCTAGGTGCTTCACTCGCTGCATCTTAATGCTCAACTATTGCAAGCTGTTCACCACGTGGTCTGCTCAAATCATTGCCCAATTCAACCTCTTTGCTGGTTATTTTAGTGCTAAGATTTATACCATTCATGACCCTCTGCTACCTACACCCTTCTAAAATGACAAAAAAAACCCTCTAGCTTTTATCCTTCCCTTTAAATCCTTTCACAACTGAACTGCTCTTTACCTGGCTGCTCAGTTCTTGCTGCATTGTCATCTTCAGTCTACTAGCTCTGCCAGCTTGCCCTGTCTGTTCATCCACATCTACCTCTCCCCGCTTCGTGCTTTGTCTCCTTGTGTCCCTTATGCTGTTGAACCACTTCCTTACACACCTTTACATTCCACCTGAAGCTTTACTTCTGCCTCAATGTCTAGCAGTTAATGGTTTATGGACAGTGGGATGAACTGATACAAAGCTTACTGGAATGGATCTGGCTTTATAGTTATCCCATTTGTCCTCTCCCTACTTGCTGGTTTTGTTTCCCTGTTGTAACTTGTGCTCAAACTGGATTGTTAAGCAGTAGCTATTTTTGCACCACAGGACAGTATATCACCAGACACAGAAGAGTCCTTATGCTCATTAGCAGCCTGTAGATACTATCTATTGTGCAAAAGCTCTGTAGAACGTACATGGGATCGCAGAGGCCCCAGTGCTTGGCAAAACTTAACAAGATTGTCTTAGTTCAGCTTTTGTATGCTTATGGAAAAGGCCCTAAGTGTTAACAAAGACACTGTTTTGTGCATTCTTATATTCACTTTTTTACTTTTTTACTTTTTTATTATTATTTTTTTTTCTGTAAATGCATTTTGAGACATAACAAGTAAACACCTTTCACAAGCCTGGGCCTGAAGTTGAGCACCTGCAGCTTCAATAAGATCATTGTTTGAGTAGGGTTTAAATAATTTAGTACAAATTGGCTTTCCTATAAGTGTTGACAAGCACGTCATCACTACTTAGTAATGAGTACAGGATTCCAGAGGACTGCACAGATATCACTCTCCTCCTCAGACTGCCCATGTGTCCCTTGAAACAAAGTATTTCATAAACAAGCACCTGGAGACCTTGATTAAAAAACACCTGCTCTGAATCTGTTGGGAGAATGGATTGCACAGCATGCAGATGGCCCCCGCAGCATGAGTTGCTGATACTTCTGATATCTGTAGTCACTGAAATAAAGTTTGTTTCCCTTCCTCCCTCCTACCAACCCAACCCTTGATGCTGGCGGCACAGTGGTTGGTTTCATGGAAGGAGTTTGTGAGTGTGTCCTCAAAGAGGTTGTTGAGGGACAGTCTGCCACGATCTTACAGGGACTGCAACCATAGAAATTATAAGCCTAACAAACCCTGCCTTTGTGACAGGACAGGCTGTTGTTATCACTGATTACCTTTTGGCCTGATATTGCAAAAATAGTGATATTTGGTGAAAAGAGGATAAAGGCATCTCAGGGGTAATTAGTGATAAGCAACCATCTGATAAGCCTCACCACCTGTTGCACAATTTTTCCCTATTCATGCCTGTGACTCCATGGATTGTTAATACAAAAAACATACAGATTTAATCAGATCTGGCATTCTCCTCTGAGTCCTGCAAGCTCTTTCTCTCCATACAAATGGAATTTCTCAATTTTAATGTGGATTTTTCTGTGCTGCTGGTCCTGGCAAAAGGTTATTGTAGGAGTTTCAGCGGTGTGCTTTCAAAGATGGAAAATAATAAAGCGAGGAAGAGCTCTGTCAGGTCTGGGCACATGTGAGGAATTTCTGCAATTAGTAGGGTCTGACGGGGTCTGAAAAGGACTGGAAGAGCAACATGCCCTGACTGACTTAACTCTTTGTGGAAAGCTCAGGAGCCTTTTCTGTCTCTGTGTATGAATAACTTCAAACTGATATGTCCCTCAGGGCTGGAAGTGAGAAGCTTGTCACCTTTCCATGCTCATCTGCTGGGCCTTTCCAAAAAGCAACATCAAGTAGGCATCTTTTGATTACTTTAGGCGTGCTTGTTATACTGCAGGGGCAAGGATTATTCAAGAGTGCACAGTTAGCCTGACAGGAAGTGCAATACTCCAACAGGACAAAGATGGGAAAATCACTTAAAGATTTTGTTTCTGAACTGATATTCTTCAAAACAATTGAAAAACTGAAATATTTCCAATAAAATAGAAGTCAACCCCTTTCTGCTATTCTGATCTACAGGTTGAAATGTTGTCTACAGCCTCCTCTTGTCAGGGCTGTGTATTACGATCTTGGATGTCAGTCCTGCCAGCACAGCAACCCACAGATCCTTCCTAGAGCTGTCCTCAGCCTGCACTAAGGAAGGCTTGCTTTGTTTTTACATGCATTATGACTGCAGAGGCCACCTCTGAGTCATACGAGTCATATGTTCTCATAAAACTCTCTCATGTGTCATTTCCCTCATTTGCCAGCTCCAGAACCAGTATAAGACACAAGTCATTTCAACGGCTTGGAAGATGGAGTGATTTCAATAAGGGCAGCAGAATCCAGGAACTCTGACTGTCAATGTCCAGTCCTGCTTAGAGCCAAAACTCTAACTACTTTTTGATTTTTAGCAGAAAATTAGACCTTGCCACCTTGGCTTGCTGAAGCTTTCCTGGTTTTTTGCTACCTATACACTTCCATCTCCTGTAGCCACTGAAACTGCTTCAAATATTTGGTAGAAATAAAATAATCAATATTCCTAAGGAAAAAAAAATCAGCTTTTAGACGAATTTGGAGGGCATATGTGATAGCTCAGTCCAAACACAGAGAGTATTGCTTCTGTTTTTAAGAGAGAGGAAATCTGGAGATGAAGGAGCAATTAACTTCATCTCAGTGTAAAACTAAGTGTTAGAATGTTATAAGAAGCAGTTTAATCATCTTGGAATAAACAAATAACAGCTAATATATAACTTTTATAGCTGACCCTTATTTATTCCTTCAGGTTAATTGAATTCCATATTTGAATAAACTAGCAAATTTAGAGCTCTAACCTGCAAGGGTTAATTGAAGCTCATCTAAAAATGTGCTTGCTCACATCTTCTACAGTCCAAACTGATTATGCAGTGTGTCATGGGCAACTCTATGGGTTACATTTCAGCATGCATGATCTGTTTAGAGCAAGTCCAGTGGTCGTTCCACTTGGCCTATTACAGTTTAGGCTTCACACCCTGTGGGGCATCATGTTTGAAAAAGTAACCACACCATGAGATCAAAGAACATTCAGAATTTGGAGAAGTGGTGGCAATATAAGATGCTGATCATCATCCAAACAAAGTGAATAAAGAGAATCAGTTTGGCTTCAGTGAGAGATGGACCAGATCCCATGACTTATGGGAAAAGTTTGTAGATGTGGTTTGTTCCACTGGGAATTAGGGATATGAAAATTAATAATTAATGTGGTATGAAAGATGATTGTAAAAAACTATTAGATTGATAAAAAATAAAATGCATAAAACAAAGATACGAATTTTAAAAATGCTAACAAATGAAGGTTATGCTTATGGTAAAGCATGTTACAGTACCTTGCCATCCAGATTCATTGGCATGACTTCAGGTTTCACACCAACAAGTTATTTCCATCAGCCCAGGTGTGGAAAGCAAGCCTGTCTTTGAGCTGGGAGGTCAAAGGAGGCTAGGTATGATCTTCGGTGCAACTTTCCCTTGTGTTCCATTTGCTAAAGAAATAGAAAAAAATAAACAAAACTATATATAAAGAAAGCATATCTTAACCATACTAGCCCCATGTGCCCATGAGGAAGGTAAAAGTCCTCCTTTTTCAAAATAATCTGCAAACCTAATGCTGAAGAAAGTAGGTCTTAACCACACTAACCCTATGTCCCACCACAGAAAGAGACTCCTTCCTTTTTCCTAGCACACCGCTTCTTTTTACAGCTTGCAGTTCCCTTCCATTGTTGTATGATGGCAGTCTGGACTTCTCCCTGTGTAACCAAAAATCCTGTGCTGCTTGGCATAACTGTTAGAAGGCAGTTTTTCTTTAACTAAACATTCATTTATCACCCATTGGAAAATATCAGTTCATCACAAATGTCATCGGAAAGGTTTTAAGGTCTGGGATGGAACTGAGAGAAGCCAACAGTCCAGGGATTAGGGTTCTGAATCAGAGAAGGGAAGAACTTGAACTCTGGACTCCCATATCCCAGATGACTATACTAACCACTAATCTACTCCAGGGCAGGAGGTGAGTCTGTCTCCTCTCAGAAAATTGTCTAAAGGGTTGGATTTTGTTCCAACATAGTGCAAAAACAAATTGCAAAGTTTCTTCTGCCCACCCCCCTCCTATAAATGGAATTCTTGTTCTCCAGCCAGCCCAGCTTGGTAACAGTTTTAAGTTAAATGGACCAGACACGTTTGTTTCTGTTGGAATTTAATAGATATTCAGTCGTAGAAATGAAATAAATAAAGCAGACCAATCTATGTTAAGAGATATTAAGAGCTGAAGTCAAGACTAGACCTAGAGAGGGGCAACTTAACAACTTAAAGTTTCAGAAGGCTAAGTGAAAATATATGCATCATTAAAAGCATTTCAAGTGCCATGAACATTTGGAGCAGGTGTGATTGCAAGTTGCCCTTCAACCGGGATCTAAAATAGCTGTCTGTTTCTTTCACGTTACCGACCTGCAGATTAGGATTCACCCGGAGGCTTTATCAGTAGAAACGGCACGGATCGACTAGGTCTTTCGACCCACCACCCCTCGAGTGAGGGCAGTAACACAGGACGTGTAAGCCAGCGGCCCCGCTCCTCACCTACCCGGGGCAGGAGCGGCAGCGCCCCTCCGGGGTCGAAGCCGGAGCCGGGGCCGCAGACGGGACCAGGCCGGGCCGAGGTCGGGGCCGGGCCGGGCGGCGGGGGGCGCCCGGGGGCAGGTTGGCGGCGGCGGGCGGAGAGGCAAGCCGGGCCCGGCACCACCATGGACAGCTCACTGGGGCTCCGCGGCCCCGCCGCCGCCCGCTGGAGCCTGGCCGCGCTCCGCCGCCCGCCCCGCCGCGCCGCGCCGCGGGGTGCCAGCCGGCCGCCCCGCCGGGCTATAGATAGCAGGGACAGGCTTTATGAATTAATAACTGACTCTTTGCCCTTGAATTTGGAAATTATTCCTTTCGGTGTCTACTGGATTCTAGGAACCAGACAGAAGATTTGGCAAAATATATATATATATATATATTTTTTTTCCCCTGTCTCAAGTGCATTAAATTAAATGCATATTGTCTAAATAAACCACGCATTGTGTTAATAGCTGAACTTGGGGAGCTCCGGCCGCCTCTCGGGTGGGAGAGGCAGCTCTGTTCAGCTACCCTATCATTGTTTAATAAAGTAGATTATTGTGTGCAGATGGAGTGCCACGAAATGTCTGGGTCTTGCTGATGTGGAGGGAAAAAATGGTTTTCTCTTTCTCTCTAAGGAATCGTTTCACCCGGTTAGAAGATTACACCAGGTCAGACGTGGCTAAGGATTTTCTTATTCCTGACAGCAGCAGGAAGGAGAGGAAGGCAACCTTGATGGGAGCTGGGAACAGAGTGCAACAGGGGTAGGTTGCCGGCAAGAATGAGTATGTGCTAGGAAGTCTGCCTCAAACTGTAAGCAATCGTGTCTCCCACCCAGCTGCACAACAGCCCCTCAAGACCACCCTGGGAGCTTTGAAAAAAACTCAGGGACTTCGCACCTCGCCTGCAGAGAGTTGCGTCCGCTGGCTTTGAACCTTGCTAGATCACAGGGGTTGTGCAAGTCTCAGGCGATTTCTGGTCCTCATAGGACGAGTCCAGCAATCGCTGTTCTGCCGCTCCCTTCCCTTTCTCGCCAGACTCTCAAGCAGTCAGCACGCCTGTGTTTTTTTGCTGAACACCATTTTTTCCATCCTGGGAAGACTGAGGAGGTTAAACTCCCCGTCTGAACCGAAGCCCTAGACGAGTGCAACTGAGGTTATAGAAATCCGGGAGGGGAAATTACGAAATTGCTTTATTGTGAATAAAACAAGAGGGAGGAGGGAGAGGCGGAACTTCACAAAGGTGAAGGATGGGAAGTTTGCAGAGCTGAGGATTGAGCCTGCCTCTGTGCACCGGGCGGGGGGTTAGTAATTATTTCCTTCTGTCTTTCTGAGGTTGCAATGGCACCTCCTCTTCAATTAGCTAAATCTGTCCCACTTGTCTGGTTTTGTTTCAGAGGAAGATTTCGCTTCTGAGCAACTTTTGGGGAGCCTGGTCGCCCACCCATCTGCAGCCCCTGGCTCTATTCACCGCTCAGGAATTACGTGCCAAACCTGGAACAGGGACTTACCTTCCTAGCCAAGCTCTCAGGTCAGCTTCCTCGTAGGAAAGCTGATTTATGCCTGTTTATATGTATGGAAAAAGAAGGCAGAAGCCAAGCGTGGCATCTCTCCAAAATCTCATTGTCTTTGAGGCAGGAAAGGGGTAGAAAAGAGAGGCATAGCACCTAAAATGATAAGGTTTGCCTTGTCACGGCAGGGAGGACTTGACCAGAAAGGCGAACACAGGGTTTTGCCTCACCTCCCTGTGACTGAAGCGTCTTCCAGGTCCAACAAAACGACCGGTCCCTCCGTGCGCCCCGGCTGAGAAAACAAGCAGCCGCCGCAAGCGCCTCGCCTTGGCTGGGAGCCCTGCGGCAGCCGAGGCCCCGGCAGGTGAAACCCGGACAAAACTGTGCCTTTTCCCAGCTCCTAGACACGGGATCAGCCTTGCCCGGGGGTGGCCCATGCGCGGAGAGGTGCTTTGGCACAGGTGTGGGGACGGGAATCGCGCCGGACGGCGCGATTCCCGTCCCCACACCTGTGCCAAAGCATGGCTCCGCCGCTCCTTCCTCTTGTCCAGCCCCATCCTCTCACCCCTCTGAGGCCAGAGGACACCCGGAGCTGGTAAGGAGGCGCGGCTGGGACCGGCGGAGTGAGATGCTACAGGTGGCGGCGGGTCCCTCCCGGGAGCCGCTTCCTTGGGTGCGCATCCCCCGCTCCGCGGAGCCGGACGGGTTCCATCCGGCGAGGAAAGCGGGGGTTTAAACCCTGGCAGAGGGGATATTTCGCCCCATCCTGCCACGGAGGAGGGCTCAGGTTACGGTGAGGCTAGGTACCAGGAGGAGTTTGCTCACGGGTTAAGTATTTGTGTAGGTGGCAGGAGAACGAAGCCTGCGCCTGTTGTTGCAGCAGATGACAGTCTTTGGAAGGGGGGGTTGGGGGGGGGGGGAAAGGGAGGGGGAAAGGGCATGGTATCATGATGTGATAGTAAGTCTCCTAAACCGGTTTGGCACTGCTCAGTTCCTGCCATATTAGCAAAGCCATAGTTGTTTTTTCTTCTCTTCTTTTTTTTTTTTTTTTTTCCCCCCAAGCCCACTGAGGCAGAGATGAGGCAAACTCAGCCATAGGAAGGTGGTTTGTGATGTCACAAGTTTGGTCTTTTCAATAAAAGCAATAAAGAAGGGTCTCCCTCACTATATATATTAGGAGAAGCTTCTGTTCTTCGTAATAAAAAAGAGCAGCAAGGGAGAAAAGCACCTGCTTTTAGCACCCTTTATTTAGCACTACTCTGTTGCAAGCAGAGTAAAAACTCTGTAGAGCTGGATTTATTTTGAATAGTATTACTTTTTTTTTTCTTTATTTCACTTTTTTTTTTTTTTTTTTTTTTTTGCTTAAGGATAGAACATAGTTTTGGAAGCAATTGCTGAGAAGATCAACCACTGTTGGCCAGGGTGATCTCTGAGAAGCACAGAGGGCTGTAACTCAAGGAAAAGGTGAAGTAACAAATTGTGAAGAAATTTCACTTCTCCAAGTTTATAAAGGTTATTTATTTTTCCTGACTCTGTAAGGGTTAGGGTGGTGTTTGGGTTTCTTGATGTGGGTTTTGTGTTTGGTTGGTTGGCTTTTGTTTTGTTTTGTTTTTATTATTATTTATTTCTGGGGGAAAGGTAATTCTAAAAATATTTAATGGACGTTTTGCCTTTAACATGAGCAATAGACCTATGAGTGTGTGGGAGCTGTTTTCAGGAGATCTTACAATTATTTTTTATTAGGCGAAAGGGCAGTATAAATCAAAGAAGCATATTAGCTATACATTTTAATTTATAGCCTACCAGGTGTTCAGGGAATTTATTTACAGCATAAACGGTTTAATGTTTTCAGCATGATTTCTATTTCAGCTCTTATATTTTCGGCTTTATTTCCCTGTATATTATGAAATTTGGTTGAGGACCTGGGCTTTTAAACTGTGGCAGCAAGTGGCGTTGAACTAAATGTAACCTGCAGGTAGAAAAATAGTTTGCTCTGCACCTCAGTTTTCTCCAGAAAGCGTTCCTTAATACGGGGAGATGATGAGAAGGAGCAACCAGCGGGCACACCTCAGAGTTTTGTTGTGACTTCTGAGGATGTTGAGAAAGCATTTGCTGTAAATCAGGTTGTCAGTGGCAGAAATCACCGACCTCTCCGTACCTGGGGACAGCGGCCGGTACCCGCGGGCAGGTGGCTCCGGGCAGGTTTTGGCGGGGCGTGGAGCGGAGCCCCTCGGAGGGATGAGGGCTCCCGGGATGCCACTGGCACGGAGCCGGCGTCCCCAGGTGTTGCTGTCCGCTTGGGCAGGGCCACAGCGTGCGGGGATCCCATCCTCTGCAGTCAAACAGCAGATTGGCTTGTCAAGAATATCCCTTTCGAAGAGCCGCCGGAAGGTGGGGGCAAGGGGTGCACCAAACCCCCTCCCCCCGGCTTTCTCGCTATATCTTACTTCGTAATAGCCGGGGGCAGTTTCTTGCGCAATGAAGCTGCATAAAGGGGCGGATTGTGTTACCTTTGGTTTTTACATAAGTGCTTTCCCGTGATGGAAAAAGTTGATCCCGTCGTCGGGGGCTGCAGGGCTGCCGGTGGGGCGCGGGGGTGGCGGCCGGTCCCTGTCGGGGTACCGGGGGGGTGGCTGCGCTCCCGCCGCTCCGGCCGCCTCCACCGCCTCTTCCTCAACCCCGCGCCGCAACCCGCCTCGCGCGGCAGCGCAACCTGCCACAGATATTTGCAACGCCCAGGCCAGACTGACGGACGGAGAAGTGGAAGGCGAAAGGGGAGAGGGGAGAGGAGGAGAAAACTTTCCACTAATCTACTTTTTTGGCCAGGAGCGCCCGTGTTCACAGACGGCGAGTACCTCCCACTTAGCCCCCCCTCCCCTTTACTAGCGTACAATTAACATCATTAGGAATCAGCCCTTCAGCTAATAGAGGAACTGCGACGAACAACGGTAGGTGTGCGAAAGAAAAGGCGGCAACGGTCCCAGGCTGGGCTTTGGGGCTTGATCTAGTAAGTGCTCCCACTGGTGGGGGGATCGCCCTTTCCACTGTGCTGCGGCAGGGGAGGCGCTGACCTAGGGGTAAACACAGAAAGGGAGAGGTAGAGGGAGAGAGAGAGAGAGGAGCTCGGCTGCAGAAGATGTGAAGAGCTTGGCTGGCGTCCTTAGGGTCTGCTGAGTGCATGTGCTGTCGGGTGTTTCCCTTCATCGCTGTTTTTTGATTCCGGTCCCGGGAAGCGCTGACTTCTAGTCTTTGGCTGTGGGTATCCTGCCCGGGCTCTTGAGCTCTCCGCACATGTTCCTAGGGCGCCATCTCTTTGCAAAACCCTCCGTCCTCCCGCAGGTCTCCCAGAGGCTGTTTCGGAGCGTGTGAACATCGCAGGCTCCAGCCCAGTCCAACCTGCAGAGCCAAGCATGCTCCCCAGCCCCTGAGCCTCCCTGGGCTACCGCTCCTCTTAAACCTCTCGAGCTCTCCACCAAGGCATCGCTCTCTGCTTGAGTTCCCTGTCCTCAACACTGTTGTGGAACCAGCTTTCCGGAAGCAGAGGACGTGAACCTGACTTTTTTTTTTTTTTTTCCAGAGGTATACTTAAAGACAGATGTATAGATGCATTTCCATCTGCACTCCCCCTCCGCCACCCCCCGGCCTGAATCGCTGTATGTGTGCGTGTGTGTGTGTCCGCGCGTGTGTTTACAGAGAAGAGAGTAGCTGAGATGACTTTTGGGAATCTTTTCTTATCTGCAAAGAGGGCTTCTCCTGTAACGTAAAGCCCTGAGACAGCGGTTTAGCGGATTAGAATTGAACACGCCTCAGGGAGACGAACGAACGCGCTCTCTAACCCGACTCAAGTATGAGCTAGATGGTTTTTTAAACGAGTATTGAGAGAGCCCTTGCCTCGGGGCAGCGAGAGGCAGAGAGAGAGGGAGGGAGGGAAGGAGGGAGAAAGGGAGGGAGAGAGGCAGAGAGCAAGGAAGGGAGAGAGACGGAGCGAAGTTTGGAAGAACTGAGCCGCTGACGAGAGTTCAGAAAGTTTGTTTTTCCTTCACAGCCTGGGAGCTGGTAGAGCCGAAAGCGGGGACTGCTTGAGGACGGCACTGGCGCATGTGTCCCTGGGGACTGATCTCCTTTTCCTTGCAGGTTTTAAGACCCGGAGGATACAATGTTCACTAAACTCTTCCAGCAGTGGAGTTTCGCAGTGTTTCTGCTGAGTTATTCCGTGCCTTCTTACGGGAGATCAGTAGAGGGGATCAGCCGCAGACTGTGAGTTTTGTTTTGTTGGGTTTTTTTTCTCGCTTCGATGACGGTGCGGGTGGGGAGGGAGGGTCCCCCCCGGGCCGGCAGCGCCGGTGGCGGTGGAGGGAACTCCCGCCGTCGGCACCGGCGCTGCCGGCCTGGGCAGTGGGGGTGGGGGGTTGTAGCCTCCAGGCGCGCTCCCGTTGCGGCTCCCCATCACCTGCCCCAGGTGCTCACCGGTGGTGTCTGATAGGCAAAGTGCTCTTGGGGCAGGGAAAGGGCGCTTTTCAGCTGTCTGACCTTATACAACTTTTGGGATGGAGATGTTAAAGCTGAGGGTCTCTTCTTCCGAGGGGAGCAGCAATGCAGATGTGTGCTTGCCCGCATGTGCTACTGTCCATGCACCTTTCTGCACTCGGGAGGGGGTCCTAGTAGGGAGAATCCCGTTTTATCAAACCGCTGTGTGTTACACTAAGTGTCATAAACTTCTCTGGCACTGGCATGGAGCCAATAGTGATAAGGGTAGGGGGAACACGCGGTCGTGAGGGCCACCACGAAATTGAAGTATTGAACAATGCATTTGGATTTCTGCCACTTAAGAAAAAAAATCCAAAGGGAGTCGGGTATCTGACTTGGAGACAGAAGCATCCTTTTTGATAAATGATAATGTAACTTAAGAGAGCCTGTTCAGGAAATGACCTTTTTGTTTCTTCCAAAGTAATCAACACGGTTTATGCTAATACCCCTACGCAAAGTGCAGAAGAGTAGCCACTGGGCTGATGTAGGACCAGCTGCCTCACACATCTAATTCTCTGGCTTTCACTGGACTTGCATCAGATTTTCTAAGGAAGAAACACTTCAGTCATACTGTGGAGGGCTGTATTGTTAATAAGTTCAAAAGGAAGTCAGATTGGAGAAAGAGAGTTGGAAAATCCCGTCACAATTTACAGGCAAACATGACACAGCAAACTTAACTTCAGATGGGTTTCCTTGTAACTGTTTTATTACATGTATAAGGACAAGATATTCAAATAACACTTCCTCTACCATTTAAGCAACAAAAAAAAATCCCCCAGGTGAACTGACTTCAGACACACCTAAACCTTGGCACCAGTCACACAGTTATTACAAATCTCCTACAGCAATTTGTGTAGAACATGTTATTGCTTATAATGCTACAGTGTATTCTTCCCAGCCTATTAATGCTTAGCTCTTTTGTACTCCTGTGGACAATTGTTGAGCTATTTCTTTCATTTGAGATCATTTTCTTCTTTTTGTATAGAGAGGAATCAAACTTTTTTAGAAATAAAAATGAAAATATTTGAAGTACAGTTAAATGCTGTTATTTTCTTCACTAGAAAACTCTGAACTGGATGTAAGCCCATTTTTTTTTTTTTTTTTTTAAAGTTAGATTTGCTAAGAATTACTCTCTCTGTTTTTGAAGTTAGCTTTGTGCTCACACTTGTTTTTAAAGGTCAGGATTAGAGGTCTTCCCAACATCCCCATTCTGTTCTGATGGGGCAGGGGAAGTGGAAACTAAGTAGTCAAAATGCATTTCTCAGCTCCCTCTTTGCTATGGCATGTAAAACACACAAGAAACCAGTTAGCTGTCAGTTAGTGGCATTCACGTAGTTTTGTTTGTGGGTACAGTACAAACACAGACACCACACTCAAACATGTGTCCTGTTTTAATATCACCACAGACTATTCCTAAAGTTAATGGTTAATAACTCACTTAAGCCTAGAGACGGTTTTTTTTCAGTGAAAGGCTTAAACCAGTAATGGATGAAAATATTGAAGCACATTATTATAACCATGCAAAAATAATAAAAATTACATAGGCCTGGTTCTACAGCTTTACTGAGGCAAATCTCCCTTGGAAAGCAATAGCAAACTGTCCCAAGAAAAGATTGCCAGACATTTTATTTGTCATAGAAACACTTAAGCTGCTGAAGAACTTCTGAGAAACCCAGTAATGCCTCAAAGTGAAATTAGATATTTTTATCAGCATGCCCAGACACTGCAGCATCATGTCCCTAGATCATCTGAAAATATTTCTCCTAACCCTGAGATAGGTTGAGCAGTTTTCACTCCCTTTGGAGCCAGGGACAAGGGCACTCAGTCTTGCAAAATCCAGACAGAGAGCTCACCAAATCCTTTGCAGTTATTTTGCTGATCAGATCCAACATGAATAGTCAAGGACAATAACAGTTAAATAACAGCAACTCTGAGACAGAAAGTTGTCACTTGAATGTGTCAGAGAAACCAGATAGCCAGCAAAAAAAAAAAAAAAAAAAAAAAAGAAGAAGGAATGTGCCTGAACAGCACAGCTTATCTAGAAGTACATGAAGGCAGATTTCTAGATTTTTCCCACAATGAGTCCTTATCTTGTACGTGCACAGTGCATTTGGATACAGTAATTAGTTTGCAGGCTCCAGTCAAATACAAGCCATCAACATCCTTCTCTCGAAAGTGCCCACCACATATAAGCTTAGCACTTAGTGCACTTGGTTTGGGGTCAGACTCTTTTTCCTTGAATGACAGGCACATTTTGTAGAAGGATGGAAGGGACCTCTAGTGGGTCATTTTAACCTTAACAGCTTAATGTTTTTTTAAATACCGTACCAAATATGTGAATGCAATCATTCCAGTTGCCATTGCCTTCCTCCTCTGTCTGTGTGGGTGAGATATTGTTGATATCTCCATTATGAAGCACATCAGCCTTCTTGGGCAAGTATTTTTCCCTGATTTACAAACACAGAAGTTGTTTGCATAACTGAGGCAGAAGGTCAAAGAGATACATATCTACCGCATCTTCTTTGTTTTGAGAAGATTTCTGATCTAGAGTATGCAAAGGAAATTGGTAGGCAAAAGGTAATCCTTAAGTCTGGCTGAATAATAAAAGTCATGTGAAATATAGCACTACGTAGTGTTATACAATCATCTGGAATAGCAGAATGTTATTTGGGGCCAGACTTGATGCTAAATATCATACAGACATTTAAACAGAAACCCACCCTCTTTGGCTCGCTAACCCCTCATATGTCAATCCCTGCATTATTTTGGAAATGCGTACTCACTCAAGATGTAGATCTTGTAATGCTGTTTGACTGCCCTTGTGTGTACTGGAACCAAATCTTTAGGTTTCAGCTCTGTAAAATGGAATAGCTTTTCAATCAAGTGTACTTTAATAACAGGTTTTAGAGATTCAAGATTTTGTCACAGTGGGTACATTGACCAAGTACACATTACAGGATTAAGGCAGCTTTAGGTTGTCTGTGTTAAAAGGAATTATCCTTGGTAGTTTACAAGAGGCAGTAGGAAAGCTTTGCTCATCATATGAGACATGCTGGTTTAGACTCAGTAAAGCACTAAGATTTTGTATGCTTTTTATAAACCAGAGGAGTGAAAGGAGAACTGCATTTCCCATGCAAATATCCTGGCAAAATAGATTACTGAAGCTAGGAATGTAACGTGAGCCACAATGGACAACTTGACAAGCGGCACAGAAGGATGCCACTCAGAGGAGGCCAAGGTGCTAGTTTTATTGGCACACTTGCAAATCAGACTGACTTCAACAAAAAAGTTGTTAGAGATACTATTGGAGAGCTTCATGGAGTGCACTGGTCAAAAAAATTCTCCTGGGGGAGATTCTGAGCTTGTGTTAATGGTCACAGCTGCACTGAAGAGAAAGAAAGAAACAATATGGGTTCCACTCGGTATTATTCACATCACATTTTTCTTAGGGACATTGAGTTGAAGGATATAAAACAATTCCCTAAAGCCTGAGGTAATCCAAAACTGATTTTAGGATGCTTAAAATATAGACAAAGTTTGGTCAAATGTGTGTTCACCAACCTGGGTATATCTAGGCCTGATTTTGAGCAAGTATCCCTACTCTATCACTTCATGTGAAAACAATAGTCATCTTTCAGTCTCGTTGTGGAATGGGTGAAAGCTGCTGTTTGAATTTTATACTGAGTAACAGAGACGTAATATCACTCGAACACATCACTTGAACCCAATACTCAGAAATTGCAGATCTACAAAGACAAAAAGTGAATGGGATGCTCTTAAACCAATGCTAGTTGAAGTTGCCAATTCAAAATAGCTCTAGTGTTAAACAAATCACAAATCTAAATAGTTTGGCTGAAGATAAATTGCAGAACACTCCTCATCATTTAGCATAATATTTGTGTCCACCACATTTTGAAACCTGGTAACGTGATGGGACAATTAGGGTTGGGACAGAAGGAAGGAATATTCACTCACAGTTATGTGTCTTCTCCCATTTCACCCACATGCAGAAACAGCTTCTTATCCAGCTAACTGACCCAATGATTGTATGACCGGCAAGGCAGTAAATTCATTTTCTTTGGCCAGTAAGAATCCAGTCACATGCAGTACCCTGATGCAAGATGAGAGGATACATGGCCAATCTCAGCACACTGAAGTAGGGCAATTGGAAGGATAAACTGTATTATAGCATTCATGGGAACACAGCTAAAATCCCAGCTTGTGTTCTTTCTGTGCTTCACAGTGCAGCTGTGCGTCTATCCCTCACCAAGGAAAAAGCATGTATTTTCTCACAGATATTTATTATCCAGGTGTCATTTTTATCTTTTCTCAGATGTTTCATACCTTCTTTGCCAGTGCAATGTCTCTAAAAGACAGGTAGCTAACCATCTCCTAGTTCCTCGAAAACAAAGCAGACACTAGTGAAACAGAAGGTCACAAACTCTGGAAAAATACCAGAGATTGACTCAAACCGGGAGGCTCTTGAAGAAGATCCAGTGAAGAGAGCTAGCATAAAACTCAGAGAGCACAGCAGAGAATAATTTCGGCCCCAAAAGTTTGCACTTAAAGGAATACTAGAAAGGCATTTCAAACCATAACTAGACACAAGTGGCCAAGCAGTAAAATCAGCAGGACTGGCTCTGCTGACGCTCGGGCTGCTGCCTCCCTGGATAGCTTATCATGGACTGAAGTGCCCACATTTTAGGCACTCCTTCCATTGAACTTATTTAAATTTAGAAATGAAATGCACTTTTATGTATTTAGTTATGTTTTTGAAGTACATGACTGAGCAGAAGAAAATTATTAGAATGATGCTGTATAAACACTGCTTCCGGCTTCAGTACAAGTACTTGTTATTCCTTCTCTTTCTTGACTGCAATGCTCCATTATCTGACCCATTAGTTTTTCTATCTCTGATGACTGCCTTCCTGCTTTTACTGCCTGAAGTGTGATATATTGAGTCGTCATGCTTTCCTAGAACAGAGCACTGACTAATCCAACTCCAGGTCCAGTGGTGTGTGATCGGTCAGCTGAGAATCATTACCCACTTAGGTCTCTCCCTTCTCTGGAGAGAGCAGCTACTCTGAGAAGCAAGGCTTGCTCCCACAGTCTGATTTAACTAGATGTTTGCAGTCCTGAGAGCTGGTACACAGTCACTGTGGCCGCCACTGCCAGAGGAGAGAGGAGCTCTGCCAAGTACTGGGCAATAACCAAATTCTACTTTATTTTTTTTCCCCTCCTCTCTTTCTTTAGCAAACGAGCTGTATCAGAGCACCAGCTATTGCATGACAAGGGCAAGTCAATCCAAGACTTACGAAGAAGAATATTCCTTCAAAATTTAATTGAAGGTGTCAACACTGCAGAAATTCGTGCAACTTCAGAGGTTTCACCTAACCCTAAGCCTGCTACCAACACGAAGAACTACCCTGTCCGATTTGGTAGCGAAGATGAGGGCAGATACCTAACTCAGGAGACAAACAAATCACAGACCTACAAGGAGCAACCCCTGAAGGCATCAGGGAAGAAAAAGAAAGCAAAGCCTGGAAAACGTAAGGAACAGGAGAAGAAAAAGAGGCGAGCTCGCTCAGCTTGGCTAAATTCTGACATGTATGGAAGCAGTGTGACCGTGAGCCCACTCTTGGACAACTCCGTTACTACACATAATCACAATTTAAGGTAATTCTCATATATAATTTTAGAGGGTATATCACACATTTATTGAAATTGTTATCCTTCAGTGTGAGAGGTCAAGGCCTCACTCAAACTTGGAGCAATAGCACATCTTTGTGCTCATAACTGTACAGTGGCTTTTCAAGCAGAGCACAATCTCAAGTGCTTTCTGGAGGTAAGTTCCCTTTCCACCTTTCACTGGTGATAAAGTCTTATTTTCCTATGACAAACAACTCAAGTAAACCAATTATTGCCAAAATGAGCTTCCTGAAGCTGAGTGAGTAGTAAGTAATTTTTGCAAAAAGAAAGCACATCATAGCCATTAATATTTTCTTTCCTCTTTTAACCATAATGTCTCTCACAACAGATACTGGTCCCACACTTGGGCCTCAGCAGATTGAAAACTTTGAATTTTATTTAAGGCTCTGCATCTATAAAATGGTGAAGCTTTCTTTCCTCCCTCTCAAAGCCTCCCCTTCTTGGCAAGTTTCCTACTCTTACTTTACAGTTTTTCATTTTACTGTTTAACCTTAGGGGAGGATATGGAAAATTTAGCTCTTAGTAATATCTGCAAACAACGCAGACCAGCCTTTCACCATAAAATTTTCCCTGCCATTAGGACATTTGAATACAGCTCCATCTTTTTGCCAGCTCATGAAAAAATTACGTTGCTGTTGAAAAATGTTGAGCATTGTTTTTGGAGAGAGACATGCTTCCCTCATGTGTGACAATGATGGGTTTTCAGGGCAGCAGTGAGCTGAAGACTTCAGCTTAGGTGCCCCAAGCAACTCATCTGCTTGCAGTCATCATAGCTTGAGTGGAAGTCTGCATACTTGCATACAGAGCCAAGGAGTCCAATCCTCAACTCTCCTTAAATGTTTGTCTTTTCAACAGCAAAAGGCCCACCCTTTTCTCTTTTCCTCCCCTTCACTTTGGCAGAAGAGAGACATAAGAGGAATGCCACTTGCTCACAGTAAATCCCTTAGAAAGAGACACCAGCTGTGGCATTTACCACAATCCAGTCTTGGGTTAAAC
This sequence comes from Columba livia, assembly GCF_036013475.1. Lineage (NCBI taxonomy): Eukaryota > Metazoa > Chordata > Aves > Columbiformes > Columbidae > Columba > Columba livia. The sequence continues at coordinate 141,870,801 of NC_088602.1, read as the reverse complement.
TTCATAGGCCACGGTTTGCAACATGCTCCATTGCCTCAACTTCTACAAACATCTACAGGAGTTACTGGCATTTGGGTCTCAGCAGTCAGTGTCCCTGGCCATGAACCAGTTAGCATGGCTGTAGCAGTAATTGGTGAAGTAAAAGTGGCTGGTTTGTCTCAGTGCCTTAAGAAAAGCACACTCTGGGACTCCCAGGAAGGAGACACCTGACGTTTCAACAAATGTTAAGGGATTGTGGTGGCTAATAAATAACACCTGTCTTCAGCACATCTTAATCTTAACTGTAGGGAAAAAAAATTCCAGGGCATTTCAACTTTTTCAACTTTTACTTCTTTTTCTTACTACTCTGTCTTTGGTTGTATATCCAATGGGATATGTAAAAGAGTTACAGGTACAAGCCTGTTGATTTTCCTAGTTAAGCCTTTCTGTTTCAAGTATGGTTAGATGGCTGAAGGCAGTCAGCTTTGCTGTGGAGTCTAGACTGCTGAAGGCAATCCAGCTTTGACCTACTGATTTCACCAAGATGCAGCATTTCTTCAGGGCAAGAAACAGATTCCTAAAGCGGAGCTATATTTTAGATACTTAATTGAAGATGATTAAACAAAGAGAAACCGTAAAACAGGAAAATGAAATTCCTCCTTCACATGTACAGAGCATGATATGCTGGTTCAGCTCTTAAGTAACTGCTAGTATAGAAGCTTGTAGTTATCCCACTAGGCTGGCAAAATATGTAATTACTAAACTTTAAAGGAAAGCAAGTTTCCTTCCCTGACATCTACTTAAGATAAGGGGAATAAGGTTCAATGTAGTTGTTTATGCCATTGATGGCACAAGATGGGAGAGCACATTTTAGATGAAGGGTGACAACATCTGAGTGACATCGATTCCTCAGCTGCACTGAGCAGGATCAGAAACTTCTACTTTATCTGCTGGTGGGGGGCAAGGAGGGCATGTGCAGACAGGATTTCCATATGTTACACCAGTAGAAGCTGCTTTCGTAGCTCCCCCGGGGCTGGCTGCAGCTTAGGAGAAGCACCGTTACTTTACAGTGAAGAAGTAGATCTGCATAATGCAGCCGGGTAAATGTCAAAGAAGTGCAAAGATAAGCTTTAGGCATGTTTTTCACTGCATCTTTGTGCTTCTTTTCTGCTCAACACCCTGAATTAAAATCCTCATGCTAATTCCCCCACCCAATCTTGATCCCAAAATTTTGGGGTTGGGTCAGAAAGAAGACCAAAAATAATGTGCTCTCTAGATCTTCTCACTTACTACAGGAAGTATCTCGCAAAAGAAGCCAACCTTGCAAAATCTGGGACCAAATCACAGAAAGCAACTTGCAAGTAGTCATTAGTACAGAGCCCATTGTCAAGATGTGGCTTAGCTCAAACTCCAAAACAGAGCCTAAAATCCAAGCCAAATCGAAGATGTCACCCTCTTAAAAATAGGCCTGTGTATTGCAGCAGCATATACAGTCACGCTTTATGAATTGTGTGCCATTACTATACATATTGCAATATAGCCTGAATACACCCTAATATTGCTAGTTAATTATTAAGGAATTCCATGCTGGCGATTCCATTCCAGGCACTTAAAAATTATTTCTCATGGACATTCCAGCTATATTCCTGTTCCAATTCAATTAAGCTGTTATTACCTAATTTTCTAAGAAATCTTTCAAATGAGTAAACTCCCTAATGTTAGATGTAGTCTCATTTTCAATGTACACATAAAAAATCCCTCTTAAGCTCCAAAGGATTTGCTTTCTTGTGCGTCTCACACCCACACATGTCTGCCATGTGGAAAGCTACCCGCAGCTTGGGTGATCAGCTCAGCAATAGAGCAAATCCAGCTCCATCCTATAGCTTCACATTCCACCCTGTAGCTGTTTCCTAAGGAACCAACATACATTACGGAAATGTGTTGTTCACAGGGACAGCGGGAAAAAAAGCCCAACCCTTTAGCATTTCCTGCAGCACTGCTAAGAAGTAATTGAAAGTAATATTGTAGTGTAAGTAACGCACTGACAGGGAAGAAGCAGGCTCTGCTTTTGTTCTCATGCCTTCACAAGAAAGGGAGGAGTAGATAACTCACACCAGGTTGCCAGCATCCCTTAGAAAATTTCAAAATCTTAGGACTGTACACAGCTGACTGTTTCAACTTGGACTGAATGAAATGGGAGTCAGAGCTTAACAGGAGATGCGCTTTTTCTTTCAGGACCAAGTTCTTTGTCTCACAGAGTGAAAGCTTCAGGATTATAGTATTTTCATTCATGCAGGTACTTTAAGAGATACGCTGTCAAGAGTTTGCTCAAGATCTGAGCAGCCTTTACAGCATGAATACTGCATACACTCACGTACATGACACCACAGAAATATATACCTCTAAGATGAACAGACACTTCCCCAGCAGGTGGTCTGTCAGTGGGAAAGACAGACCTAATAAGCCCTGTGGGACCACATTAGTCAGAAGTTTAGCATCACATCCAAGAGGTAAACACAGCAGGGACATGATTGCTACAGTGTTCAATAAGGACTTCTTTTTTCTTATCTTCAAAACAAACTTTTCATTTCTCCAACCGTATTTTTTTCTTTTTTTTGGCACTTGGCATGTTTATTATAGATTGATACAATTTTTCTACCTGTAGCACTCAGTAATCTTCTTGCATAAACCTCTAAACAAAACTAAAGCCCTTTTCTGTTCCTTTGAGTGTACAATATATTGGAATAGATGGCTTCAGTGTCATGACAAACTGCACGTCTTCCTACTGCTAGCTTCGTTGCATTGAAGAAAATAACAGTAGAAGTCTTGCAAAGATGTCTAAACTGTAGCATTGTTAAACAGGCCTTATTATTGCGAACGTTTACCAGCAAGAGGAACATGTTATAGTTTGTGGCACTCTTGCTATTACTTTTATGTCCATATATTTGAAGTGAAAATTAATTTTTTAATTATTTTCTGTCCTTTTCTCTTTCCAGGAGGCGCTGACATTTTCAGCAAGAAATTTTTGGAAGACATATTGCAGTATTCTGTAATAGTGAACATATGGGAAGTATTAAAATATTTATTACCTGTAAATATTGTAAATGCTCAGAATAAAACTTTTTCCCCCATTGCTCTCTGAAACTGCACATTTGGTTATTGTGAATTTTCTTTGTTTCTTTTTTTTTTTTCCCCTAAGGCTAAGACAATTATTATTATCACATTTAACATAATTTATTTTGTTGACTGGTGTATTTATTTTGTGAACGTATCTTGGTGCTGCTGACTTTCTATATTTTTTGTAACATAATGCACTTTAGATATACATATCGAGTACATTGATAAGTGACATAAAATGTTCCCATTTCGTGGTTGACTTCAATGAATGCCTACATACAATTGTTCAAACTGATTTTCCTTTGTGCATGTATAATAGCAGTATTTTAAAATTTGTAAAGAATGTCTAATAAAATATAATCTAATTAAATCATGACTCGAAAGGGAAAATGTGTCCTTTAGGAATTTCAAGAGCACAAACACAATTTTTTTCTTTACTGCATTTGAAAATAGTTTCCAATTTAATATGTTTACATTGGTTTAAACTCCCACATTTTCACATTAGCTTTTAGTTAAAAATCACTCAGAATATGTTTTATTCCAATGCCCTATTTCAAGTCAGCTAAGTTGCTAAACAACCTGGAGGTGCTGTCATATAGCTCAGACCCCACTGCAGGGAGAGCACAATTCCCAGTCTTTCCAGTCCCCAGCCCTGCAAAGACAGAATGAAGCATTACACCCTCCAAATGAGAGGATGTGAAAAGCAGCCTCATGGGATGCATCACTTACCACACTCTTGGAAGGTATTCGCATGTCACACCCCACAGTCTTGTTCAAAACCAGACAGATGCTCAGTGTCCTCAACTTCCAGCTTTACTCAAAGATGAAAATGTCTACCATATGAGTAGATTCTCAGCTCTTTGTACTATAGGACCATCTTATGTTAATGTGAGAAGAAAAAAAAAGGAGTGTTTCACAGGTGAATGTATAAAGGGAAGAAAAAAAGGTAAACTACAGTAGGTGACACATCACTAGTTACTGTTACATTTCTTGAATAACTTTTCTTCTCTCCCACCACAAAGATGCCTCTCATGGCTCTGTTTCTGAAAAACATCTGCATTAATTTTTGTTCTGCCTTATACCCATAGATAACTGTAGTTAAGGGGGAGACCATCACCATTACTTCATTGTCACTGGCTGAAGAACACAACAGAAAAAATTATCTCGTATAATTTTTTTAAAAATGAACATATGAGTCCTACTTCCTATCCCTTTTGCTACCACCCACGTTAATCACAGCAGCTGCTGTGGGAGCAGCCTGAATAAAAGAGAATGTTTCACGGAGATATCTGTACTTCGTAAAATCCTACTGAATTTCCTCTGTCTCACTGTTTTAACATCAGCAACATCAGAAAAATGCAAGTGTGGAAAAAATAAATTATGAATCCTGGGAATTTTAAGATAGTTCTTGTAATTGTTGCTCCATTCTGGAGTTGCCAAGTTTTTCTTTTTTATCCTTCTTTCCACTTTTTAAAGTGCCATCTTTTTCCATTGCCCAAGTACAGCCATCATTTAATATAAAACAGATGTATTTCTGCTCTCTACCCAATCTTGTGGAAAACTACCTCCAAGAATGCACTAAAAGCAAGAAAACTTGAGAAAAACTTACCCATTCCTCCCCATCCACATCTCCAAAGTGTGAAATCCATTGCTTCATTATATCCAGTTAATTAGTACAGCCACAAAGTGCATGCATATTGTTTCCTTTTCAGATGAAATATATTATACACAATGAAACGTAGCACTGCATTAAAGAAAGAAGGCATGGTTCACTCTCATTTTCAACTTGGCCTCCTTGCACATTCTGCCTATTTATAGTATCCAGCTAATGCTTGGATTTATACAACTGAAGTTAACTGCAATGTATTCAGAAGATGATTTTGTATCTCAGTATTACCAGCATTTCCCAGCTGGAACTAAAAGCTAAAGCTACAGTGGGCAGAGGCAACTTATCTTCATCAGAAAGGCTGATCCTTGTCAGACAGGTGGCCCAAATAGCATAAAACAAAACCATATACCCAAATGCCAAACCTTGACTTTGTAGAACTGGCCACTTTGTAAGAGGATCTGAAGTACCTCTGGTCTTCCCCAATATCTTTACACTATTCATTAAGGACTTGCAATTTTTTCTTAGTTTCTATATGTAAAATTTGTGATTCCAGTGAATTTAAGCAGAAGTCCCATTTTTCTTAAAGACCTTTACACAGGCCTTATAAAAGCTGTCTGTGCATACTGTGGTTCACAGATTATGATTTGAAAGCCACTACTGCAGACTGTTGGATTTAACTCTGTAAAGCTGAATACAAGTTTTTTTTGAGTTCTTAGCTTTGTGGGAAAATAAATCTGGAAGACCCTTGTTTCTGAGACAAACTACAGCAGCTTTGCTTTCCTAAATGTGGGGGGCTAAAATCTTCCAGAGATTTCAGTTTCCCATACAGTTCAACTCCCATGATCCAACTTGTCTCAAAGATCCTGCAGTAATCTGGACTTATCTTCATATTTTCTGATATGCACAACATCAATTTTTTTGAATGGTGCTGGAGCTTCAACCTTTGCATTGTATGAACTCTTGGAAGGCTGCACTTTTACATTCATGTATGTCTGACCACTTGATGTTCTAGATGGAATATGTGCTCACCTAAACACGCCTAAAATGGAGAGCATTATGGGTAAGGAGGCACTCTTGGAGCGAGGCAGGTTGCTCACATTACATTCATTTGGCTTCTTTGTTCCCACATTACAGTAAGACCTAGGATTACATGATTACATGTTACAGATCTTACTTCTGCCACCTATTTTCCCTCTCTCTCCTTCCACCTCTGCTTCCCCATCCATGCCTCATTCCTTTTTCTCTGCTGAAACCAAAATCCAGCTTTTGTTTTTTCATTTGATGTCAGCTACCCTGTGCTCAGCTTGGCTCACTGTTTCTGATCCCACCAGAAACAACCAGGGTTGTGATCAGTGGTGCAGAGCCTAGTTGGAGGTCTGTAGCTAGTGGTGTTCCCCAGGGGTCAGTACTGGGTCCAAGCTTGTTTAACCTGTTCATCAATGACCTGGGTGAAGAGACTGAGTGTACCCTCAGCAAGTTTGCTGATGACACAAAACTGAGAGGAAGGGTTGATCCACCAGAAGGCTGTGCTGCCATTCAGTGTGATCTTGACAGGCTGGAGGACTGGGCAAAGAAGAACCTGATGAAGTTCAACAAGGGCAAGTGTAGGGTCCTGCACCTGGGAAGGAATAACCCCAGGCACCAGTACAGGTTGGGGGCTGACCTGCTGGAAAGCAGCTCTGCAGAGAAGGACCTGGGAGTCCTGGTGGACAACAGGTTGACCATGAACCAGCAATGTGCCCTTGTTGCCAAGAAAGCCAATCATATCCTCGGGTGCATTAGGAAGAGTGTGACCAGCAGGTCGAGGAAGGTTATCCTCCCACTCTACTCTGCCCCGGTGAGGCTGCATTAGGATTACTGCGTCCAGTTCTGGGCTCCCCAGTTTAAGAAGGATGAGAAATTACTGGATAGAGTCCAGCAGAGGGCTACAAAGATGATTTGGAGTCTGGAGCATCTTTCTTATTATATGACAAAAGACTGAGAGAACTGTGTCTGTTCAGCTTGGAGAAGAGCAGGCTGATAGGGGACCTTATTTACACGTATAAATATCTCAAGAGTGGGTGTCAAGAGGATGGAATCAGACTCTTTTTAGTGGTGCCCAACAACAGGATGAGGGGCAATGGACACAAACTGAAGCATAGGAGGTTCTATCTTAATATGAGGAGAAACTTCTTTACTTTGAGGCTGCCAGAGCACTGGAACAGGCTGCCAGAGAGGTTGTGGAGTCTCCTTCTCTAGAGACATTCAAAACCCACCTGGACACATTTCTGTGTGATCTGCTCTGGGTGGATTGGACTAGATGATCTCCAGAGGTCCCTTCCAACCCCAATCATTCTGTGATTCAGTGTTTTTGTGATTTTCTACCCAGGTCAGTGTTCAGCCTTCTCCAGGCATGCAAGACTCCATCACATGTAACATTTCCTTGGGAAGAAAAATACCATAGCTCCAAATGTGTTCCCTTTCCTTCTTCCCCCAAAATATATACTGACCATGATATCATATGATATCGAATATCTCTTTAGACAGTTTTGGTGATCTGTCCTGATTGTGTCCTCTCCCAGCTTCTTGTGCCCCTGCAGTCTTCTTGCTGAAAAGTCCTTGACTTGGAATAAACATTGCTTGGCAACAACCAATACATCAGTTTATTATCAACATTCTTCTCATACTAAATCCAAAACACAGAACTATACCAGCTACTAGGAAGAAAATTAACTCTATCCAGCCTAAACCAGGACACTCTGTTTTTTCTGGTCCCCACCTTCTTCAGCAACACTCAGTCTTCCCTCCTCTTTGGCCAACCAATCCCAGACATCACTCATGTCAGCTTCCTTCACTAGCCTCTTGGCTCAGCAAGTTTTTCCTCCACATCCTGGCTCATGGTCACTGATCCTGTGTTTCTCCAAGTTCTTCATCCCAGTTTTTCTCTTGGCTGGTTATGCTCTCCCCTTAGCAGCCACACCTGCTTTCTCCTGCCCTCTACTTACCTGCCAGCAGCAAACCCAACTAGAGCAGAGAGGGGAGACTTCTTCCTCACTGTTGCTTTACACCACCCTGTCGAAGTGCCTTTTCCCAGTCTCCTGGCTAAGCAGACATTGTAGGGATAGTCTGCCTTTGTCCTTATAGACTTCCAGCATAAGCCTGCTCAGATGTCAGGGTCAGCACTTACGGTGGAACACAGGAGCTAGAGGGTGGTGAGGTACCTTTGGTTGTCCAGTAAGGGATACTCAAAGTGCAGTCATGCACAGCAGTTGGACATTGCTGATAAGGGAATCTTCATTCAATGAGCATGATTTTTCAGAGTTACAACGTGGCCAGGTATTCTTTAAGGTGATAAAAGAGCATTCCTAATGCAGAGGATGCACTTCCAAGCTTCCATTTTTGTCCTGAGCCACAAAGGTGCTAGGGCTTCTCAGAAGAAATTCTGGAGTATTTTTAACATGTATAATACAAATGTATTTTCCTTGTTTTGCATTAAAAAATGGTATGACTCTTTGGGCTGAAATTTTCTAAAATACTGGTTACAATTTTCAACTTGAGAAGTCAAAAATTAGTCAGAATTACAAATAAATGAAGCCAGGGTGTCATATTAGGAGATGGTGGACTATCTTGGAAGCGCAATGAACAGCTGTCCCACCTCTCAGATCCAGCTAAGACACTCACAAATGTTGTTACTGCCCAAAAGCTCCAAGGGGAACCTACACTTGGCACCCCACTGCTACTCTGGTTTTAAAGTAGTCAACATGTTTACTAGAGAACATAAAATCTTTTAAGAGACATCAAATGATGAAAGTTCTTCACAGCAGCTACCCTACACTGGACCTCAATAACAAACATTTTTAGGTTCTGTGCATTTGACAGTGGCCGCTCACCATCTATGGAGTTCCACTCACAGAGTTTGTTTTGTGGTCCTTTGTAAAAACAGACATACATTTGGCTTTCAAGACACACACACACAAAGCCAATGTAGTTTATGCCTATACTTTGAAAAAAGTCTGTGCTCTCACGGAAGGGATTTAAAGCATGGGATATTTGGCTTAGTTTTAGGCATTCACCATCTCAACATGTGGACAGCACTATTCCCAATACAATGCACCTACAGTGTAGTAAGCATGTATGTTCACTTATGAGTAAGTGCCCTTGATCTCCTGAGCCACTACAGAGAATTTGGCCCTCTTGCAATAATTCAGAAAGTAGAGGAATGCTGGCTGTATTTAGTTACACTCTTTGAGTGTTTAAAACACTTTGGTTTTGGTCATAATTTACTGTAGAGAAAAGATGCTGGAATAGTTTCTCCGAATTCTGAAGTTCTTTATTTAATTACAGAATAGACACAAGCAGAGGAAGCACAAACTACCTTTTCAGCACCACACCACTACACCTCCCATTATGAAACGGAAACCATCAGCATGAAGAGTCAGGTCACGTGAGCATAAAATTCATTAGAAAGTATCAATTTTTTCTCTACTAAGACCACCACCAGTTTCTCCTAAGGGCTTCAAGAGCAAAGCAGGGAAAAAGGCACATGCATTGATCCACAATTTTAGCAAGAGCACTTGGACTCTTCAAATAAACTGTTTTACCTCTTTATCCTAGTCATTATTCCAAATGGCTTCAGAACTGCCCGCTCTTCTAAAATATTCTGAGCAATACTGAAACTTTGGTGCAGAAAGGCAAAACACTTTTGTAGAGATTGTGCCCTCCCCTTGTCCCTTATTTTGTCGGTTGGGTTTGTTTGGGTTTTTTCTCTTTGCCTGGTTGGTTGTCCCACGACTTTCACTCAGGCTATGAATAGAGTCATCAGATAGCAAGCCATAGGTTTCAGTATTCATCCAGGTGACTGCTCTTAAAGACAGTTTCTCATCACCCATCTAACACGCTACACCTCTAGACATTGACTTCGGTGGAAGTTATGCACACAACTTCCCACACAATTCTTTGAATACATTCCCCCTAGAGTCCACTCTTATAAATCAGTTTCCTGGACTCTTCTCACAACTAAAATAATTTTTTCCTATAGTTAAATGTTAACTAATTTATTGTGGAAAATATCTATGATCTAACCCTCTCCATGCCCCTCCTTCCAAATGAGTTAGTCATCCAACAGTGTGGTTTGTAATGTATATGCCATGGACTGTCTGTTTCCAACAGCTGGATCCTGTTCTCTGACAGTGCAGGTGAGCATCCTCTGCACCTTACTGGGTGCACTGCTGCCTTAGAATACATGTTTGGACTTCAAAGAGCACATTTAAGACCACTTTATGGATTGTACACAAGCTTCCCTTAAGGAAAACTTCAGAGAATTTGAAGAGATTTTTCTCCCAGTGGAACTGCAATGTAAGCACCACATATGCACTGAAGAAAATCTTTCATTAGCAGCAAGATACTAGAACAGTTTTTCTTACCATGACTGTGCATGTACAAACATGTTAGAGGCAGGAGGGATTTGTGTGGATTAGTGCCATTAGAACAGCGTTTTATAAGAACTGGATCACTCAAACAGAAAACTAGTGCAAGACAAAAGGAAAAATATCCCACTTTGTAACCTGAGTTTTCCAGCATGTATCCAAATTTTCCATTTCGTTGCTACACTAAAGGACTGAAAAAGACTTACTCTGATACATTTCAACTTTTCACACCATTAGTCACTGTACCTGTGTTCAGAAATTTATTCTTGCCCTCTTTCACCCTCTAGTAGCTGAAAGAACATGGAAACACATGAGCATGTAAGAGTGCACTGAGTGCAGCTAAACTCTGGTCCAAATAAAACCATTTGTTTTCCAATAAACAGCAAAATTGACTGTATATCACTTTGTCAATGGTTCAGTCCTGCAACCAGATTAATCCCCAGTGTGAAATGCGAACTGCCTTAAGACTCCTTTCATCCAGGCTGGAGCTCAAGGGAGTGGCGACCCATCAACATGGGAACTGGGGGTATTAGTAACCAGTTCCTCAGTCAGGCTTTTAGGCCAGTCTGCTTTTGAAATTTTGAGACAAAACAGGGAAAATTTAGTGTTTTGCTATACCCACTTAAGATGCCTACAGTTTTCAATGCCAGTAGGCAAGAAATGTCTGTAGATTATTATCCCTTCTACATTTTGCATGGCTCCAGTTCCTGTTCCAATAACAAGCAAGAGAGATCTACTAGGAAAACACATAGGCTTAATAAAATTTTTGTAAGACAAATGGACTTATCATGCTTTTGGGGTAATAATGAGTCTCCTCGTTGTGTAGTGATGACATTCCACTCACAAATATGAAATCACGAGAGATGAAGGACAAGTCTCCTTGTAACTCACTAACTACACTGAGACTGAGAATTTGGCTCAAATGTACATAGGGTTGATGGGCTTCCTTTACTGTCTCAAGCATTTGAGCCTAACACACCAATATCAGCCCCATGTGATTATTTGCAATCAATAAGTAAGCAAGGATTGCATGGTCTCCTTGACCACAGAGGGGTTGTTCACATACACAAGTCCTTGGTATTGCAAGAACTGATCACAGAGAGGTCCTACATGTTTGTGGGACATAGAATCTATCAGTCACACACAGCAAAAGCATGACAACACACACAATCTGCAAAGCTGATGTACTCTGGGGAAAAACAGGGGCAAAGCCACCAGCAGCATCTCAGAAGATCTGAAGGCTCATCTCTCAATACAACTGGGCAGCACAGGACAGCACTACTGTCAATTGCTTGGGTAACAGTCAATTCCAAATGATACACTGTGAGGAACTGGCATCAGTATAAAAACTTGACAGAACTTTGGGTTTTTTCAAGTGTGAAAGATACAGAGAGGCTGTTCTTTATAAGGCCTCTTCTCAAATAGTCTAGCTGTTGTGCAACGGCTACAGGAAGGCTCTTACAGGTCAGAGTAGATTTGTTTATATTTGAAACACAAAATCCGTTAAATAAGATACAGAAAATTTTGTCAGTGAAATGTAGCTGGCATCCACTGTTTTTTTTCTTTTTACATTGTACTTACTCTCACATCAAGAATCCATAGGGCTAAGCAGATCCAGAGCTCTCAGCTTTGCAGTTTCAGAGGCTCACCACTGGCAGGAGAACGAAAACTTTCAATACAACACGATCACTATGACTGTATTCAAGTTGTTCAGATAATGATAAGAGGACATGGGGTAAGTATTTGGAATTAAGAGCGGCTCTAACAACAGATCATCATTTATGTTGAATCCATTTAAGAGATGTTTTTATCAGACATGGATTAATTCACTGAGGCCATTAACAGTTACACTTATTTAAAAATCCAGCAGCCAGAGACCAACAGAGACAGACATAACAAGAGTTAGTCTTACTGTCCAAAATCATGAGGAAATTTAGAACACACATTAACAATTTGCTGTGCATGTTATTAATATTATTTAAACAACACTGTAGTAAGAATGTATGCATGCATAATGGAAAACAACTACAAGGATCTAATTAAAATTCTCTGAAAAAAAGACCTCAGGAAAATGCGTGGCTCATTCTAGGTGTTTTTAACACATTAAGAAGAAAGAGACCACAATGGCAAGTTGCCCAAAGCTGGGACAGAGCAGTCTGCAATGTGGTCTTACTTGTCAGAGCCTAGGTAGGATTATATGAAACAATCTACAGTGGTATATACAATGTCTGTTAGGTATTGTAAAAGGAATGCTTGCCTGGGTGCACTATAAACACTCTGCAGATCTTTTGTTGATGTTAGCAGAAGCTACCCCTGGGACCAGTGCACACGCATCAGATGTTGTGTTGCAGGCTGTGCTCACTCCCTCATCATCTGCCTCGTGTCCACAGGAGGACTCAGCTTGTCTGAGGGCAGACACTTCATCCATCTGGAAGAAAAAAATAAAAAATAAAAAATCAGTAGCTACCACATAATCCAGAGGCCGATCTCACACTGGATTCCTGGGAGTCATCCTGCATTTCACCAATATTTTCCCTTCTGCCACTAGACAAGGCTAGCAAGAATGAGGAAGATCTCACAGAAGATGAGATGCATAGGAATCTCAGAACTAGGCTGAACACTTCAGGCACTTCCAAGCAACAAAATTTATGTATAAATTTTTCCTGGTACTGTTTTTGACAGACTACAAAATCATTCATCGTGCTTTTCTTTAACTCCCAGATTTCTGTTTAGTTTTGTTGGGCTTGGGCAGGCGGGGGGCAGGATGCTCCAGGGCTATATTCAACTGACATTAATCAGGCAAATGTTCCATTGCATTTGTTGGTAGTATTGCCTGTGTAAAAATATTCCCAAGGGCCTCTCAGAGTTTGAAAGTATTTGACTCATTTTCAACACAATTCCTCTTCCAGTCTATACCAATCTTTCATTTATATGCATACAGAGGTGTTTCAGTCCTTCCTTTTCATTCCTGTCCTCCAGGACTGTCCCATCTGTCCTCTTTGAGAGTACAGACTTGGTTACTGTACGTATAAGGTGAGCAGGCTTATAGCTTCAGAGCTTCTGGCACAAGGTACAAAGTAATAGCAACAAAAACACTGACATATGCAGCTGTTTCTTTAAATAAGGGAAGGCCAAGCAAGGTGACCGCTGCCAGCCAAGTCTGAATGTATAAAGAGAACCACTTCCAGAAAGAGGGCTCACAATGTTTTTGAAAGTGAGACCACCTCAGAGATGAAGTTAGTGCCTTCCCCTCCCCCAGTCTTCCCTGACCTGCTTCAAACTTGAGCAAATCAGTTTTTCCAAGCCTCTCACCCCCTCCCTCCCCTTACACAGTCTGATTTTTTTATATGTGAACATTTTGGCAGATCTCAGAACAGTTTTACTCATTCATTTATTAGTCACAAATAATGGTCCTGTTTCACCAGCTAATTATTTCACCAGTCTCACAGATGCATGCCTTTCCTGCACGTTCAGCAAGGAGGAATCCAGTGTCTACAGAAGCAACAATAATAACCTGATTAAAGAACTGATGCATTTGATCTTCTTCCCTTCAAGAAGTTTTGCTTTGTGGATGTTTAAAAGAAAAGAAAAAAAATAAAGAAGAAAAAATTAGCCTGATTTCTTCAGGACACAGCACACAGGACACAAATGAAGAGAACCACTGGAGGTCACTGTGACAGAAAAGGAGAATGAATCAGATGAAAGCAGGACCTCCAATACACCAGCCACCCGTTTGAGGTGGTGGTGGTGGCGGCGGGGGCTGAAAGGGTGAGAGAAGAGACTGCAACTCCAGTCTGACTTTACTGGAACTTGGAGGCACTGGCTGCAGAAGCGAGGCAGGAGATGAGGCTCATGTCCACATCAAAAGCTTGAATGCTGACCAGATTTGCCTCCAAAGAATCTCAAACTTTTATCTCCTGTATGTGTTTACCATCTTCAATCTGACTGTGAAGTGTCCTGCCCTGCTCAGAGCCTCCCAGCTCTGCACTGCACTGAATAGGAGCTTTTGTAAAAAACAAAGTTACGTTATATCTTACAAATATAACACCATTTTGCTTTCAGAAATGCTGTTTTTCCCAGCACCAGGGGAACTTTAACCAAAAGTTGTGGATGCTTTGCCTCTGCCCCGGCTGGCAGCGAGGCTTTTGTGCCCCAGCCCTGTACACAGTGCATGGGACTCATTCCTAAAAGGAGAATCACACATTGGTTACAGTGCTGTGGGCTCTCCAACCTATTTCCAAGAACTGCATAGCTCGAAATCCTTACTCGTTTTATTAATGCGTGTGTAGGAGGGAGGGAAGGAAGCACAGTGGGTGTGAGAGGGACAAGGCAACATCACGCCTTTCAAATGTAGGGGGTCATTTTCTGCTTTTTCCACCCTCCCCCCGGCCAGCTGTTAAATCCCATGTTTCTCCAGCAATGCCTGCTGCCTCTCTGACAGAGGTATGCACAGCAATCATCACTTGCAATGGCTGAAATCACTTGGCTGGACCCACAGTAGAAGAGGTTTGCAAGCTTATTTGGAATAAGAATCCAAAAAGCTATACAAAGTTGCATTTTTTTTTGCCTTTAGAGGCCTTCTCTTCAGCCTTTATCTTCCTTTCTGCCCCATAGTCTCTCAGACCAGTTTCTGCTGTGCCCTTAATCCACCCTGTTGCCC